>NC_135535.1:9383519-9739718 GCF_045843805.1 Urocitellus parryii
CAAACTCAGAGGAGCTTCCTTCCCTGGAGACCACCCACCTGCCTCTGCTAGTGGGTTGGATACTTTGTGGACATTTGGAAAACACTGCAGTGTAGACTCTCTCTTGCGGCTGGGCTGCAGGGACATTGGCAGGGATCACACTCCCCATCCAAGTTTTCTAGCTTCCAGTCAACATGGGGGCCAGAGCAGGACACCGCTGTGCCCCTGGAGGGGTGTCCTTGACAGCACTACAAGTGTGAAGGCCCCCAAAGCTTGTTTTTCCTTGAGACCAGATCTTGGCCTGGGGCCAGGCTGGTCTTGAACTCCTGGGCTTGAGCAATCCTGTGGGTGCGTGTCACCACCCCTGGGTCCCCACAAACGTGGAGGAAACACAGCTTTCCAGGTGGGGTGCCTGGGGGCTGAGATGACCCCCTTCCCATTCAGGCGGGGCAGGGGCAGCCTCTCTGCCCCCTCCTGCCCCTTGCCCACCTTCAGATCTCACCCCAGAGGGTCAGGGCTTCCTCCCTGCTCAGTCCAGAAGACTGAGGCTGAACGTCTGGCCAGTCTGCTGCCCTCTCTCAGGGCTTTTCCCCAGGCCACACAGTCCTCCATGTGCATGTGGCCAGGTCACTCACACATGCACACGCACATGCACACGCGGCGGTCACATTTTCTGCTCCCCTTGACTGGTGGGTGGAGCAGACTCTGCCTCTCAGACTTTTCTGCTCCTCACCTCTTTGGCATCAGGCCCTTGGGTCTCCTGGGACCACGGGGATGTGGTGGTGACCTCTCGTGTTGTTGTAGGATCTGTGGTTTCCCTGGAGGAAGCTGGGCTCCGCAGGACTGAGGCCCTGGTAAAGTGCTTGTTAAGTTTCAAGTGTGTTTGGTGACAGGCCAGGGGCAGCCTAAAAATAGAGATTGGTGGGGCCTGGGGCAGCTGCAGGTCTCCCCAGCTGAGTCTGAGGATTCCCTCTCTCCTCTTTCACACGAGACCTGAACAGGTGGCCTCCAGAGACCATCCAGCGCTACAAGCATTTATTAAACGCCTCTCGTACCCAGAGGCTGGAGGACAGGCTCTGCTGACCAAGGACTTGGGTTTGGGTACGGTTCCTGCTGATAATGGGATGACGGGCAGAGGATGATCCCCGTGGAGCCTCTGTCTTCGCATCTGTAAAATGGGGTCATTAGGTCACCTGTGGTCTGTGCCGGCTGTCCTCAGTGTTCAGGTGTGGAGAGAGAAGCAGAGAGAATTCTGATTGCCAGAGCCTTCCCGAACCTGTGGTCTGAGGGGAGAAGTTGAACAGGCAGCTGGAATCGGGCTGGGGCTCCTGGGGAGTGGGGCTGGGGTGTCACAATGAGCTGCATTTCAGAGGTTCAAGTCCCAAGGCCTTGGTGTTCCTGGTTGTCCCCCTGGGTCCTGTCTGGCCCAGCTTCACTGTTCACTTGCTCATGATGGGACCCTGCCAGAACCTTCCACAGGGGAGGCCAGTGCTGGAGAGTGGGGAACACCCCTACCAGGCTGCTCAGTCCCCGTGTCTGCCTGGCAGGGGGACCCCATTCCCGAGGAACTCTATGAGATGCTGAGTGACCGCTCCATCCGCTCCTTCCAGGACCTCCAGCGCCTGCTGCACAGTGACTCCGTAGGTAAATCCATCCTCCTCCCTGCCCTGGCCCCTGGCCCCTGGTGCCTCTGCCATGCCCTGGCCTCTGTGGGGGAGCTGGGAGGGACCCAGAGACCTGGGGCCCCTGCAGCCCTCCTGCCTTCCAGGGAGGGCCCAGCCACACCCGCCTCGGCAGACGGAGGGCGCACAGGTTGGTACCTGGATGTGGGGTGTGGCGGGGAAGCGCCCACGTGTGGCTGGGGAGCCCGGGGCGGTGCTGAGTGTCTCCAGGTGTGGACCCTCCCGGAGGGCGGTGCCGGGGAGCCATTGCCCTGCCCCCTGGCCCGGGTCCAGGCCTTCAAGGTCTCCCGGGGACACCTGGCCCAGGCCAGCAGCAGCCCTGCGCGTGCCCGCCCTGCCCGTGGCGAGAGCGCGCCGGGCCGGGCACGTGCTCCCTGGGCGCACGTGGCGCGGGGCGGGGCGGGTGTATTTATAACGCGGTCTTCAGAGCGAATTCCATTCTATTCTAACCTCTGGCCTGGTCCCTGGAGCCCTGGCCGGCACCCCCCCTGCACCCCCGGGTCCCCTTCCCCCTGGGGTCCCGTCTCTGTCACTTTGTGATCCCTGCCCGGCGCTATCTACGGGGGAACAGCACTTCCTGCCTTTGTCTCCTCGCCCGTTGGGCCCCTGGCGCCCTCTCAAAAGCATTCCCGGGCCCTTTCAATCCGCCGGGGCTGGGGGGCTGGGGGGCAGCGGCCGCTGGAGGGGCCCAGCTGGGCCACCTATTGTTCCCAGGCCCCCACCCGAGTCTCCCACAGCCCCGCCCGTGCCCGGCTGGCCAGCCCTGGCCACACAATGGGGCAACTTCCAAATTTAGCCTTTGTGCAGTTGCTTTCCAAGGCCAACCCCCAGCCCCTCCACACCCCGTGGGGTCGGATCTTGGACAGAGGTTTTCAATGGCAGGACTGTCCCGGGGCAGCCATGTGGCTATTTTTTCCTAATCAACTTAACATTTCCACAAAGCACATCTTCCAGTCATCTCCTCCCCACCAGGACATTCCAGAGATGGCAGAGGGAAGGGAAGGCAGGGAGAGGGACAGACAGACGGCTGATGGGAAGCTGGCCAGTCAAGGCTCCCTGCAGGACTGTCCCCTCCAAGCCTGGGACCCTGGACATCGGGTGCAGTCAGCAGGGCCTTTGTCCTGATGGGGCCAATGGCCAGTCACAGGCAGCGGGACTGGTCCCCAGCACCCCTTTGTTGGTTTGCTGGCTCATGAGCGAGCTTCAGGGTTGAGCTCTTGACTCTTCCCCACCCGCCATTCCCAGTAGCCAGCTCTACCACCCTCTCTAGAGGGTCACAGTGTCTCCGAGGAGTGCCACTGGCAGAGATGGCAGCGGCCCAGCCTTGAGAGAGGGGCGAGGTAGTCAGTGACCACAGGAATAATGGCCATGCTGGGAGGACAAGGGCGGGCAGGATGAGGGGTGAGGCGCGACCTGGCAAGGGCACGTGGCCCAGCTCCTCCCTAGTGGACCCCGCCCCCTGCCCCCTCTCCCTGCCACCAGCTCCCACCCCACCCTCTCCAGCCCCTCGCTGCGGCTCCAGAGGGGCTGTGCTCAGGGCTGGCTGCCCCCCGGGGATTCTGGGAATTTCTTCATCCTGCACTTCCTGTGGGAACGCTGGGCGGAGGGGCACTGGGAGCTGGCCTCTAGGGCGCGGGTCCGCAGCCTGCAGGCTGCTCACAGTAGCAGAGGGAAGGATTATTTTTAACTCCATTGACATGGGTTCTGGCCAAAAATGTGGCTGAAGGACCGGAGTGGGGCTGGAGTCCCCTGGAGATGCAGGCGGACCCTCCACCATGCCAGCCTCATGGCCGCCTAGGGCTCTGCCGGGGGCCCCCCTCACCCGAGCCCAGGCCCTGGGTTCACAGAGGGCGGAGGGCCCTGCCCGATGGAGTGGGGGCCGGCCGGGTGCCCGGAGCTCCTGCCTGTGTTGGGTGGCAGCCGTGCTCAACAGCATGTCCACTTCCCTGCAGATGACGATGGGGCTGAGCTGGACCTCAATGTGACTCGGACTCACCCCGGAGGCGAGCCAGAAAGCTCTTCTCGTGGGAGGAGGAGCCTGGGTAAGACCGAGGGTCCCCACAGCGTCCCCTCACAGCGTAGGAGCCAGGGAAGAAGAACCAGGGCACACAGCCAGCCAGCGTGCCAGGGGTTGTCTCCACGCCCTGCCCCCGTCCGCGGGCTGAGTGGGGCTGGGAGAGCGTGACCCTGGAGTTGAGTCACCAGGCCCTCTGTTCCCACACTGTTCCTGAATTGGGCACTTTAACACTCATTTGTTCCTTACTTCAACCCTAGAGGTAGATGCAATTGTCCCCATTTAATAGATTTGGAAACAGAGGCCCAGAGAGGGTTCGCAAGTAGGTGAGGGTTCGAAAGTAGGAAGCGTAGAGCCAGGGTCCCAACCTGCTGCTGTCGCTTGCACTCTGTGGGCTGCACATCTGCCACGGTGCTCCAGGCTGTGGCCTGAAGCTGTAGGGCCCAGGACTGTCTCCTGCTCCTTAGCCGAGGCCACAAGGAGACAGTAGGTCAGCAGCCCTGGAGAAGCCTTCCCAGGCAAGGCCAGCATCACCCTGGGGCCCCTTTGCCCACCTGCAGTCTTCAAAACACTGTAGACGTGTCTGGGCTGGCCGCCATCTGTGGCATCGGGTGGGTTAGTGCTCGGAGCTTCAGTTTCTCTGAAAAACCACAGTAGCCCCAGCATTGGCCAGCGCTGGCCAGAGGCGATCTGAGCACCCCACCCACCAAGTCCCCACCCTCAGCTGGCAATCGCCAGGGCTGCAGCCTCCCCTGGGCTTGAAGGAAGTGGGACAGGCACCCAGGTCCCAGGAGGGCAGCTAGGGGCGCTGCCCGTTCTCCAGCCGGGCAGGGGCTCTGGCAGGACCCTCCTGACGCGGCTCCCCTCCCCGTAGGGCCCCTGGCGGCGGCGGAGCCAGCCATGATCGCCGAGTGCAAGACGCGCACCGAGGTGTTCGAGATCTCGCGGCGCCTGCTGGACCGCACCAACGCCAACTTCCTGGTGTGGCCGCCGTGCGTCGAGGTGCAGCGCTGCTCCGGCTGTTGCAACAGCCGCAACGTGCGCTGCCGGCCTGCGCAGGTGCAGCTGCGGCCCGTGCAGGTGCGTCGCATCCCGTCCCGCCACCTCCCGGTCCGGGGCGCAGAGGGGCATGGAACAGTGTCAGGACCCGTGTGCCCAGGCCTGAGCCCCAGCGGGGCTGCTCGTGGGACGTCAAGAAATGGACGCTTTCTCCTACTTTATAAAATCCCATGGTGTTCCTCAGAGACATGTCCACAAACATTTGATACGATTCCCCTTTTCAGGGGTCTCAGAAAGGCTCGGGCAGGGGTCCTGCGCTCTGACTACTTCTCTTATCCCTTCGCCAAGCTGTGTCTTTAACAGGGAAGGCGAGAAAACACCCCAGGGGACAGACACTGGTCCCAAGCAATGTGCAGAATCCACTGTCCCTGAGGGCTCTGGCCTCAGGCTGGGCAGGGCCGGGCCCAGGAGCCTCACCAGCCTTTCTGATGGGTGTGGACAGGCTCTGCACCCCTGGTCAGGCCTCCCCTGTGCACCTGCCAGGTGTTCACCACTGCCTGGTGCTGGCTCCGCCTGGCCACACCCCCTTCCCCTGGGCTACCGGGTGGCCTGTGCCCAGTCCCTGCCATCCTGGCCTGGGCCCAGTGCCCGAGATTAGGAATGTCAGGCTCCACCCACAGCTGCCACGGTGTCCCCGTCCCCAGCCCTTCCAGCTCTGGACACACAGACACACACCTGCCTGCCGCCCTCCCCCTTCCCGCCTCCCTCCCCTAACCACCCCCCCACCCCCGCCCCGCTTCCTTCCAGACGACCATCTCCTGCCTCTGCCAGCCCTGGCCTTGGCTGGTGCCCCAGGACTGAGGACAGCCCGGAAATGCCTTTCTCCCTCTCTGGGGGACCAGGGGCTGAGGCCACCGCAGGGCTTGTTTTGATGGAAAAGCTCCCAGGGGCAGAGGGCAAGTCCCTGCCATTGTTCAGGCCAAAACATGGGTCCTGCAGGTTCCTCCCTGGGCTTTCGAGGAAAGCTGGGCTCCAGGGACAGGTGGGAACAGCCAGCCGTGCGACTCCCTGGCACCGGCATTCGGGGCTCCAGGGCTGATCTGATTCTGTCCTCCAGGTGAGAAAGATCGAGATCGTGCGGAAGAAGCCAACCTTTAAGAAGGCCACGGTGACCCTGGAGGACCACCTGGCCTGCAAGTGTGAGACGGTGGTGTCTGCGCGGCCTGTGACCCGGAGCCCTGCGGGTTCCCAGGAGCAGCGAGGTACCCACCCTCCCAGGGCCTGCTCCCAGTCTGCAGCTGTCGCCTACCTCCCCTGTAGCAGCTGGCAGCCGGTGCCTCTTAAGCGTGGAAATCAGATCAGGCACCATTGTCCTGGAGAACAATCTAGATTCCTCCCAGCCTGAAAGGCCCTACATGAGGAGGTAGCCCCTAGCTGGTCCTCAGGCCTTGCCAGTATCTAGTACTGTTCACCCTAGCAGGGCTGGGACCTTCAAGTGGCTGGATAGCTTCCTGCCTCAGGGCCTTTGCTCATGCTAGTGCTGGGACTACACTTCCCCTGGCTCTTCAGGAGCCCTGCTCCTTCTCTTCAATTGGGTCTCAGCTTAGAAGCCTCCTCCTAGAGGTCTGCCCTGGCCACCAGCTGCCTTGTGAGGTAGCGAACCCTCTGGGACACTAGAGGTCTGGGTTCTCTGGGCTGTGTCTCCTTCACATTAAGACTGTGGCATGGGGCTGGGGATGTGGCTCAAGCGGTAG
This sequence comes from Urocitellus parryii, assembly GCF_045843805.1. NCBI lineage: Eukaryota > Metazoa > Chordata > Mammalia > Rodentia > Sciuridae > Urocitellus > Urocitellus parryii. Next base: position 9,389,948 of record NC_135535.1, read on the forward strand.
CGTGCTTGCCTGGCATGCGTGCGGCCCGGGTTCGATCCTCAGCACCACATACCAACAAAGATGTTGTGTCCACCGAGAACTAAAAAATAAATATTAAAAATTCTCTAAAAAAAAAAAAAAAAGACTGTGGCATGAATATAAGCCTGGGCGGCAGGGCTGCTGTCTCCAGGACGTGGCTCTGAGGTCTAGAGGCTGAGCACACACTAGGCCGCAGCTGGATCTGGACCCTGGGGCCTGAGCCCCAGCCTGAACTCTGGCCCAGCACCCCCACTGCCTCTGGATGAGGGGCAGGCGATGACAGGCCCAGCCCCAGGCGGGAGGGCGGGCGCCACATTGAGCCCTCCCTCCGTGGGGAGTGTGCAGAGAGCTTTGCAGGACTGTCACTTATCCCCCCCTCTGGTGCTCGAGGTGGCCCGTCTTGTGCCCCCATTTCACAGATGGAGATGGGGCAGAGAGAGGCTCAGTGATGGTCCCCGGGCCTCTTCAGCTGGGGACCAGGGGGGCTGGGACCGGACCCCGGGATGCCTGGCCCCAGGGCACCTCCTGTCCCTCCCTCCACCCAGAGGACCACCTGGTGGAGAGGGCAGACCCCCCGATGGCCGTGCTCATGGCTCTTCCCTTCTCTTGAGCAGCCAGGACACCCCAGACTCGGGTGACCATTCGGACCGTGCGAGTCCGCCGGCCCCCCAAGGGGAAGCACCGGAAGTTCAAGCACACACACGACAGGACGGCGCTGAAGGGGACCCTCGGGGCCTAGGGCATCGCATCGGCAGGAGAGTGGGCAGGTGAGGCCTGGGGCGGGGTGGGCGGGTGGACCTGGGGAGGCCTTGTCCCTACAGAGCACCCCGAGGACTCGCCCTCCTCTGTTCTGTCACCAGTGGCTCGTCCACAGGGCAGGGTGGGGGACTTCGGAGGCTCCAGCTGTCCTCCGGAGAGAGGACAGTCTAGACCCCGAGTCCCCCCACCGGCCCCAGTTTCCCGGCCTGGAGCGCTGCTGGGAGTGGGGTTGACGGCGGGTCCTCTGGCCTTGCCGAGAGCAGGGTGGACCCTGGCCGTCCTGACCATGTCCCTCTGCTTGGCCCGCAGGGTTATTTAACGTGGTATTTGCTGTATTGCCCCCATGGGGTCCTTGGAGTGATCATGTCGTCCCCCTCGTCCGTCTGTCTCGATGCCTGATGCGGACGGCCAATGGTGCTGCCCCCGCCCTCCACACGTCCGTCCACCCTCCTCCCGGCGGCACCCTGCCCAGCAGCTCCAGAAGGAAACCAGGGCCGAGTCGCCGCTGCTCCCTCCCCGGCCCCGAGGACCTGGACCCGAGTGCAAGAGACAGAGGGGACAGGGTCTCCCACCCCACCCCTCGTGTGGCCCACCCGCCCAGTGCTGGGGACTGGCCCGAGGAACTCCGCCTGAGGCCCTCAGGACCCGGTCCCTGGACCCCGGGCCAGCTCCCGGAGACACCCCTAGGTGACCTGGATCTCTCCAACTCCTGCGGCCAGGACCAGGCGTCGGGGACACAGACTGGAGACCTGCCGCCCTGTCCCCTCCGGGCCCTCTGCTCACAGTGGCCTCCTTTCCCTTTATATGTATGAATCTTCAAAGACGGGACTCCTGGGCAGGCGCTGAGGGCCCTCTGGCAGGTTAGATGAGGCTCACTCCTCAGGTGAGCCTGGACAGCCACCTGAGCGTCCCCTGCTCTTCCCGTCCCGCCCCTCCCCCGGTGCCACCCAATTCACCTCCTCTTCTGTTTCATCTCTCTACCTCCACCCTGGGTGTTCCTCTTGTCCTGGCCCTTCAGTCTGTTCTACCAAGGGGTTCTTGGACCCCTGGTTGAGGCCCCAGATGACCCAGATCACTCTTCTCCAAGGCAGAAGGCCAGGGGCCAGGGCAGCAGGAGACCTGCCCATCGTATTCCAACCCAGCCAAGACTGCCATTTAAGGTTGTTCAGGGTGTGTACTGCACAAGGGCACTGCATGCAAGGGAGCATTCTGCACACCCTAGATATAGCCGATTTGTCTATTTATTATGACAGTTTCTGGAAGATGTAGGTCAAGTATCCGAGGAAAAGAATCCTGTCTCTAATACACACACAGGCTCTGTGTGGACTGCCCCTGTTCTGACCCAAGCTGTGGCTTAGAGTAGTCAGACAGGAGTGAGCCCTTGGTATGGTGACACAGAGGCCTGGGCTCTGCTGTCCCCGCTGTCCCCTCCAGGTCTGCGGTAAGCACCCAGGGAGTTCGCCCACCCCACCCCCTCCCTTTGAGATGCACCTGGAGGCCCTGGGGGGGTGTGTGCCTCCCTCCTCTGCCTCCCACCGCACCCCCAGCCTGCTTCCTTCAGTTTGTAAAGTCGGTGATTATATTTTTGGGGGCTTTCCTTTTATTTTTTAAATGTAAAATTTATTTATATTCCGTATTTAAAGTTGTAAAAAAAAAGAAATAACCACAAAACGAAAACCCAGCGACTTCTCTGGCGGTCTGTGCTGGCGTCGCATCGCGCGCGACTGTCAACATTTCGGCGTTGGCAGGCGGTGGCCGCAGCTTGCGCCCCAGGCTCGCGCGATTGCGATCGCAGCTGCGGCCCGGGCGCGTGCTAGGAGGGAGGGCGCGCGCTCCCGCCGTGGCTCTGGAGGCCCGAGGCTCAGACCCTGACCCTGACCTTGACCCTGACCCTGACCCTTCCCGGGAGATGGGCTGCAGGGCGCAGTCGGGGAGGCTGGAGGAGGAAGCACAACTGAGCTTCTCCTGGGCCAGGTGTGGCAAGGCACAGCGCCACCTGGCCACAGCCTCCCCAGAAACGTGAGGGGGGGAGACTGGCCGTCCCCAAGCGCCAGCCCCCGGCTCCTGGCCTTGTCTTTTTCATTGGTTTGATTATTTTTTGGTGCTGGGGTGCACGCCAGGGCCTCCCCACGCTGCCCCTGAGCTGCGCCCTGGCCCCTGTGCCTTCCCTTGCTCCTGAAGTCGGGAACAGCACACGGAAAGATGCTGAATGTGTTCCAGTCCCACGTGCTGTCTACCCTGAAGCTGACAATCTAAAACTGAAGCCATCTTGCTCCTGGAAGTAGTGAGCTCCCTGTCACGGGGAGTGTTTAAGAGGACTCTCAGAGGCCACGTGGCTGATGTTTACTGAGTAACATTGGGGCTCCCTGACATGGGTTGGTCCATGGATTCATTCATTTGCTCTCCTTCTGGAATGCTCCCCAGAGTCCATCCTGGGGTTCCCGCCCTGCGCTCATGTCTGCAGGACCCTTTCCTCTGCCCTAAGCAACCAGAGTTCTGGGTTCCCAGGCAGCAGAAAAGGCTCTGGTCGGGAGGAGGAGACGTCTGGGCGGGGATGGCTAGGGCAGGAGACCTGTGAGCCTGGGACCCCGCAGCTGGGCTGCCCACCCGCCCCTGGCTACAGAGCTTCCCAGGCATCTATGTCTGCTTCCCTCCCTGTTGGTGTGCGTTCCCAGGCGGCAGCCATGCCAAGTCTATCGGCCTTCTAGGGGCCTGGGGGTCAATCACCAGGCTAAAATGGCATTTTTCTAGAAACCTCTTCTGGGAAAAAGACTTTCTGTTCTTCAGATCTGCTCTGTTAGCTGTGATTCAGTTGTGATGTCTGGTGCATAAGCAGTGACCTTGACCCATGAGGTCAAAGCCAAATGCTGAGGAGGGAGGGAGGGAGTCTCAGCTCCCACCTGGACTCCACGGCTCAGGAGCTATTACAGAAAGAAAGACATTCCTGCGTGAGCTACTCTTTACTTTGGGTTTTCTGCCCCTTGCACCTGCCCTAAAATACTAATACCTTGCCCTGACAAGCCTTCCTGTCTCAGCCCAAAGCCCACTGTCCCTTCTCTCAACCAGAGCATGGAGCTGTCACCTTCTTTGGAGGCTTAGCATTTGCCACCTCCATAAAGTAACATAATGAACATTTCCTGCTTATGAAGTGCCGTAGGTGTCACCCCCAGGCAGGCGTGCTGTCCGCGATGGAGGAGACATGGCGGGCAAAGCCACGGGAGCAGGCCCAGAGGACCTGCCTAGACCCTCTGTGGACACTGTGTCTGGTGTTGCCACAGTTAAGGCGTCAGCCCAGGAACCCCGAACCCCAACATCTGCAGTAATCCTGGTCACAGCCCCAGTTCAGCCAAGGTTCCTGTGGGGTTGTGGAGAAGTCTCCATTCCTCCTTCCTCCGCCTGCTCCCGGCTGCCCTCCCGCTGGGCCTCCACACAGATAGCCCTTCTGAGAGGCTGCCCGGCCCAGGGCATGGCCCCCAGCCTCAGACCCACTCCACTCTCCTACCTGCTTGATGATCTGCATGGCTAATGTCCACGTGGTGACGTGTGTGCTTCTCCCCACAACCAAGAAAAAGAAAAAAAAAATTCCGGGTGGACTTACTAGTTCACTACTCTGTCCCCAGAGCCTGGAGCATGTCTGGCACACAGTGGGCCCTCAACAAACCCTGTTGAGTGAATGAATGAGAGGTGTGGTTGGAGGAAAGGCAAGCGACCACCCCCAGTCACAGCAGCTGGACGGCTCCATCCACACCCCACAGTGACTGGGAATGGCCCACTGTGAGGGCGTTGCTGGCTGTAGATCAGATATTTCAACCCGCTCTCCATGCTCAGGGAAGCATCGTCCTTGATTAGAACACCCTCAGAGGTCGGTCATGTTGAATTTGCCTTTCCTCTATTTAGCCTTCAACTCTCTCCAGGTCTACATTTACCCATCCATCCATCCATCACCCACCCACCTGGCTACCTGCCCACTCACCTTCCCACCTGTCCATCCACCCACTATCACTTACCTTTCCATCCATTCGCCCTTCCATCCAGCCATCCTTGCACCCATCCATCCACCCCCACCCCCCATTCGCCCATCCATCTACTCATCCACCCCCCATCCACCCCATCCATCTACTCACCCACCCATCCACCCATCCTACCTATCCATCCACCCATCCACCCATCCATGTACCCATCCAACCCCCATCCATCCACCCCATCCCCCCATTCACCCATCCTTCTACTGTTATGCTCAAATTCGGGACCCCCAAAAGACCACCAGAGACCAAGGTTGATGTAAGCAGCAAAGAGGTGTTTATTGGGAGCTAGCTGGGTCCTCTGTGCACACAGCAACTGGTGACGCTGAGAGGCCCCAAGCCCAGGGTTTTATACACTCTTTGGGGAAGGCAGGGACCCCACATACATCTCTTAGCAAATCATCACCCACCGCAGGAAAATCATGAAACAACTCTGAAACATGATTAGCACCTTCACTGGCGGGAACAAAAGTTGGGTAGGGGTGATTGGTCAGTACAAGAGGGGGATTCATTTGAACTGATTGGTTTAAACCGAGAGAGGTGTACGTGCTGAACTACATGGTTTCCCAACATGTTCTCAACCACCATAAACTCCTGGGAGGGTCATCTGGCATCCCAGGTATTTTCCCTGTCTCATGCTGATTGGTGGCTGCTAGGGGGTTGCTATGGGTCCCCACCTAGCCTGACTGAGTCAGGGACACCTGGCTCCACAGATCTCTCCTGTTATTTGTAGATAAACAACTCAGCAGGGTGGGTATGTGCCTAGGAGTGCTCTGTGGGCCTTTCCAAGGACAAGGGCCACGCGCCCTTCCTTGGAAGGCTTCGCTCTGAGGTAGAGGCTGGTTTTCACTACCCATCCACCCACCCATCCACCCATCCACCCACCTATCCATCCACCTGCTCATCCACCTACCCACCCATCCACTGATCCACCTCCCTTCTTCCTATCACCTTCACCATGTCCCAGGCTCTGCACATGTCACCTCAGTTTAAGGCAGGGCCAGTACAGGTTTAGCACACAACACCAGGTCCCCACCGGACGTGGCTCCCCTGCTACAGGCCCTCACAGAGCGCTTGCGCAGTTTAGAGACACTGCCAAAGGCGGACCTGCTCCAGGTGCTCGATAACGGCTCGATGACGGCCCGCAGTGGTTCTCACCTCTCCTCCCAGCAGCCAGGAATTGGCCCGGCCACAGGACGGCTGGTGAGGCTAGCAGCCAATGAGAAGGAGGCGGGTGAGGCTGGCAGCCAATGAGAAGGAGGCGGGTGAGGCTGGCAGCCAATGAGAAGGAGGCGGGTGAGGCTGGCAGCCAACAAGGAACCTCTGCTGCCAGGGACCGGAGTGCTGCGCGCCCGCTCTGCTGTCCAGCGCTCTATTGGATGGCCTTGCAGCCCTGGTCACATGTTCTGGTCCTCCTGTTGCAGATGAGGCCCAGGGAGCTCCAACCCGCCCTCCAGCGCTCAGTGAATTCTCCTTCAGGTGGCCACAGCCCTTTTCAGGGGGATGTTCATGGGGAGACCCCAGATGTGATGCCAGGTCCTCCCTCTGTTTGGGCAGCTCTGGGTCCACAAACTGGTCAGGTGTGGGTCTGGGGGGCACGGGTCTCATCTGGGGCCACCAACTGTGGCCATGGCTCAGACCTTTCCGGGGTAGTCCAGAGGTCCTTGCCGGGCCGCGCTGGTTTTGCCCTGGGAACTTGGGATCCGTCAGCCCACCAATCCCTGCTGATGGCACCACTGGTACCGGGTCCTGTGCCTGTTACAGCTGTGCCCGCTGGCTGGGTGATCACTGCTGTCACCAGACCTCTGCCATCCCAGAAACCTGGCAGGACCCCTAAGCCAGGTGCTGAGGCATATTTAAGGCTACTGGACCCCCATGAGGTGGCTCTGGCCACCCTGGTGAAGAGACAGCAGTGGGGCTGTCACAAGGGGTCCTGGCTAAGGGCGGTCGGTCATAAGTGGTCACTCCACCATGTCCAGCATTTCTGTCTTCTCCACTCCAGTTGGGGGGGGCTCCGCTTTGGCTCATTCTCCACCCACAAGCCAGGGTGGAAACATCAGTCACCCGTGCTGAGGCCACCCTGAACAAGAACTGCTGCTGCTTGGTCCAGCTTGGTCCAGCTGTCAGTAAACTCAGCCCCAGCAAAACCACGGCCCTCCTTCCTGCCGGGCACCCTCCAGGTTCCTGACGAGGCGAAATCGCCAAGCTCTGCACAGGTTTGGGTTTGGGACAGAAGGTGACTCCATCCTGCCCTCAGGGAGCGCTGGACCTGACTCCAGTCTGAAGATCCTGCAGGGCGGTGGGTCTGTGAGGGTCACGACAGCTGCCCAGCCAGTGAGGAGCCCCAGACTTTAGGATATTGTCCTCTGAGGCGCCAGCCACCCGGCCCTGCCGGGGCCCCCCCACAGCCCAGCCCCTCATGCCCTTCCTTCTCTCCACAGTCGGGACCTGCATCCCAGTCTCGGAGCTGGCCTTCCCTGGGCTCTTCACCGCAGCTGGTCCCAGGTAGCAAAGCAGGTCCTGTTCCCCATGTGCCACAGGTCGCCAGGTCTGCCCTGTCATGTGCTGATTTCAACTGATTTGGTCCCCAGCCGTCCACAGAACCAATTCCGGCCTCTCGAGTTTCCTCCAAAGGCCGCCACCTGCAACCACTCCTGGCCCCCATTCCTATAGAAGGCGACATTCTTAATTGCAGGGCACAGGAACGGACTCTGGTTGATTGAGAAGAAAAAGGATGTTCCCAGAATGGCTGTGCCAAGAACTGGCCTGTGGCCCGTGAGCTCGGCCCTCCACACGCTAGAGCCGTGCGCCATGCTCTGTCTGCTGGCCCGGGGTTTGACCGGGTGCGCTCTGCTCCTGTTCAGGACTTGCTGGGTTTTTCAATCTTTGGTGATGAGTGAGACCCACGGGCCTGGGCTGCGTAGGAGCTGGAGGAAGTGAGCAGCCGGCACTTTTGGTTTCTAAAGAGGGGGTGGTTCGTGGGGCTGAGGCCCTGAGGAGGGGTTCAGGCGGGGGGGAGGGGCTAAACAATGAAATAGAAGTGCACCCTTGACTTCATTAGGGGTCGCACATCTTTCATCTCTTCCAGGCTGGTGCGGAACAAATCCTCCTCTAAACATCTGTCCCTTGTGATTTATTATCTCTGGCCACAAACTTGAGGATGGAGAAGTGCAACTATGTCACCTGCTCTTGGGTCCCCAGATCCTAGCACAGTTGTGGCAAACGATGGGCACACAGCCCGTGGTGTTGAATGACAGAAGGGATCTGTCCTGAGGGGCAAGGACAAGGGTGAGGCCAGACAGGCACTTGCTTCAGGTGCAAAGATTAAGGGGACACCTAAAAAACCCTCAGCGACCCAGATATGTCATCGTTTCATGCAGAATTTTAAAGAAATCAAGATTAGCGCAAATCCACAGTGAACCAAATAGCAGCATTTCATGAGATAGGAGGCAGACTTGCGCCTGCTGGGGGCTTCACGGGTGGCCGCGGTCCCAACCTGCAGATGCAGCTCTGCTGTCTCCGTTCCTTCTTTCTTTCATGGCTGAGGTCCCAGGTCTTCCCTCTCCCTGCCCCCAGCCATGGAGCCCCTCTTCCTGGGTCTCCTCCTCTCACCTTAGAGTATCCCGTCTCAGTCCACCTCGCTCTCAGCTGCCCCCTTAGCCTTCTCACAGCACAGTGGTCAAGCCACTGTGATGCTTGAAACATGCCACTGCTCCTGTCCCCAAAGGGGGCTCAGACTCACTAAGGAGACCTGTAAAGCCCTGCGTGGTCTGCCTGGACCCTCAGCCCCCAGCTGCCTGCATGCGACCTTCTCCTTCGCCTCCACACGTCTGACCAGCTTCAAGGTCAGTCTCAAGTTCATTCTGCCCCTGGAGGAATATAAAATGGTACATTTTCTCCAGCCTCTGGAGAAAATGGTATGGCCGTTCCTCAATGCAGACTTATGATCTGGTCCAGCCAGTCCACCTCTCGTGGAGTGTACCCAAAAGAACTGGAAGCAGCACCTCAAAGGGACATCTGTATACCTGGGTTCACAAGAAGCGTCCTTCATGATAGTGCAAAGGTGGAAGCAACCCAAATGTGCATCTGTGGGTGTGGATACACAAAGTGTGTCCCATCCATACAATGGAATAATACTCAGCCTTGAAAAAGAAGTTCCAGCATGCCCCAACAGGGGGAAGCTTGAGGACCATGCACTAAGTGAAACAAGCCAGACAGAAGAGGATTCTGCTCCACAAGGCCTCAGAGTGGCTGTGTTCATGGGAACGGGCAGAGGCACAGTGGCAGGGTGGTGGTTGCCAAGCCCAGGGGCGGGGAGAGTGGGGAGTTAGCATGTAATGGATACAAAGAGTTTGAGTTTTGCAAGATGTGGAGACCCAGAGGCAGAAGGTGGTGATACTGTCACAACAATACAAATCTGCTAAATACCACTCAAAAACAGAGGTGGTAAGCTTTATGTTATGTGTATTTTACCACAATCTTTTCAAAAATTAGAGAAGAAAATAAAAGATTGCTCGGGGGCCCTCTTGGGGGGGAACTGAGCCTTTCCCCCTCAGAACCCATACAGATAGCCTCTCCCCAAGCTCCTGGAGCCAGCCGGGGCTAATGGGCCAAGTCTGTCTACTTTGTTGTTGTTGTTGTTACTGGGGATTGAACTCAGGGGCACTTAACCACTGAGCCACGTCCCCAGCCCTGTTTTGTATTTTATTTAGAGATGGGATCTGACTGAGTTGCTTAGCACCTCGCCATTGCTGAGGCTGGTTTTGAACTCACTATCCTCCTGTCTCAGCCTCCTGAGCTGCTGGGATTACAGGTGTGCTCCGCCACGCCTGGCCCAAGTCTGTCCTAGAGGCCAAGTCTGTCCCCTAGCCACCAACCTGTGCCCCGAGGCCTGGCCAGGTGCCAGGTGTAGCAGATGTTGGTGGTGAACAGGAGGCTCCCGTGCAGCTCCCAAGTGCCCAGTGGCACTTGGAACTCTGCAGCCACACGCCTGCCCCTTCACCTGCCGCTGTCAGCGGTCAGCACCTGGCACTCAGGTGCCTGAGGGCCATCGGAGGGCATGGGTGCAGTGAGGCTGAAGTGAGTGTGGCCTGACAGAGACCCCAGGACAGGACGGCATCCGCCCTTCTGCAGGCACAGGGTTCAGCCTGCCCCTCTCCAGTTCTGTCTCCTTATCCGCTAACGCGGCCTAGACCAGCCCTGGCTCGTAGGACTGCCCGGCTCGGCTGAGGTGATCCGTGGAAGCTGCTCTGGGTGGTGTGGGCTGGACATGGGGATTCTGCCCAGAGGTCGGCCCTCCCTTTTCTTGCTCAGCAGAACCCTCGACTGCTGTGTGAACAGCGGAAGTTCAGCCATCTCAGAGCCAGAGGAAGGACTGTGATCTGTCTAACCCAACCCCGGCCACCGGACTCCCCAGCACTGGTGGTTTCTCAACATGTGGTCACATGATGTCATGCTGGCTAATGGATTGTTAAGAGAAAGCCAGTTGGGCGCTCAGGGATGTGACAGTGGGAACAATCCCTCAGCAAAAAGGCAGAGACTTCCAGGAAGACAGCACTTCCTCTTTGAATGCAAATGTGATACTTGGAGGGTCAGCAACCATTTTACAGTAATGAGGCAATAAAGAAAATGAAGAGGTCAAGAGAAGGCTGGGAACACGGCAAGCCCAGTTGTAAAAGAAAAGCAAATCCCCATTTTGTCTTCTAAGCCTCTGTAAATAGGATTTTTATGTCTCTTGCGCTGAAGGTGTTCCTATGGAACACCCTGCGGCGTGGCCGGCCGTGTCTGTGCAACTCTCACCTCCCGTGTTCTCAAAAATGGAGATGGAGCCACCACCCCCCTGAAATTTTCTGAGGATAACATGAAGTGAGGGCTGTGACATTACTCCCAGGACAGTGAGGGCTCCTCCCGGGAGGGTGTCACAGGCCTGTCTCCTGCCACCAGGCTCCCTGGGGGAGGGGTGAGCAGCAGAGGGGAAGCCTGGAGAGCAGGCGCTGGGCAGCATCCCCCCCCCACCCTGCAGAGGGTCCCAGGAGGAGGCCTGACCGCTGGGGCGCATGTCACCCTCCCTGGGCCCTGGGCGCCCCAGGAAAACCGGGTGATTATGGAGGGTCACATGAAAAGCTGGGTGCAGAGCTCTGCCAAGTCAGCTGTGGTAGCCAGTGATCCCTGGGACACAGGTGACAAAGAGCCTCTGAACGTGATGGCCAGAACAAGGAGCATGTCACTGTCCCTCCAGGGTCCGAAAGACATGGGTTGGGATCCGAGGCCAGGCGGTCTCTGCTGGGCACTTGTGACCTTGACCTCCAGGCTGGCCTGGCTACAGGAAGTCATGGGCCTGCAGGGGAAGCCAGAGTGGCCCGGGCAGGAGGCAGGACAGGCAGGGGACATGGTGGTGAGGGACTGTCGGGGGTGGGGGTGAGGTGCCCTGGGTCCCAGGGGGACGTGAGACCACCCTTCCCCTCCTCTCCTGGAGAGTCAGGCAGCGACCTGGGAGCAGGCCCTAGGGAGAGGTCTGCGAGGTGGGCAGGCGGGGCTGGGCCTGGGTGAGGCTGCCGGTCAGTTATTCAACAAATTCTTCCTGCGCTCCTACTGTGCGCGGAGCCCTGTGCTGGGCCCTGGGGATGCCAAGGTCCTCTCTGTGGGTGGCTCAGATCCCGGTGGGGAGCTGGCCAAGGCAGTGGGTGGGAGAAATACACAGGCCACAGGAGGATCCATGATGACCTACTGTGTGCCCCACACTGGGCAGCCGGAGTGGGGAGTGGCACTGAGTGTGTCTGCACCCCCTGGGTCTGTGCACACAGCAGCTGAGCGGGGGAAGGCTTTGCCCAAGTGTTCATGGCCGGCAGCCCTGAGTCAGACGCTCCTGGTGGGCAGCAGCTGAGGTCGGGGGACCCCCTGACACCTGTCCCCGGGGCTCTGGGTGGGGGAGGGCGCCGGACCTCCAAGACTTCGTGGGAAGAGGGTCTGGGCCCAGCTGGAGCCGTTGGTGTTTCCCTGGTGACTGACAGCAGGGAGCTGCGGTCCCCTCCCGTGACCGATGCAGAATGTTTTGCTAATCAAGGCGGAAAGCACAGGCGTGGGCCTGAGGTTCTCCCCCGGCGCTTCTCGGCCACCTGTCTGGGGCCTGGGAAGCTTCCAGACTGGGGCTGACCCCGCTCTCCACCCTGCCTCCCAGGAGTCCCCCGTCAGGCCCAGCTCGCTGGCCCCGAAGCCCCCAGGGTGGGTGAGGAGGACAGGACCTGGGACGATGCCATCCAGAGGACCACGACCGAGTGCAGGGGACAGGGCCCTGGGCACCCTCCCCCGCAGCAGGGCCCAGGGCTGGGGGTGTCCCTCCTCCCAGGGCCCCTCCTCAGCAGCCGGCCTGGTGGAGGACTTCCGAGAGTCCCAAACAGGCAGCAACGGCGGGAAAAGACCCAACTGGGGAGACGGAGGCCGAGGTGGGGTGCTGGTCACCTGGGCCCCTCCGTAGGTGATAACATAGTCGTCCCCCCTGCAGTGGCCCTGACGCCAGGCCGAGAGCTCTCTGAGCTGACTGCCACCGTCCCCTGGTCCCGTCGCTCCATGGAGTCTACGCCCTGAGCGGAGTGAGGGGTGCCGTCGCCAGCCACAGCCCCCCACACCTCACACCTTCTGCGGGCTGCCTGACCCCCCCACACACCTGGGTCCAAGCCCTGCCCTGCTCCAGCCTAGGGAGTGCCCTCCCCTGCCCTGTCCCGTGTCCCAGCAGCAGGAGGTAAAGCACCCAGGGCCTCCCTGGGGTCAGGGTGGGCAGGGCCTGGTCACTCCCAGGACCCCCAAGAGCTCCCCTGGAAGCTGTGGGTGGCCAGGGGTGGGGTCATGAAGGCGTGGCCTCCTGGGGCCAAGTGTGGGGGACTGCCCCTCCTCCCACAGCACCCCAGAGGCTCCTCACAAGGTCCCCTGGTTCTAGATCAAGGTCCCCACGCAGCTGGAGAACCAGCTCCACCTCCCCTCCTCTGGGCAGCAATTTGAAGAAAAAGTCCGAGCTCTGACCTTGAGGCGGAAGCCGAGAGGCTTGGGGCCAGGGGTACCCTGAAGGCTGTTGGGCCTGTGCAACGGCATGTGCCATCTCCTCAGGCCGACACTCGTCACAGGAGGTTCTGCAGGACGTCTCCAGAACGTTCCAAGACCTGTGCTCCCCGCAGCCCCTCTGACAGGACTCCAGAGGACTTGGAGTTACTGATAGGGCCATGAGCAGGGAGGACGGGCCACAGAATCACAGGTCCCACCTCCAGCTGGGACCCTCGTCTACCCACTGGCCCGAGTGTCATTCCTTGGGTCTGCCGCCAGAGCCCGGGTGCCATCTGCCCAAGGACTGACTTTCTAAAATGCCACACCTGGGTGGCCCCGAGCCAGCATGCCCTTGGTGTCTCCAAATGGTGCAGGACTCTGTCATCTTTGGATTCGTTTAGGAGAAAACACAATGAAGCATTTCTCATTTTTTTGGTTCTCAAAGTGACCAACATGCAGTAGGTGAGCCCAACCCCAGTGTGTTTCTCACCTGCCCCCAGGTACCAAGGGCTCTCTTCATTCCTTGGGCCTGTTTTCCAGGTGCCTTGAGACTTCAATGAGTCATATCTCAGCCAAGGCTCAGTCTCCCCTCCCTCAAGCTGGTCCGCCCTGGTCCAGGACGTCTGAACCCACGTCAGGTGCTGGGCGCTGTCCACACGGGTCCCAGGCTTTCCCCTGGATCCCGCCCTCCCGCTGGCCCTACACTACCCCGCACCTGGCTGCTCCTTTCTTTGCAGTTCTGCGGGTGGAACCCAGGACCCATGCAGGCCAGGCAAGGGCTCTACCACCCAGCCACACCCTCAGCCCCTTTTGCGTTTGATTTTGAGGTAGGACCTTGCTGTGTTGCTGAGGCTGGCCTGAGCTTGAGACCCTCCACCTCAGACCCCCCGAGGTGCTGCGATAAAGGCGGGCACCTTGGAGGCCGCTTACGCGAATCCAACTTTTTACGTTGAGATTATTGTAGATTCACTCGCAACTGTAAGATAACACAGAAGAATCCTGCTCACCCAGTTCCCCCAGTGACAACATCTTGCAAAACTAGAAAAAGATGCCACCACCTGGTGCTGACATCACACAGGCAAGATCCAGAACGTTCCCAGCAGCCAAGGATCCCTCCTGTCGCCCTTACACCCCTCCGTCTGCGCTCCAGACCCTGCGCCTCGCGACCCTGGCAACCGCGATCCGGTTCTTCGTTTCTGTGAATTTGTCACTTCAAGAGTGTTCGTGCATGGCCTCACACGGCGTGTGACCTTTCGGGGTGGCTTTCCCACCCAGCCTAACCCTCGCGGGAGCTGCCCGCCCCAGCTCTCTGCTTTGGATTGCTGAGGGGCGTTCTCGGTTCCGCAGTGGGGTCTCTGGGTGCAGGATGGCGGCCGTCTCCAGGTCTGGGGAGTTAGACACTCCTGCTCAGGTTTTCCTGGGAACAGAAGCTTTCCCTTCTCTGGGAGGAATGCCCAGCAGCGCCATTGTGTTTAATTTTTAAAGAACCTGCCAAACGGTTCTCCAGTGTGGCTGCTCTTCCCTGTTCCACCCGCAGCTCCGACACAGCCTGATCCTCCCCTAGTGCCAACATTTGGTGCGTCACTATTTTGGGCCTCAGCCCTTCTGATAGGTGCGTAATGATGCCTCGTTGTGGTTTGAATTTGCATCTCGCTAATAATTAATGAGGTTGAACATATTTTCATGTGCTTAGCTCCCATCTGCAGACCGCTCCTCCCTGACATGTCTCGGCACACTTGCTCATTTTCTAATTGGATTTTCCTGCTGCTTCTTTCAACTGCTGAGTTTTGAGCGTTCCCTATGTCTTCTAGATACTGTTCCTCCGTCAGTTAAGAGGGATGGAATCATTTTCTCTCCATCTGAGGTTTGTCTTTTTGTCCTTTTAATAGGGTCTTTCACAGAACAAAAGTTTACATTTTTGGCTGGGCACCGTGGTGCACACCTGTCGCCCCAGCAGCTCGGGAGGCTGAGGCAGGAGGATCTTGATTTCAAAGTCAGCCTCAGCAACTTAGTGAGGCCCTAAGCAACTCAGTGAAACCTGGTCTCAAAATAAAATATAAAAACAGACTGAGGATGTGACTTAGTGGTTAAGTCACTCTGGGTTCAATCCCTGGTGCCCCCACCCCAAATAAATAAATAAAATAAACTTTGGTGAAGTGCATTTATCAATCTTTCCTTTCATGAATCCCACTTTTTGTGTCAAGTGTGAGAACTGTTTTCCTGGCACAAGACTCTAAAGATTTTTCTCCTATTTTTTTCCCTGAAAGTTGTATGTTTTTACATTTTACATTTAAGATCATGATTCATTTTGAGTTATTATTTTTTTCTTTTTTTGTACCGGGGATTGAACTCAGGGGCACCCTACCACTGAGCCACATCCCCAGATCTTTATTTTTTTAATTCTTGAGTTGAGACGGGGTCTCCCTAAGTTGTCTGGCTGCTCTCAAGTTTGCGATCCTCTTGCCTCAGCCTCCTGAATAGCTGGGGAGACAAGCCTGTGCGTGCCACGGAGCCGGCTCACTGACGTTGTTAAGCGAATCTCATTAAATCTGTGTGTCGGTTTGAGAAGAATTGACATCTTTACTAAGTGGAGCCTTCCAGTCTGTTAACGTGGGCTGTCTGCTTGTCTTCGACTTCTTTCATCAGTGTTTTGGAGCTGTCACCGTGCAAATCCTGTGTCCCTGGTTTTTATAAATTGACACTTACGCATTTTATTTTTTGAGTTGCTGTAAGTGATAATTTCAGGAGTGCCAGGGATTGAACCAGGGGCCTTAACCACCAGCCACATCTTCAGCCCTACTTATTTATTTACTTATTCTTTTAAGACAGGGTCTCCCTAAGTAAGTGGCTGAGGCTGGCGTTGAACTTGCACTCCTCCTGCTTCAGACCCCCGAGTTGCTGGGTGACAGAAGGACACCACCATGCCCAGCTGCAAGTGATATCTTTAATTTTGGTGACCATGGGTTCATTGATGGAATGATTTTGCATATACTTTTTCTGTATTCTGCCCTCTTGCTGAACTCACTTATTAGTTTTGGGAGGTCTTTTTAGGTTCCCTGGCATTTTCTGTGTAGACGGTCACGTGTCCTCTGTGAGTAGGAACACTTTTGCTTCTTGCTCCTGCACTGGCTGGAACCTCTGGCTCTGTGCTGACAGCAGGGAGAGCCGGCATTGGGGGAAGTGTTTGGCCTTTGATCACTGAGAGCGAGCGGCAGTGTGGTTCTGTTTGGAGGAGGCTGAGCAGTTAGATGGATGGTGACTCCCCAGAGGCAATCTGAAGACAGAGAACGTTGTCTCCTCCTTTTGCCTGAGACCCATGTTTCCTTACTGGACCCTGAATTCCTTGAAGACCAGGTACACCTAGTTCATTTTTCTATTGTCACATCATCAGATAACTATTGCTTTTGATATCAGAGCCAGGCGAGCCCTCCATGCATACAGTACATCTTCAATCTCAAACAGTAACAACAACAACAACAACAAAAGGAAATTTCTCCTCTATTCCTGCCTCCCCCCATTGAGTACTAGGGATTAAATTCAGGACCTCATGCATGCTAGGCAAGTGCTCTACCATTTATCTATGTCCTCTATCTTTTTATTTTATTTATTTATTTATTTAATTTAAAAACAGAGTCTCATTAAGTTGTCCAGGCTAGCCTTGAACCTGAGAACTTTCTGCCTCAGCCTCCTGACTAGCTGTAAGTACAGGCATGTACTTCCATGCCTGGCTTATGTTTTGGGAGAGGTTTTATCATGAATGGGTGGTGGATTTTGTGTAGAGTTGGTACTAATTCTTTGTTAAATGTTTGGTAGAATTGTCTTCTTTAAAAATATTTTTGATTTATATATGTATTTTTAGTTATCAATAGACATTTATTTTTCTTTAAATTTAAAAACATGCGGTGCTGAGAATTGATCCCAGTGCCTCACACATGCTAGGTAAGTGCTCTACCACTGAGCCACAACCCCAGTCCTGTAGGATTGTCTTTTGAAACCATTTGGGCCTGGGGACTACTTTTAGGGGAAGTTTTAAATTACAAAGTCAATTACTTAATGTTTCTAGGATTTTTCAAACTATTTCATATTAGGTGAGTTGTGAGAGACCTTTTTTAGAAACTGGTGCATTTCACGCAAGTTGTTAACTGTACGTATGTAGGTAGTGCATAGTGTTATTTTATTATCCCCTCGACGTCTATAGGGTCTGTAGTGATGTCTCCATGCTTCATTCTAGATGTTGGAATCGTCTCTTTTCCTTCATCAGTCTTACTAGGGGCATGACATTTTTATTGATCTTTACAAAGAACTAGCGCTCTGTTTCACTGATTTTTTTTTTATTTGTTCTAGTTAGTAGTACATGATAGTAGAATGCATTTTGATGCATGATACATCAATGGAGTACAACTTCTCATTCCTCTAGCTGTGTTTCATTGATTTTCTCTACTGTTTTTCTATTTTCAGTTTCATTGATTTCTGCTCTTATCTCTACCAGTTTCGTGCTTTGTTTACTGATTTTATTTTGTTCTTCTTTTCCCACTTTGTTCTTGAGACTGAATGCTTGTTCTACAGTGTGCACAGTCAGTGCTAGCCATCTCTCTATCAGCATCGTTTGGACCTGCCTTTCAAATTTTGCTTTGTGATGCTTTCATTTTTATTCAGTTCATTGTATTGTTGGATTTCCTTTGAGAATTTCTGGGGCTGGGGATGTGACTCAAGTGGTAGCGTGCTTGCCTGGCATGCATACTGCCCGGGTTTGATCCTCAGCACCACATACAAACACAGATGTTGTGTCCACCAAAAACTGAAAAATAAATACTGAAATTCTCTCTCTCTTTATCTCTGAAAAAAAAAAAAAGAGAGAGAGAGAATTCCTCTTTGACCTGTGGAATATTTAGAAGTGTTTTGTTTTAATTTTTCAAATATTTGAAAAAACTCCTGTTATCTTTCTCCCATTGATTCCTAGTTTGATTTCACAGTTGTCAGAAAACACACTATAAGTTCTGTTATTCCAGATTTACTGAGGTTGGTTTCGTGGTTAGGGAACACACATCTTGGTATACATTCCAAAGACACTTGAAAGGAACATGGAGCCTGCTGTTGCAGGGTGTGGTGTTCTGTCAATATTGTCCAGATGCAGTCAGCCGACGATGTTGCTGAGTTCTATATCCTTGCTGATTTTATTTCTAGTTTTTCTATCAATTATTGTGAGAGGGTGTGGCAGTCTCCAAATATAACCAAGGCTCTATTTCTCCTTAATCCTCTCAGGTCTTGCTCTGCACCTTCTACAGTTTTGTTGTGTGGCGCACACATGTTGGAGTTGCCGAGTCTTGGAGGAGTCCTCTCTGCCTCTGGCAATTACCTTTGCTTTGAAAGAAACTCCATCCAACGCTAATACAGTCCCTTCTGATTTTCGTCATTAACATTTGTATAATATATTTTTCCCATCCTTTTAATTTTGACCAGTTTGTATCGTCATACCTAAAATGAATTTCTTGTAGACAGTATGCAGTTAGGAAATGTTTTCCAATCACTCAGCCAGTTTCTGTCTTTAAGTCATGTATTTATTTATTTATTTATTTATTTATTTTTAAATATTTATTTATTTATTTTTAGTTATATGAGGACACAATATCTTTATTTTATTTTTATGTGGTGCTGAGGATTGAACCCAGGACCTCACGCATGGCAGGCAAGTGATCTACCTCTGAGCCACAACCCCAGCCCAAGTCATGTATTTAAACCATGATCTAACGTAATTTTTGTCAGGGTCACAAGAATTCTGTCTTGCTTCTGTTTTTCTATTTACTCTCTGATTTACTTTTTTCATTTTCTCTCTCTTGTTTTCTATTGGATTACTTAAATGTTCTTTAGAATTCCATTTTGATATTTTTTAGAATTTAAAGTTTTCCTTTTGGGCTGGGGATGTGGCTCAAGCGGTAGCGCGCTCGCCTGGCATGCGTGCGGCCCGGGTTCGATCCTCAGCGCCACATACCAACAAAGATGTTGTGTCCGCCAATAACTTAAAAATAAATAAATAAATATTTAAAGTTTTCCTTTTTAAAAAAAAATATTTGGTTATAGATGGACACAATATTTATTTTATTTATTTATTTTTTATGTGGTACTGAGGATCAAACCCAGTGCTCCACGCATGTGAGGCAAGTGCTCTACCACTGAGCCACAACCCAGCCCTCAAATGTGTATTCATGTAGTGTTTCAGTGGTTTCTCCAGGTGCATGTGCATAGATATAGATAGAACTTGTTGTGATCTCCAGACGTCACATTGTATCAGTTTCAGCACAGTGTGCACACCTCACCTCCCTCTGAGTCCTTCACTCTCTCATTTATAATGTAATTGTCTTAAATATTTCCTCTAATTCCTCCAAGAACTGTATCGGGTGATTTTTGCTTCAACTTTCGCTCTGTGGTTTTACACGCTGTGTTCTTCCTGTGCTTCCAGAATATTCTCCCCATCGTTTCCTCTCTGTCTGAAGAAATGTGGTTCTGATTTACAGTAGGTTTGTTTTTCCTTCACTCAAGAGCACCTTGATTTCATTCCTGAAGGATATTTCTGGGGACCCAGGACTCGCATGTGGTTCTCTCATCTCTTGGGAGATGTAGTGCCACTTCCTCCCGGGCGCCATAGTCTCCCGTGAGAAGTCACCGTCCTTCTTGGTACTTCCCTGTGGGTCAGCTGCCATTTCTCTCTTGCTGCCTTCAAGACTGTTTTTCTTTGTTTTTAGTTTTCAGGAGCAGTCTGACTCTGGTGTGAATTTCTTTGGGTTGACATTGTTTGGGATTTCCTTATTCCCTTTATTCAGTAAACTCATGTCTTTTGACAAATTTTTTTTATTGTTGTTGTTTGTTTTTTTGGTACTGGACATTGAACGCAGGGGCACTTAACCACAGAGCCAAATCAGGGGCCTTTTTCTGTATTTTATTCAAAGACAGGGTCTCACTGAGTTGCTTAGAGCCTCGCTAAGTTGCTGAGAATGGCTTTGAACCTGGGATCCTCCTGTCTCAGCCTCCCAGGGGCTGGAATGACAGGCACGGGGCACCCTGCCTAGCCTTGGTTTCTTAACTGTGGGATATAGGAGGAAAATGAGAACAAAGTTTCAGGAAGCTCACCTTCCTGTTGCTCTTTGGGCCTGAGATCCTCATCTGCCTCCTCCTCCCCTGAATCTCCTCCTGCTGGTTTTACATGCTGTGTCTAGAATCTTTAATTGTACTTAATGGGAGGAATCAAACTAGAGTATGCTTGTGTATCTGCCTTAAAGAAAAGTGGGACAACTGGGCACGGTGGTGAACACCTTTAATCCCAGTGGGTTGGGAGACTGAGGAAGAGGATCACAAGTTGGAGACCAGCCTCAGCTATGTAGTGAGGTCCTAAGCAACTCAGGGAGACCCTGTCTCTCAACAAAATACAAAAAGGGCTGGGGATGTGACTCAGTAAGTAAGTGCCCCCAGGTTCCATCCCTGGTACAAAAAAAAAAAAAGTGGGACAGCGTTGTGGCCTTTGGCTTCAGGGTGTTCCTGAAGATGTCATGCTCAAATCACAGTTGTCAGGGAGGAGGAATTACATGAGGAAAATGTGATTTTATCCTGGTCCCAGTTATGAAGGATCCTAAAAAAGAACATCTAATGGAAACACACGTTGCTTGAGCTGCAGGTTCAAACACGCAGCTCACCTCCTGCCAACAACTGAACAATTCAAAACCCACCCAAAGCTTCACTGTAAAATGCCAGCCCGGCCCTTGCTGACCATTTGCCTCCGATTAATAAGGTGTCTTGGGACACTTTGTGGAAATGGTGCCTGCACTTTAATTTGAGTACCAATATCCAGAACAGAGGTTCCTTTGAAGCCCCAGAGGCATGCAGGATATTCCTGCAACATTGCAGGAGGCCCATTGAAGCCATGTTCCAGGAAATGCAAGGCAGTGACCAAGGCAGTGACCAAGGCAGTGACCAAGGCAGTGACGGAGACAGCGGGGCTTCAGGAAAGTTGTAAGATTTCCTGAGGTCAAGAAAGAGGAAGAGGGCTGGGGACATAGCTCAGCTGGTAGAGTGCTTGCCTTGAGTGTTCAAGGCCCTGGGTTCAATCCCCAGCACCACACACGCAGACACACACACAGACACACACACACAGACACAGAGACAGACACACACACAGACACACACACACAGACACAGGGACAGACACACACACACAGACACAGAGACAGACACACACACACAGACACACACACACAGACACACACACACAGACACAGAGACAGACACACACACACACAGAGACAGACACACACACATAGACACACACACAGACACACACACACACACACAGACACAGACAAGACAGAGGAAGAGACTAACCTAGTTGACGTAGAAGCTTCAGCTCAGGACTCCATGTTGGCATATTGGCCAAGAATTGCTGCCAGAGCAGTCAGGGCGAGGCTGTGAACCGGGTCCATTCTTTCTTCTGTAGAGGCCTCTCTGGCGTGGGGTGGTGTGTAGTCTTTGGCCAGCTTCTCTCTGCAGATTGTCACAGGCTGGGTTCACCTGTGGTTCCATGCAGGTCAGACCTGGTCCCTGACGCTCCCAAGAGGAGGCAATCATGAATCAGGCTGCTCTAAACAAAAGAGAAACTATGGGGGACGTAAGAATCACGTCGCTGAACGGCCCTTCCCACCCCCAGACCTGGCCAAGTCAAGGGAGCAGTGACCCAAACCTGGGCTGGAATGTCCAGACACACATTATCTGGGAGGGCACCGGCCATCTCCTAGGCACCTGGGAACAAGGACCAGAGGGTGGCAGGAAGCCACCTTCTTACAGATACGGCTGGACAGTTGCTGGTCACACAAGCCAATGCTGAGGATGTCACTGTTTCTGCAGCCTGACATGTGACATCCCCCTCAGTGGCAATGGGGACAGAGCTGAGGGCACTGTGGAAAGGACATGTGTCACTCATCCAGCCAGCCGCCCTGGACAAAAGGCACGAGGGAGAGGAGCAGTGCTGGGCCCTGCACCTCGAGGGACGGAGAGGCTCTGTCAGGGGGTCCCCTCGACCTCTTCTGGAGCAGCGGCTGATCTCTTGTAAGCTGGGCTCAGTAAATCCCGTGTCAGCCGCATGTGGTGGCGCACACCTGTCATCCCAGCGACTGGGGAGGCTGAGGCAGGAGGATCGCGAGTTCAAAGCCAGCCTCAGCAACTGAGCGAGACCCTAAGCAACTTTTGGAGACCCTGACTCAAAATAAAACACTAAAAAGGCTGGGGGTGTGGCTCAGCGGTCAAGTGCCTCTGGGCTCAATCCCTGGTGCCCAAACCAGCAAAATAAACAGACGAGAGGACTCAGGCTGGAGGCCATTCTTGGAGGGGGAAGGACTCGTGCCTGGGTGGGCAAGGGAGCTTCCTGGGCCCGGGTTCCGGCCCCCTCTTCACCTGGGATCTGGCTACACCTGTGTGTTTAGCTTGGGAAGGTTCACTGGGCTGGACCCGCACAAGATGGTTCCCCTTTCTTTATATACATATTACTCTTCAGTAAAAAGATGAAGTAATAATCGTGGTGATGGCAACATGGGACGTGGTCCCTGTGAGGTCCTCCACGGCACTTCCTACCAGCTTCCCTTGGCTCCTTCCAGAACCGTGGCCAGTTCCCTGAGCAGTGGCACCTGTGGCGCTCCCTCAGGCACCGGCAGGCCCTGCCCTCTGGCCACCCCAGGACGCTCCCCCTCTGGGGCCGGAGAGGTGGCCACTCCCTCCTCAGCAGGCTGTGGGCACCCTTCTCGGCCCTTGTCCAGTGCTGGTCGTTGGGTGCAGGGCAAGCGCCGTCCTGAACAGGACAGGAGCTAGCGGTTCCTTCATAGATCTTAAAATAATCCCAGCAACAAAGAGATGGTGACCAAGGCGATAAACGCTCAAAAGCCAAGTCCAGACCAGCGTTTGGGGAACAGTTCCTAGGTCTGACCTCCAACAGGCAGAGCCAGCCTGGGAAAGGGCTGGGGCCCTCGGCCGCACAGACCCAGCCACGTCGGGTGCCCAGAACCTTCGTTCCTTCTTCCCTGAGAGGACGAATCTGCACTCAGGGGCGCTGGACCACGGAGCCACACCCCAGCCCTATTTTTTTTTTTTTTTTTTTTTTTTAATTTTTTATTTTTTAGTTCTCGGCGGACACAACATCTTTGTTGGTATGTGGTGCTGAGGATCGAACCCGGGCCGCACGAACGCCAGGCGAGCGCGCTACCGCTTGAGCCACATCCCCAGCCCCACCCCAGCCCTATTTTGTATTTATTTAGGGACAGGGTCTTGCTGAGTTGCTTAGGGCCGCCCTGGCTGGCAATCCTCTTGTCTCAGCCTCCCTAGCTCCGGGGATTACACGCGTGCACCACTGCACCGGCTACTGCCAGATGTTTTGCAAATACTGTCACACTCGGTGTCTGTAGGGGTCTGTTCCAGCAGCCCTGCCCTGAGGTTCGCAAAATTTATGAAGGTGTGATGTTTGCATCAATCCACACTCAGCCTCCGGTGTGTTTTCCATCCTCTCTAGATTGTTTATAATACCTAGTGCCAAATAAACGCTGAGAAATGGTCTTTGCTGTCTTGACCTAAGGAGTCCACACAGGTTCAGTGCAGATGCAGATGCAGGGTCCGGATGCCCACCCAAGGCCACCCGCCCTCAGGAGAGTCCTAAAGCCTGCAGGGTTGGAGGAGGTGGAACTGCGTTTCTCAAAGCTCCCTCTAGCTGCGGAGGGCCGGCCGACAGGCCAGGAGGAGGGTGAGGCGACCTGGGCAGCGGGCGTGGGGCACACCGAGGGCAGAGATCCAGAGACACTTCAGCAGCAGAATCGATGGGAAACATTTGTCACCTCGTGTCATGACAGAGATAGGAGATGTGCTCAGTGACGTGGTGAGGGGGGCCACAAGGCGGCTCCCCGGCCTCCAGCTGGTGGGGGACTGACGCAGGCTGGCCGCCTGCAGCCAAAGGCAGCTTTGTCCCTCGGCCTGCTGGTCGGAGATGCTCGGGGGTCACCGTCAGGACACCGGAGAGAGCGTCCAGTGTAGAATCTGAGTCTCCCGTGGCAACGGGGACACAAATGTCCCCCCCACACGCAGCAGGCGGGTCCCATGAAGACCCTGCGCCCCAGATGGGCTGGCAGCTGTGGGATCTGGGCCCAGCAGGAGGGACAATGCCCGCCTGTCTGAGCCGCCTTGGCACCGCGGAGAGGAGAAAGCGGGGAAGTGTCCGGCCTCTGCTGAGCAGCAGGGACAACAGGGACAGCAGGGACAGCAGTGGCCTGGGACTTGAATTCTCCCAGACAGCAAGGGCCCCAGGTTGGCACACCCCCACAAACTGTTTCAGTGTTTACTTGGAGAGTCCCCGAGGCTTTGCTGCCGAGGCCTTGGGCTCAGGTCTATGGCGGGGCGATGCCGCCGTGGTAGCTGCCCTCGCTGTGTGGCAGGTCACTTCTACTCCACGCAGTGTCCTAGCAGCTCCACGTGTGGGAAGTGACACTCCTCCCAGTGACCAGCGGAGGGATTAGTTTCTTCATTGTGTGCGAATGAGGATACCGCCTTGCCCAGGTTCATGCAGACAGAGTGACCCAGGCAGGACTTGAACTTGGGCCAGCTGGACCAGACAGACCTTTACTCTCTGCCTCTCGGAGAGAGGAGGCTGTGGGGAGAGTTGAACATCCTAAAGGAGGTGACAGACGGCATCCCCACGGTGCTCTGTGTAATAATGGGAGTGGCTCTGGCTGCCCTGTGGGGATGGGGAATTCTCTCTCTCTCTCTCTCTCTCTCTCTCTCTCTCTCTTTCTGTGGTACTAGGGATCAAACCCAGGGCCTCATATATACTAAGCAAACACTTTACCACTGAGCTACATTCACAGCCCTTGGTAAATTTTACTCGGAGACAGGGTCTTGCTAAATTGCGGAGGCTGGCCTCTAACTTGTGATCCTCCTGCCTCAGCCTCCCAAGTCACTGGGATTACAGGCAGGTGCTGCTGCATTCCGCTAAGGAAGGAATCTTGAAAGAGCCCAGGTTTATACCGTGACCTTGCCCCACCTCGCTGGGTGACCTTGGGTGAGTCACTTTCTTGGGCCTCAGCTTCCTGTGCATCTGAACAATGGGATGATCTCTGCCCAGCCGCGCTCCCTGTGACCCGGGGGAGGAAGGGGGTGGAGTATGGCCCAGCTGAGCCCTGGGCAAGGGGTGATGTGCTTCTGGCATGTGGCACCCCGAGGACCCCCAGGAGCCTTAGCGGGCCTTTCCCTTTTCCCTCTTGGCCTGTGGGCACACTCAGATGCCTCCCCACCCTGCCCTTTCCCGGCTTGGTCTCCAGCTCCCGCGTGACCCAGGCAGGCAAGGGGGCTGCCCACCTGGGGCTGCAGGCCGGGCCAGCTGGGCAGCTCGCACTGGTAGCTGGAAATAGCCCTGATGGGAGATTCCCCGTTTCTGGTGCTTAACCTCTTCCAGTCGGACAGAGCCCACAGTCTCTAGAAGGTTCTGTGGGTGGAGCCAAGATGCCTCTGGGTCTTGCCTGCTGTTCTTGGTGTGTCCCGTGGTAAAGGACCGCAGTGGGGGGCTGGCCCTGGCACCCACTCCCTTTCCGCTCTCTTCACAGGACCCTTGTGGGGAACTGTGAACACAAATGTCCCTTTCCTGTCCTTGGGTTCAGAGCCAGACTGCTGAGATGCCTAAGCCGGATGCCTCCCTTTTCCAGATAGGGAAACTGAGGCTCGGCCCTCTCCGTCTGCATCTGCTGACTCAGGCAGAAGGGGAAGGGGGTGAGATCAGTTGTGCCCAGAGTCCCCAGGCCTCAGACCCGTGGCCAGGCTTTCTGGGGAGACCCCTCTCCGCCCCACACCCAGTTTACCTGAGGACAGGGACGCAGTGCTGACCCTGGCAGAGCACCACCCTCCGTAGCTCCCGCTGGCCCACGAGGTCGAGTACACCCTGGACCCCTTCTCCACCTGTCCTTTCTTTCTTTTTGCTTTCCCTAATATTCATCTTTAGCTGTAGTTGGGCACACACCTTCACTTCATTTATTTGCTTTATGTGGTGCCGGGGAGCGAACCCAGGGCTCATTCTCCACCATAAACCTCAGCCCAGTCCTTGGTGTTGGTGGCCATAAGCTATTTCCCATAATACACAAAGGCTCTGGTGACCGTCTAACCTCTCGAGGGTCTCGGAGGGTCCAGCTGCGTTGCTCAGGGTCTCCCCGGGTCAGGGTGGCGCGGGGCCTCTCTCCTTCCAGCTGGGCCTCTGAGGGCGAGGGTGGAGCCTGGGGGCTCAGGGCTCCTCCAGGGCTAATGATGCTTTCAAAACCCAGCTGCGGAGGGTGCAGCAGCGTCACCTCCACCAATGTCCCAGGGTGACGCGGTGTGTCACAGCCTGTGGGCTCCGGACGAGGAGTGGAAGGCCCCAGGCAGAGGTTTCCAAGTCCCGGGCTTGAGGAATCCCCCTGTCTCAGTCTTCTGAGCAGCTGGGGGGCAGCTGGGGGCCCTGGGCTCAATCCTGAGGTCTCCTTGCCCCAGGGTGACCTCATCCTGTCTCAGGGGTTATCGCCCAGGAAGCCATGACACACACATGTGCGTCCTCAGCTGGGGCCTGAACTGCAGGCTGTCTCGTGCCAGCTCAGCTCCTGGTCACCCCCAGTGCCTGCTCCCCACCTGCTCCTCCTGGCCCCGCCCCTCCTCAGCCCTGGCTGCCTGCTTCCCCCTCCAGGCTGCTGGGCCTCCAGGGATGGGCCTGGGACACCTGAGTCACCTCCCGCTAAAACCCTCACAATGGCCCACGAACAACAGGGTCCAGGCTGAGCCTGCCGGTGCGGCCCGTGGAGCCCCTGCTCACACGGGCCTCTGCCACCCACTCCCTTCAGGTGTTGATCCTGTGCTGCCACCACCCCCAGCACCCCAAGGGAGCTGACCCCGCACGCCCCACCCCCACCCTCCTCCCAGCACTTACCCCCCCTCCAGCTCACTGTGGCTGCTCATTTCGGCATTTCAGTGGGGCTGCCTGCAGCCTCCCAGGTGACGGGCTCACTGCAGAGCCAGGGCCATTGTAGGGTGGGTGGGTGGGTGAGTGGATGGGTGGATAGTGGGTGGATGGGTGAGTGGGTGGGTGGGTGGATGGATGGGTGCATGGATGGGTGGATAATGGGTGGATGGGTGGGTGAGTGGATGGGTGGATAGTGGGTAGATGGGTGAGTGGGTGAATGGGTGAATGGGTGGATGGATGGGTGGGTGGATGGGTGGGTGGGTGGATGGATGGGTGGGTGGGTAGGTGAGTGGATGGGTGGATAGTGGGTGGATGGGTGGGTGGGTGAGTGGATGGGTGGACACATGAGGGGGTGGATGGGTGAGGGCTAACCAACGCCTGCACTCTTTCCCAAGGAATTCCTACTTGGATTCCAAATGACCCACAAGCCCAGACTTCCCTGGTGCCTTGGAGCCTGCTTGTCATTCTTGCTCTGGCCCCAAGGGGACCCCAGTGGCTCACTGTTTCCTACCAGCCCCCCACGGGTCCCTGCTCCTCCCCCAGCCTCTGTGAGTCCCCAAAGCCCTCTTGGTCCCTCATCTCTTTTCCTTGATGCCCTCCTCAGGGGACCCTGTCCTGCTTTATGCCTGTGTCACTAGTGACCCGTGACTGTCCCACACTGTTTCATTCAGCAGAGCCTCAGCACACAGCAGGAGCATACTCAGTGTTTGCTAACTTGAGTTAAACACCCGGCTTACTTTAGGGTCAGTGCTTTCCAGTAGAGCCTTAGTGTCTTTCAAATCATGTGTATTTGTTCCTGGTTTCTCTTTCATTTGTGTTACATTTATCTCCTTTTTCTGAGTATAAAACCAACAAGTGCTTATTGAAAAAAATGTTGAAAATACACAAGAGTATAAAGGGAAAACAGGATTAGTTAGGACTTAGCAACTTTGATGTGTTTGCTTCAACTTTTTTTTTTTTTTTTTTTGTACCAGCAATTGAACCAAGGGCACTTAACCACTGAGCCACATCCCCAGTCCTTTTTTATATTTTATTAGAGACAGAGTGTTGATGAGTTGCTTAGGGTCTTACTAAATTGCTGAGGCTGGCTTTGAACCCGTGATCCTCCTGCCTCAGCCTCCCAAGCCACTGGGATTACGAGCATGTGCCACAGAATCTGACTGCTTCAACTTTTTCTTCTAGGGACACTTTTTAAAAAATTTTAATCTTAGACAGTGACCATTTCCTATGTCATCATTATTCTTCAAAAATGTCATATATCATGGCTGCATAATACTCCCTCATTTTATCCTAATTTATTTGATGGAGATGTCTGTCTCCTTCCTCCACCCGGAGCCCTCCTCCCCTGAGGGCCCAGCTTGACAAAGGAGGCGATTTCCCAGAGGAGGGTGGACAATGCGCTGGCCACTTGCACCCAGGAGGGTGGGGCTCCGGCCTTTTCCTCCAACTGT
Organism: Urocitellus parryii; assembly: GCF_045843805.1. NCBI lineage: Eukaryota > Metazoa > Chordata > Mammalia > Rodentia > Sciuridae > Urocitellus > Urocitellus parryii. The sequence continues at coordinate 9,418,225 of NC_135535.1, forward strand.
CCTTTAGACAGACAGAGAGATGGCCAGACAGACAGGACAGGCAGATGAGAGGCACCAGGGGAAGGGGGAGGTCAGGGGATGGGGAAGGGGTTGCTGGGAGTAGGAAGCTGTGCTGGGGACAGGGAGGCTCCTTCTCTTAACAAGAGGCCGATGGTCGGTCGCCGAACCCGGGCCAACATAGCTGAGCCAGAGGGACCCTGTGGTGCCGTTGACGCTGAGACCCGTGGTTGGGACACCCCCTGGCTAAAGGGAGAAGAGTTTCCTGCCTCTGCATGTGGCCTGGACCAGGGCTGCCCTGGTCTCTGACCCCAAGCCACCAGGAGCTACTGACATGGGAAATGGAGCACCTGGTGCAGACCCTCTGAGGGTCTCCAGGACAGCAGAGGGGAGAGGGGGATCCAGAGACTGGTGTCCAGGCTGGGCTCCAGGTGTGCCCACCTGGCACAGCCCCCTTCCCTCCCTCTCCTGGGAAGGTGGAGGTGCCAGGGTCCAGGGCCACCTGCCTGCAGCTGTCTCTGGGGGAGGGGGCTCTCTGGGGGAGACCCCTGGGGAGCTACAGTGGCCCTGCTTCTTCCCACAGTGCTTGGGCTCCTGTGGATCAGAAACCAGGGACAAGAATGGCCCCCGGTGCTGGGCAGGCTTGGGGAAGGCAGCAGATTCTTGGGATCTGGACCCAGATTTCCCTCCAGGCCCCACCCCCACCCCGGGCCCTCCCAGGAGCAGCGTGGAGCCCGGTCCCTGCCCTGCTGCTCGCCCTGCGGCCCCCAGCCCAGGTCAGAGCCCTGCAGACCCGAGCTGCCCCCTCAGAGGCAGTGGGCACCGAGCCTGGGGCCGGGCTGGCTTCCCGCCCTTGCTCATGGGACAAGGCTCTGCAAAGGGGGTTCCGGGGCCACAGATGGTGACGCCACGGTGCGGCAGAGCCATGGAGATGGAGTCTGAGACCAGAGTGACCTTCCCAGGCCCCAGGCGCTGGCTATCAGAAGCCAGCATCCTTGGCCCCCAGCCCTGCCCCCAGCCACTCTCCGGAGCTCCCCTGCTGGGCTGGTGGGTGGGCTGGCGGGGGGCAGCGAGACACAAGTGAAACACCCCTCCCCTGGGGACCGGACCCCCCCCCAGGACCCCAAATGAGAACAGGACCCTGGCTTCCCTGGAGACAGCCAGGGGCAGGTGGGTCCAGCATAAGAGGGGTCCCCTGTCACCCCACGTCTGAGAGGCACCGTGGTGGACTGCTGATCCCAGCCTTGTGGCACCAGGCCAGTGCCCCCAGAGCCGCCGCCGAGGCAGCTGGACGGGGAGCCTGCCAAGAATGCCAGGAATTCGGAGCCCGGTGTCCTTCCCGCTCCTCCCCTCCCCCTCCCCCTCCCCCGCCGGCGCAGAACAGGATATTCCGCGTCCAGGGAAACCCGGGTCCGGCCCTTTATGGGAAAACCACCGCGGGGCTTCTGGTGGCGCCTCCCGCCTGGGGACAGGCAGTCAGCAAGGGACGTGGGGGTGGGGGGGTAGGGGGGTGGGGGTGGGGGGTGGGGGTGGGCCCGGCTGGCGGGTGCTGGGGACAGTGAAAGTCTGGGTGGGTTCAATGCGTGCTGAGGGCCTACTGTGTGCTGAATCTCCCAGCCACCCAGGACCTGGGCTGCAGGGTCAGGGGAGGGCTCTGAGGGGCCAGGAATTTGCCCAGAGGCACACTAGCCACCCCTGGCTCCAGGCCACTCTGATCTGATGTCCACGTGCTCACCCACTGGACCAGGTGTCCCCCACTCAACTGTGCCCAGGGGGGGCTTGGCCTGGGGCTCCCACATGGCTCCTGGGGAGGGCAGAAGCAGCCCCCACCCCGTCTGCAGCCGGTCTGATTTGAAGTTGGCAGAGTGTCAACGCAGGACATGTCTCTGAGTTTGGGGAGCTGGCACCCCGGCTCCAGCCCCATCCCTGCAGCTGCTCTTGCAGGGCCCTGGAGCCGGCCCTCGTGGCCAGGAAGGGCCAGGGGGGTGCCTGCTGGCTCTGTCACTCTGAGGCTCAGGGAAGGCTGAAGGTGGACCACAAGATGGAGGACAGGTGAGCTGCACCCACACTGCGGCCCTCGGAAGCGGCTCTCCCTGGCCCTTCTGCCTGGCCATGTGTCTGGGGCGTCCCTGAGGCCTGTTCAGGGTGTCCCCGACCTCTGTCCCCCTGCCTGGGCTGGCCTCCTGTGGGAGTGTGGAGGCCCCATGGAGACCAGGCCCTGTTCCAGGTGAGGGACGGAGAGACCAGCAGCCGAAGCCCCTCTCCTCCACACACGCCATCCTGGGTGGCCACGCGGTCACCATTCAGAAACAGGGGAAGCCCAGGTGACCTGCTCCCGGTGGGTCTCAGAGCTGTGACAGGAATCTGTCTCTGGATCCTGGGGCCTCCGCAGGGGTCTGCTGCGCCGGCCCCTCCCCCCTGACCTGGCCATGGCTCAGGGTCCCCGGGGGCCTGGGTCAGGTAAACAGGATCCCAGCTCACTCCCTGACCTTGTTTACCTCCCAAAGAATGTGAGGACATTCTTCCCCGGCTGCTGTGAGTCACCCCTCAGCAATGTGCCCGCAGCCAGCACTCTGTTGCTGCCACCCTCCCCGACCCCAGCCCCTCGCCTTCTCACCCGGTGACATCACCCCTGTCCCCCCCTCCCCCCCAGCCCCCTGGGGGAGGGGGCTCGATCGCCCTGGCGACGGCCACAACAGGAAGCCAGGCCCGCGGAGGCCCGCGCTGCGGCAGAAACACAGGAAGCCGCGGAGCACTGGGCAGCACGGTCAGCCTCAGCCCGTAAAAAACAAAACAGGACAAAAAGATTCAAGGAGAACAATCAGCCCAAAGAAAAAGGAAAAAAAAGGCCAAAAAACAAACAAAGCCAAACAGCCCCAGGCAGGGGCTGGCCCCGCGCCAGGGACCCTGTTTTCCCTCCCAACACAATGGGGTAAGAGGCTTCCTCCTCACCAACGCAGACTGGCCCGCAACCCGACCAGGCTTCCCTCTGTACCTCTGCTGAAAATTTGGGGGACCTGTCGGGCCAGGCCTGCCTCTCCCCAGGTGGCCAGGGACACCTGGAAGGAAGGGCACAGGCTGTGGGGCCCTTGACAGAGTCAGCCCTGGCCCCAAGGAGCCTGATCCCACAATCCTGTGAAAGTGACCATCTCTGGAGTCTCAGCCTCCCTGGGCCCCTCATCAGCAACCTCGGCTGCCCCTGCCTCACCTCAGAGGTGCCCTGGGCTTCAGTGAGCTGCCACGGGACCTGGTGCCCAGCAGGAGCGGGAAGGACCGGCCGAGAATGGAGGAAGGCAGACAGACCAGACGTGGCGGGGGATTCCTTCAGCAAGAGCTGTCAGTGCTGGAGTGGCGGCCACGGCTCAGTGGAGGTGGCCACGTAGAGGTGGGGAAGACTTGGGCCCTGGGGGTGCAGCAGAGGACCCTCACGCCTCCCCCGCCCGGCTCGGGCCCAGTGGCTCTGTCTGGATAATAGGATCTTGCCTGGCATCTGGTTGGTGCCCTAGCTGGACGGCAGCTTGGAAGGGCACTGGGAGGCTGTGGGACCCCCACTGACCCTACTCTACCTGGAAGAGGAACAGGGCTGGGGAGGAGGAGGCCACCCGGCAATGTGTGTGGTGGCCCAGGCCCAACCCTGCCCCTGCTGTCGGCTGGCCCAGCAGCTCCTGCCAAAGATCAGTGCTCACATGAGGATGCCCAGGCACGGGAGGCTGGACAGGAGGCTGCCTGAGTTCAGAACCCGGCTCCAGACAGCCAGAGAGGCCACTTGGAGAAATGGACCAGAAGAAAGATGGACATGTTTGGCAGGACAGAAGGGGTAGCTGTTCCCCTGGGGCGTGGCATGAGCAGGGTGCAGAGGGAAGGCCCCAGATGTTCTGGTCATGGGCCTGGACCATGTGACTTCAGTGGAAATTGGTGTCACAAACTAAAGGAAGAGCCAGGTGCAGTGACGCAAGCCTGCAATCCCAGTGGCTGGGGAGGCTGAGGCAGGAGCATCGCAAGTTCAAAGCCAGCCTCAGCAATGGCGCTAAGCAGCTCAGTGAAACCCTGTGTCTAAATAAAACACAAAATAGGGCTGGGGATATGGCTCAGTGGTCAAGTGCCCCTGAGTTCAGTCCCTGGTACCAATCAATCAATCAATCAAGGGAGACCCTAGGGGACAGAGATGGAGCCGGATCTTTGGGTCCCACACAGGGATTGGCACCTGACTTACAGACACCAGGAAGGCTGGAGGCTTTTGAGCCTCCAGTGATGGGCGTCACTAGAACACTTAGAGTGATTCCTCTGGACAGATCAGTGACACATCAGGACAAAGCATAGGATGGGCGATACGGGGAGCTGAGCTCAGCAGAATTGGTTCCTCTCTTTTGAATTTAATAATAAGGGCACATTCTAGGACACAATCATTATTTACTGAATGAATGAATGAAGACTACTTTATACTGCAATATTTATAACTCTGAAATAGGTATAAATATAGAGACAGAGTCTTGCTGAGTTCCTTAGGTCCTTACTAAGTTGCTGAGGCTGGCTTTGAACTCGAGATCCTCCTGCCTCAGCCTCCCAAGCCGCTGGGACCACAGGCGTGAGCCACTGCACCTGGCAGGGAGATGGTTCTCAATCCAGGTGGCCCTTGGGTCTCAAACCTAGGTGGACCTGGCTCAGGGCTGCTCCTAGGGGCCTCAGGCAGGACTCAGAAATGACATGTCCCCACCCCAGTCCTCCCGTCCTCCCTCCTGTGCCCCCGCAGTCCAGGGGCAGGAGAGGCCGGTGGGAATCCTGGGGGACTGTGGAACTTGGCTGCAGGAACGTGCTGCAGTCCAGGTGACTTGGGTCTGGGGCAAGGGAGGGGGGAGCTGGGCAGTGCAGGGTGAGCCACCCAGGCCCCTGGAAGGCCCACGGGAAAGAGCCATGGGCCCTGCCCCTCCCCTGGCACCTTGGCCATGCCCCTGGCCTGCCACACCCAGTGCCACCTCCACCCCTCCTTACCACTTCTCCTCAATCTGGTTGGCTCGCTCCACTGCCAACCTGGGCCCACGGGCCTTCCTGAGTCCCCTGTTCCACCCTCTTCTCTCCTCAAAGCTCCAGCATCACATCCTCCCAATCCCTGCCTCCAGCTGCAAGCATCTCATTGGGCAGAACTTTCTAGCTGTGTGACTTTTAGCAAGCTACATAACTTCTCTGTGCCTCAGCTCCCTGTGAAATGGGGCTAATAGTGGTTCCTACATCCTAGGGCCTTGGAAGCATTAATTGGGTGGACAAGCATAAAGTCCTCAGAGTGTGCCAGCACACCATGAACACTGAGGGACACTGCCATTTCCAGGTCTCCTGGTTCCAAGTCCAGTTCCCTTCCATTTTCCTGTGACACACCCTCATCCCAGGCCACCTGGGAGGGGAAAGTTGACCTGTGCAGCAGGCATGGCACCTCCTAGGGTGGGCACAGGCACAGGGGAGCAGATGGCGCAAGACCCCTTGAGGAACTGAGGTGACGCCAAGGACCAGCCCAGGAGAAGCCTGTCCTGCTGCTGCTGAGGGCCTCCCTCAGGGAGGCTGGGGTGCGCGGCCAGTCACACACCGGGAGTCTGGCGCCACCTGGTGGCCAGAGCGGAGGGAAGCGCCGGGCGTCCTGGGGTTCCCAGGCGGGAGCAGAGGCGGCCCTTTAACAGCCTTCCCAACTGGCGCCCCACTTTCTGCCCTGCTGAAGACCGGCCTCCCTGGGCAGGATTTCTTCTCTCACAGATGCAGAATTTGTGTCGCGTGCCTGCCCCCAGGGGGCACCAGGACGGCAAGGATTGGGTCCCTGCCCTGGGGAGCTCCCGGTCTGATGGGGACCCCCAGGCTGAGGACAGCCCAGGGCCGGGCGGAGGGAAGCCCTGTGTCGCTGGGGTCGCCCGCCGGGGGCAGCAAGACAGGAGCCCTAGAGACTGGCCTTTAGCAGCAGGGGGGTGCCGGGGCTGGGGTGCTGCGCAGCCCTGGGGTGTGGCTGGCCGGTGCGCCTGGGGGCGGGGGATCGGGAGGAGGCTGCTAGGGACGAGGACAGGGAGCAGGTGGAGGCAGGGAGCTAGGAGAGGAGGTGCCACCGGGTTCCCAGGTGGCCATCTGCGGCTGGGGACATCGCGGGAGCTGCCCGGCCCTGACAGCAGGCTGCTGGCTGGGGGTGAGGTCCCGGGGCCGGGTATCTGTGGAGCTGGGAGAAAGTCCAGAATGTCGCCCCCCCCCCCCCTTGGCCTTGGCCATGCCTCTCCCCGGGAATGTGCTCTGGGCCCCAGGTGGGCAGGGCTGTGACTGCCTCAGCCCAGAGCTCCCAGGTGGGACAGTCACTGACAGGAAGGCCGGGATCACAGAGGCCACCCATGGTTCCCCTGTGGGGAGAGGCTGGGCTGAGACTTGGGCCCTGTCGGGGCAGGGATGGGGGTCCAGGGCAAGTTGGAAACGTGGGGTGCAGCCTGGAGACCCCACAGGCCGCACACTGGGAAGCCATCCTGGGGTGGGGCAGCAGGAAGGGGGGGGCTCTCCTCTGATGAAGTCTGTTCCCCCTTTAAGGAGAAGGCCCAGCGCAGTGGGGGGCACTGCCCGGTCCTAGGCCTTGACCCTCCCCACACCCTCCCCCAGCCAAAGTGCCAACACCCCTCCCCCTTCCCTGCCTTTCCGGCTCTTCTGTCCCTCCTCCCTCCCCTCCCCCTCTTCCTCCCCCTCCCCTTTCTCCCCTCCCCCTCTTCCTCATCTCCCCCCTCCTCCTCCTCCCCCCTGCCCTTCCTCTTCCTCCCCCTCCCTCCTCCTTCCCTTCTTTCTTCTCTCTCCCCCTTCCTCTGGTCACCTCTCTACATTCTGCTGGGCCCTGGTCTGGGCCACCTCCCCTCCTCCCTGGGCTGTAGCAGGGCCTCCAGACCTCCTCCTTCCCCAGCCCTGCTCCTGTCCCTCACTGTCCCTGGCATCTACACGGGGACCCTCTCCCCCTCCCTCAACTTCCTTCCCTTATAGATCAGACTGAGGGCAGCTTTTCCCTGGTGACTTTTGATCAAAATTATATAAGTGTGGTATCCTGATACTTAGGCCGTTCCCATCACACACACACACACACACACACACACACACATGCTCACACACACACACACACACAGGTGTGAAGCTGTTCAGGAAAGTCCTTGAGAACCATGAACACCCCGCCCCAGCTGATGTTGCTACCCCCCCCCCCCCCCCCCGTCCCTGAGAGTGGGCCCAGGCTTCCCACACTCACTCAGCCCCGTGGGGGGCTGTGGGTAACGTGATTCCTCTCACTTTCTCAAAATTATCATTTCCCCCCTTGGAGTTGTTCCTGGTCTGTTATTTGGCTTCCTTATTACCAGTTCAGCCCCCGGCAGCCGCCATGCCTGACCCATCCCAGCTGCCCTGTCAATTCTGCCTCCTCCCCCTCCTCCTCCTCCTCCTCCTCCTCTCCTTCAAGCCCTTCCATCTTCTTGGGGAAAACTCTTGGGTCTCGGCCTGCTGCAGCCTGACCACCTGGCCTGCCTGGGGAGCACCTTCCTCCCCCCTGCCTGGCCTTCAGGGCCTCCTCTTCTTGTTCTGCTCCCTCTTTGGGGTGGCAAATAGCCTCCAGGGTCTTCCTCTAAACAGGTACATAGGAAATACGTTTTTTGAAGACCTTGGATGTCCTAAGTGTCTTTACCCCCCCACCCCCACCACACACACACACACACACACACACACACACACACACACGGCCCTCATGCTTGATGGATAATTTTTGGGTATAGAATTCTGGGTTGGAACTAATTTTCTTTCAAGAAATTTGCAAGCATCCTCCAGAATATTCCCTGCTTCCCAGGTGACTATTGAGAAGTCTGAAGTCATTCTCATTCATTATTTTTTGTATACAATTCATTTTTTTTCCTTTTTGGAAACTTATAAAATTTTCTGCTTGTTCCCAGAGTTTTGGAATTTCAATTTCATAAAAATCATGTCTTTTTTGTTTTATTTGCAGTAATGGGAATTGAGCCCAGGGGTGTTCTACCATCAGGCTATATCCCCCACCCCTTTTATTTTGAGACAGTCTCTCCACATTGTCCAGTCTGGCCTTGAAGTTGTGATCCTCCTGCCTTGGCCTCCTGAGTAGTAGACGACAGGCATGTGTCACCAGTCTGCCCGACTTCCTGTGTCTTAATATGGGGATATTTTCATCCAGTGGACACTTTCAATTTGGATATTCATTATATTTTTACAATATTTAAAAAATCAAACTTTATAGATTTCACTTTATTGTTAAATTTTATAAATCCGATGTTGGGCTGGGGTTGTAGAGCGCTTGCCTAGCATGTGTGAGGCCCAGGGTTTGATCCTCAGCACCGCATAAAAATTAGTAAAATAAAGGTATTTGAAAAAAAACTTAGAGGAAGGGAGGGGGCATGGGGTTAGAAATGATGGTGGAATGTGATGGTCATTATTATCCAAAGTAGGTGCATGAAGACGGGAATTGGTGTGAATATACTTTATATACAACCAGAGACATGAAAAATTGTGTTCTATATGTGAATAAGAATTGTAATGCATTCCGCCGTCATATATAAATAAAAATAAAGAAAGAAATTATACCTGCATGAGCTGACATTTTTCTTTTCTCTCACTTCTCAAAATGAAATCATCACAAATAAAATGTAAAAGAAAAAAATTTGTAAAAAAAAAAAAAGTATGTCTAAAAAAATCTATAGCTGACATATGTATACTGGTACAAATCAACCTAAGTACTTTCTCCCTAAAATCAGGAAAAAGTCAAGGATACCTACTTTAAATACTTTTATACAACATCATCTTGATCCATGGTCTACAGCTTGGAAATGAACCAAAACTGTTTTTTGTTTGTTTGTTTGTTTGTTTGTTTGTTTTTTTATTCACAGATGTGATTCTTAATGCCGAAAACTGGACAGAATTAAAAACAAACAAACAAACAAACCTGATAGAAAAGTGAGTTTAACAATGTTGTAGGTTGCTAGGTCAAAGTAAAAAATATATAAAATTTTTGGGCTGGGGATGTGGCTCAAGCGGTAGCACGCTCGCCTGGCATGCGTGCAGCCTGGGTTCGATCCTCAGCACCACATACAAGCAAAGATGTTGTGTCCGCCGAGAACTAAAAAATAAATATTAAAAATTCTCTCTCTCTCTCTAAAAAATATATATATATATATATATATATATATATATATATATAATCTTGTTCTATATACTAGGTTTTTTTTTTAATAATTTTTTTTATTTTTATTTTTTAGTTCTCGGCGGACACAACATCTTTGTTGGTATGTGGTGCTGAGGATCCAACCCGGGCCGCACGCATGCCAGGCGAGCGCGCTACCGCTGGAGCCACATCCCCAGCCCCCTATATACTAGTTTTGAACAATTAGAAATTAAAATTTTAAAATAGCAATTATAGGCTGGGGTGTAGCTTAATGGTAGAGTGCTCACATACCAGGTGTGAGGCCCTGGGTTCCACCCCAGCACTATAATAAATAAAAATACCCCTTACAATGCTAATAAAACTCTTAGGGATGACTCTGGTAAAGATGTGCAGCAATTGTATCCCAAAAACCTTACCAAATGTTACTGACAGAATTCAAATAACCTAAATAATGACCTAAATAATGGAGCAATAAGACATTTTTAAGAATTGGAAAAATTAATATTGTTAAAATGTAAACTGCTTTCAGATTTATCTGTAGGTTCAAAATAATCCTAATTGGTGGGTGGGGGAGAAACTGACAAGCTGACTCTCATTGTATGGAAAATGCAAAAGAGGGGCTGGGATTGTGGCTCAGTGGTAGAGGCTCGCCTAGCCTAGCAGGTTAGATCCTCAGCACCACGTAAAAATAAAGGCATTGTGTTATGTCCATATACACCTAAAAAATAAATATTTTTTAAAAAGAGTTTTTTTTTTTAAGAAAGAAAATGCAAAAGACCTAGAAAGCCAAAGTATCTTAACAAAAATTGAATCTTTTTTTTTTTTTTTTTTTTTTGTACTGGAGATTTAACTCAGGGGCACTTTACAACTGAGACACATCCCCAGCACTTTTTATTTTTTATTTTGAGACAGGCCTCACTAAGATGCTGAGGCCTGGAACTTGCAATCCTCCTCTCTCAGCCTAAAGTTTTGCAAACATTTCACCCAAGAGGGTATATGAATAGCAAATCAGCTCTTGAAAAGATGCTCATCATGATTCATTAGACTTTAGAGAAATGCCGGTTTTCTACATTGTGTCTGTGGATAGACAATGAGTAACTGCAAGGGAAGTCTCTCAATTCCAAGTGTGGGCCAGGCCCTGGAGAGGGCAGAGCTCCAGGTGGGGGTGGTAAAGCAGCCACTATAGGAAACCTCAGCGTGCTCTGTTCTTTTTTTCCTGTTTTTTTTTTTTTTTTTTTTAGTTGTAGTTGGACACAACCTTTATTTTATTTATTTATTTTTATGTGGTGCTGAGGATTGAACCCCATGTTTCACACATGCTTGGCGAGTGCCCTACCATAGAGCCACAGCCCCAGCCCATTTTCTTTTTTTTTGGAATCAGGGATTGAACCCAGATTCACTTAACCACTGAGCTACATCCCCAGCCCTTTTAAAATTTTTAATTTGAAGATAGAGTCTCACTAAGTTACTCAGAGCCTCACCAAGTTGCTGAGGCTGGCCTTGGACTAAGGATCCTCCTGCCTCAGCCTTCCAAGCCACTGAATTACAGGGAGTGCCACCACACCCCACAGGGCTATAGTTCCATTTTGTTGAAGGTGATTCTTTTTTTTTTGGTGGTGCTGGGGATTGAACCCAGGGCTTTGTGCATGTTAGGCACAGCACTCTACCAACTCCGCTGTTTCCCAGCCCTGAAGGTGATTCTCAAATGATCTCCTAACAAAGGGTGCTCAGGAGGGACATTTTCAGAGATCCAGCTTGTCTGCAAAATGGTTTTACTCAGCCTTCCAGTTTGATTGTAGCTGGTGAGGACAACCTATTAGTCACTCATCCATTGTCCACTTCCCTACTTCTTTCTTGCTCACAAAATCCTTTTTCTAGGCCGGGCATGGTGGTGCACAATTGTGATCCCAGTGGCTCAGGAGGCTGAGGCAGGAGGATCGAGAGTTCAAGCCAGACTCAGCAACATCTATACCCTGCATTATCATTATTTAGGGGCAATCTTCCCTAGTTAATCTTAGTATTTCAGCTCCAGTTTTCTCTCAACTACCTGATACTTTTAGATAATGACAAAAATCCTTCAACATTCCCAGAGTGCCTTGTAGTGTCTGGTTTCTGACTACAGTTTCAGAACCATATCTTTTGGATTTAACTGAATTGTTGCAATATGATACATAATACATACATAAACGTGTGTATAGCATATAAGTATTTTGAGAAGAAGAAGAATTCTAAAGCCCACACAGTCAGCTTCCAAATTAAGTCAGGGCGCAGGGCCAGGACTGCAGGTTTCTCCCAATGTTGGTGCTCACCTCTCTGCCCAAGAGGAAATCACTATTCTGATCTCTGCAGTGATTATTTCCTTAGATTCTCCTTAGATTCCACCATCCTCATAGAACATGACGTGCAGCTCTTCCTGGTTCTGAACTGTAGAAGTGGGATTACGCGGTTGGTGTTTTTGTTCCCTTTGCTCAACATTATGCCGATAGATTATTGGAGGTGTTCTGTGCACTTTAGCTCATCCCATGTCAGTTTTGTTGTTGTTGTTAGTTGTTGATGGACCTTTATTTCCTTTATTATTTACACGTGGTGCTGAGATTTGAACCCAGTGCCTCACCCATGCTACACAAGTGCTCTGCCACTGAGCCACCACCCCAGGCCTCCATTCCAGTTTTGTATAATAACCCAGTCTGTGACTATTCTAGGCTTTACTTGCCCTGCCTCAGAACACAGTACTGGGTTTGGGGGATGTTTCCAGTTTTAGGTTTTATAAAGATTGTTGCTCTGAACCATTTAAAAATGTTTTCTGTGGTGCACTTGTGAGAACTGCTGTAAGGAGTGTCCCAAGGAGAGAGATTACAGATTGAAATGGGCCCAAGAGTGCTAGGCTGACCTCCCAGGTGGCAGCATCCATTCCCACCCCCACCCCCACCCGCAGTGTAGAGTGTTCTCCTGTGTGCCAGCACTTGCAACAATTTTTTTTTTTTTATCAGACTTTTTTTGCTCATCAGATAAGGTTGAAGTTGCATCAGGTCCTGGGTTTTTATTTGCATTCCTCAGGAGGTTGAGCAACTTTTTATATGTTTATTGGTCACTTGAGATTCCTCTTGCTGAGATGCCTATGGCCACGCCCCCGCACTCCTGCAATTTTTTTTTTTTTTTTTTTTTTGTATTGGGGATGGCACTCAGGGGCACTCAGCCACTGAACTGCATCCCCAGCACGTCCCTTTTCTTTCTTTTTTTAAATTTTGAGTCTGGGTCTTGTTAAGTTGATGAGGCTGGCCTTGCATTTGTAGACCTCCTGCCTCAGCCTCCTGAGCACTGGGATTACAGGTATGGGCCACTGTGCGAAGCTGTGTCTCTTTTTTGTCCCAATGTCTTATTTCTCTGTTCTTGTGTCAACAGAACACAGTCCCATTTGCTTTATGTCTTTTTTTTAAATTTTTTTAATATTTATTTTTTAGTTCTCAGCGGACACAACATCTTTGTTGGTATGTGGTGCTGAGGATGGAACCTGGGCCACATGCATGCCAGGCGAGCGCGCTACCGCTTGAGCCACATCCCCAGCCCCATTGCTTTATGTCTTGGTATCTTCTAGGGATGATTCCATTGCCACCATATCCTCCTCTTCCTCCTTCTTCTTCAGGAAGATCTTGACTAGTCTCAGCTTCTCTGCACTTTGGAGTAAATTTTCAAGTTCCAAATAAAACAAATCCAAAAAAACAACTCACGGTGGTTTTGATTAGGGTCCTTGATGCTGTAGACTCATTTAGAGAAGAGCAACATGGTTCCGGTTCTGATTCTTTCAATTCAGGACCATGAATCAAGTTTCCATTTTTAGATCTTCTTTAATGTCTCTCAATAAAATGTTATGATTTTATTCCATTATGCATTATATTATTATTATTATTATTATTAGGACCTTACCCATTTTATTAACTTATTCCTAGACACTTTACATATTTTCATTACATGTATATAATATATTACTTCAGTTTTAAATTGTCTATCATTGCACTCAGAAATACAAAACACAATGGATTTTTGTATATTGCTTTTTAGCTGACAATTTTGCTATATGCTTATTAATTCAAATAAAGATCTATATAAAATCTGAAAATAATGAGAGCTGGGTTTATTTCTCATCCTTTTACTTTTCTTTTTCTTTTTTTTTGGGGGGGGGTACTGGGGATTGAACCCAGGGGCACTGGACCACTGAGCCACCTCCCCAGCCCTATTTTGCATTTTATTTAAACACAGGGTCTCACTGAGTTGCTCAGTGCCTCTCCATTGAACTTGCCTCAGCCTCCTGAGCCACTGGGATTACAGGCCTGTGCCACCGTGGCCAGCTCATTTTGTTCTACTGCCTGGGACAGCACTGTCGAATAGAAAACTAAGGTGAACCATAAATGCAAGCCACAGGTATAATTTGAACATTTCTTTTTTTTTTTTTAAGAGAGAGAGAGAGAGAATTTTTTAATATTTATTTTTCAGTATGTGGTGCTGAGGATCGAACCCGGGTCGCACACATGCCAGGCGAGCGCGCTACCGCTTGAGCCACATCCCCAGCCCTAATTTGAACATTTCTAACAGCTACATTAAAGTTTTTAAAGGAACAGGTGAAATTAATTTTTAAAATATGTTTTATTTAACCTCGAGTATCAAAAATATTTCAACATGCAATCAGTATAAATATAAAATTATCAAAGAGACATTTCACAATGGGTTTTATTTGTAGGAAGTCTTTCAGATCTGATGGGTGCTTGATTTTGCCTCTCACTGGGTCTAATCACATTTCAAATGCTCTGTGGTAGGGGTGGCAGAGAGAGAGAGAAAGATTTTTTAATATTTATTTTTTAGTTTTCGGTGGACACAACATCTTTATTTTTATTTTTATGTGGTGCTGAGGATCGAACCCAGCGCCCTGCACATGTCAGGTGAGCATGCTACCGCTTGAGCCACATCCCCAGCCCCCTCCTCTCAGCTTTTAATGTGCTGAATTACATTGATTTTCAAATCTTAAACCAACCTTGCATTTTTGGACTAGACCCCATCTTATCATGATGTGTTATCATTTTTATATACAGCCAGACTTGGTGTACTGATATTTTCCTTAGGGTGTTTTGTTTGAGTCAAGGTCCTGCTAAATTGCTGAGAGTCTCCTTGAGTCGCCCAGTCTGGCCTCAAACTTTGAATTTGCCATCCTCCTTCCTCATCCTCCGAAGCTACTGGGATTACAGGTGTGAGCCATTGAGACTAGCTAGCGCATGATTTTTAATATGTAGTATTTTCAGTCTCATTTGATATAATTTACATTTTGCTTTACTTTTTTGAGTTTATCAGTTATTTTGAAATTTACTTCTTTTTTTAAAAATATTTTTTAGTCGTCAATGGACCTTTATTTATTTATATGTGGTGCTCAGAATCGAGCCCTGTGCCTCACACATGCCAGGCAAGTGCTCTACCACTAAGCCACGTTCCCAGTCCTTGAAGTTTACTTCTTAATTTCCAAACATATGGTGCTTTTGAATTATTTTTTGCTAATTGTTCCTAATTTTTTTTAGTTGTAGTTGGACACAATACCTTTATTTTATTTATTTTTATGTGGTGCCGAGGATGGAACCCAGTGCTTCATATGTGCCAGGCCAGCGCTCTACCGCTGAGCCACAACCGCAGCCCCTATTTTTTGTTATTAATCTCTGGTTTATATATGTTATGGTCAGAGAATATACTTTGTATGATTCTTTATATGATTTCAGGCTCTTGGAATTTCTTGAGATGAACCGTTTTGGTAAATATCTTGTCTTGGAAAGACGACTACATTGTCACTATAAAAAGTGTATTCTAGAAAAGTCCATTAGTCAAGTTTTTTCACATGTTGTTCAAATCTTCTGTGTCTTACTAAATGTTTTTCTGCTTGTTCTATTTATTACAGAGTATTTTTAAATGTTCCCTTATAATTGTGGATTTGTCTGTTTCCTCCTGTGGATCTCTTCATTTATTATTTCTTGTATTTTAAGACCATGGTGCTTGCATGCAAATTGGAAATGTTCTAATCTCCTGTTGAGTTAGACCCTTTTCATTATGAACTGACTTTGTCCCAAGTGAGGCTTTTCCCCTGATATTAAAATAATGGCACCAGCCTTCTTTTCGTTAGCATTGGTAAGATATTTCCCCATCATGCACTTAGTTTCAACCACACAGCATCCTTGAGTTTAGGAAATTATCTCTTGCAGATGTTTGTTGCAAATTGCATCTAGCTGGATTTTATGCAATGTGACAATCTGTGTATTTAAACCACAACATTTAGTTAATTTGTATTGTTGAATTCTAGGACATCTGAATTTATATTTCTCCCTCCAATCTTATTTTTGTTGTTGTTGTTGTTGTTTTGTTTGTTTGTTTTTTCGCCTCTCTGTTCTTGCCTGCCTTGAAATTGGTTGGTTTTCTCGTTCTGTTTTTCCCCCTCTCATTGGGTAAATCTTACTCTATTTCCAACTTTGATTCTTAACTCATTATTGCTCCCCTTCCTCCGGAGGAATATAAGGATCTTAGAACATTGTAGCTCCACTCACCAGAGTTACAAGCCACTATTGTTTTGGACTTAAATTCTATTTTTACCCGGAAGACATTGTTACTGTCTCCCATTATCAATGTTCTTCATTGTTCTTTCTTTCCGTATTGCACCAGAACTTCTGTCTGGCCATCTTCCTCTGCTTTTGAAGTTCCTCCGCTGGAATTTCCCTTAGGGAGGGGTGAATTCTTAGCGTTTGTATTTGTGTCACTACTTCACCCTCGTTCATTGGGTACATAATTTTTAAAAACATATTTGTTCTTTTTGGTTATGTATGGCACTAGAGTGTATTTCGACGTATTACACATACACGGAGTAGAACTTCCCATTCCTGTGGTTGTGCAAATTAAACTGATCGTATGTTCATTTATATGAAATAGGAAAGTTACGTCGGATTCATTCTACTCTTTGCTATTCCCAACCCCTCTTCCCTTCATTTTCCTTTGTCTAATCCAAGTCTTCTATTCCTCCCTACCGGCCTCCTACTTAATTCTTGAACCATATTTTCACCGGAGATAAAATTCCAGGATGAAAGTTGCTTTCTTTCCCGACATTGGACACATCATTTTACTGCCCTTTGCTGCTCTGGATGAAGTCAGTTGTAAACCTATTTCGCTGTGCCTGAGCACAGGTGTTCGAAGGGAATGGGGAGCTATGGGAAGTTTCTGAGCGCTGGGGGACTCGGCCAGGTCTGCATATTTTGGGTCCTAGACCCAGACCCGAGGGGCCGGCGGTTGGGTGAGAGGCTTTGCTGCGAACCTGGGCAGTGGGTGTGGAGGTGAGGGAGGTGCAGCTCTGAGTCACCGCGAGGAGGTCAGAGGCAGGACCTGGGCTCCACGCCGGGATGGGGAAAGAACCAGAGGGGCAAGGATGATCGCGGGTTCTTGGCGAAGATGAATGGAGGTGTCTTTGAGCAGAGGTAGGGATGGGTCGGGGGTGGGTTCGACCTGGACCACATATTCATTCATCGCAAGAGCTGGGCAGTGTGGCAGGTCCCAGTGTGTACCTTATCTTCCCTGCGGCCTCACCCGTCACGAGCTGTTGCCTCGCCTAGTGCTGCACCCGCAAGTTATCGGCGCAAATAGTAGGGTGGGCCAGCGCCAGGTCGCACGCGGAGGAACCTGCTTAGGACCTGCGGGCCACGCCGCCCCGGAGTCGGGAGTTGAGAGCTGGGTTCAGCGGCGCCCGGACGGCGTGGGAAACTCGTGCGGTCCGCACTCCTACGGCACTAGGGTCGGTGCCGGACGGAGGCTCCCCCGTCGTGGGAGTGGGAAAGCTGACCTCCCCGCCCTGCACCCCTATCCTTTCTGCCCAGGCCGGGCCGGGCCGTTTCGGCCCCTCAGAATCATCGGGAAGACCTTGGACCTCGCAGCTCGGTGTTAAAGATCACGGTCTGCCCGGGGCGCGAGGACGACCGCCGCGCACCGACGGCGCAGCAGCACCGAAGTCCCGCCACGCCACGCCGGGGCTCTGCCAGCTGCTCCCGGCCACAGCGCTCCGTTCCGCGGGGCTCGGGGCGGGGCCAGGGCGGGGCGGGGCTCCTTCGGGGCGGGGCTCCGGAGGCCAGGGGCGGGGCTGACCCGCAGGGCGCGAGTTGAGCCCCGCGGCCCGCAGGCCCGCGCGCTCCCGCCCCGCCCCCTCTCCGCGCGCGCTCGCCTGCTGGCGCGGAGGAAAACGTTGCGCAGGTTCAAAAATGGAACGTCGGCGGCGTGAGAGAGCGCGAGGGGGTGTGCGCGCGTGCGCGTGCGCGTGCGCGCCCCGCCGAGGGTGACGGGGACCCCGGCGGCCCGAGCATCGCGCGCAGCAGCCGCGGTCCCGCAGCTCCGCCCCCGGCCCGGCCCCGGGCCCGCTCGCCCGCCGCCCCACATGGAGCTGTCAGCCATCGGTGAGCAGGTGTTCGCGGTGGAGAGCATCCGGAAGAAGCGCGTGCGGAAGGTGAGGCTGCCCGGGGGCGGCCCCAGGACCCCAGAAGTCGCCTCGGGTCCCCAGCACCACCCCCTTCAGGCTGGAGCTAGGGGAACGTGGGGCTAGGGGGAGGTCAGGCAGCTCTGCGCCGCCGGGCCTCTCTCCCCCGCCGGTGCCTCAGTTTCCCTGCCACCGTGTGGGGCGAGTAGAATCAAAGTTGTTGGCGCAAGTTGCTGGGGGCAGCTGAGTCCACCTCAACTGCGACGAGGATCGGGTAGGATAGGAATTCTGAGTGCCGTCCTGCCTCATCCCCTTTTCATTTTAAATATGGGGAGGCAGGCCCAGGTTGACTTGCCCGGTGCGTTAGTGTCAGAGCTGGGTCTCGAACTCGTCACTGTGGACTCTTAGTAACAAGTCCCTTGAAGCTGGAGGCGGAGCTTTGAAAAAGTGTCCTCCAGCCTATGGAAGTTTTCCTGCTGGACTTTGACCTTTTCCTATCCTTATCCCGCAGTGCACACCCCTCTTTCCCAGCCCCCACACCACCCGGGTCCCCAGCTTCCAGCCCCGCCCGGGCTCTGAAGCCGCCGCCGGCGTTGGGGCATCCTCGAAGCTCCTCCCCATCTGCCTACGCCTACCAAACACACACCCTGCAATTTAAAGAGGCGTCCATGCTGCTCAGGACCCCCCACCTTGTACCAATTTGATTTTCCTGGCCCAGAGTCTGCACTTCCAGTGCACGTTTGCCTAAGGGGGACTGGAGGTTGGGCTGGGGGCTTCCATAGGGAAAAGTTCCTCTCCTGGTACTCCCCCCTGTCCTTTTCTCTCATCTCCTTACTCATGCCCTTTGGGAGGCTCCTGGTGTTCTCCTCCCCCTAGGCAGGGAAAGTGACTTGCTTAAGACCCACAGCAAGTTAGAGAAGAGGTGGAGCAGCAGCTCTGGTGGTTGCTTGCAAGCCCATTTTTTTTTCCCATGATGAAAACTCAGTCCTTGCATCTTGAGCCAAAGGTCAACTTCTTTTCTCTCCCCAACTGGGCTTGGGGTTTAGCTTGCTTCTGAATGGGGCTGCCTCTCCTTCTTTATTTCCCTTCCCCCAGGTTTTCCTGGGTTTAAAAGAGGATTAATTTATTCTACAAAGCCCAGTGCTTTCCAGAGGCAGGTACAACCATCACACCATTCTACAACCTGGTGGGGGGGGCAGTGGGAGGGGTTATGAGAGAATGGGGACCTCTGTGTCAGCCAGCCTCAGAAAACATTCCCTGGAGATCTATTCCAGGCACCATCCTTAGCCCCAGGGACACCTTCGGTGTTCTGGCAGAGGGGATGAGGCTCAGTGATGAATGAGGAAATAAGTACAGATGCCTGTGGATGGGCTGTGTGCTCTGCTGAAGGACTGCCAGGTGCTAGGGAGGACAGTGACAGGAGGGTGGCCAGGGAAGGCCTCTTTGAGGAGGTGCCATATCTTGGTCTTAAAATTGTGGTTGAGAGGAGCTTTGCCCAGTCAATGTGCTTGGACTGCACACTTATAAAAGTCCCTGTCCCTTGTGAAGAAGGGAGGAGGAACTGGCTCTATTTCCTAATAATTGGAAGGATCTACTGCCTTGCTGAAGGTGGAGAGTGTGTCAGCCTTCTCTGGGGTCCTTCTTGCACAGACTCAGCTGATAGGGCCAGAGCCATTGGGAAAGTCTTCCAGTTGTCATGAATTTGACTCTGAGATTCTGGCCATTGTGGATCTCTGGCCATACATGCATGTCCCCATGTGTGAGGAGAGCTCTGAGCTTTGGCCCCAGGGGCATTTGGGGGTCTCTGGGTTGGTAGGGATCTAGTGGAGGGTCCCCGGGTTGTATTTGTGTGTCAAAGCGCAGCTGTTTGCAGAGGGTATCTGGGACCAAGATCCTTTCCAAAGCCATTTGAGACTTGACTGTCCTGACAGGTTGGGGCAAGCGTTTGTCTCACTATTCCTGTTTCTCTCTCTTCCCAGGGCAAAGTGGAATATCTGGTGAAGTGGAAAGGATGGCCCCCAAAGTAAGGCTCCTTCGTGTGTGTCTACCTGTCCATCCCTCCGCCCTTTGTGCCCCCTCCCTGCCTAGCTTTTAGCGTAGGCTGCCTTTGTGACTGGGCAGCTGACCCTGACTAAATCATCAGTTTCCCCTCCACCGCCGCCTTCAGGGGTCAGAGCACAGGTGCCTGAGGTGGGGGTCCAGCTCCTGTGGTGCTGCCCTCTCAGTGTTGGGCTTCTCCTGGTAACTGGGAGTGAAGACCCGGCATCTGTGCTTCCGAGATGAGCAACTGGCTCAGAAAAAGGTCACACAGCAAGTAGAGGCACAGTTGGGACTTGAACAGTCCTCCCCATTTTCAGGTCAGATTCCTTGCTGCCCCAACCCTCCCATCCCACAGTGGGGGTCCGGAGAGCTGGGCCTAAGACCTCCCCCGCGTGCTCCGCCTCTCCTGCTGAAGCCCAATCAGGAGCCCGCCCACCAGCCAATCACCTCCCAGCAGGGAATTGTTGGGGGAGGGAAGAGCAAGCCATGGGGCCTCCCATTGGTCTGGGGTGCCCCGCCCTCGGCCTGCCTCCTGCCGACCGACTCCTGGAAACCCCCTCTCCCACCTGCTGTCCGCACCTGGGGCTTCCTGCTCACCTGGTGTGTGTAGAAAGGGGGGCGTGGTGTTTGGCCCTGCAGGCTTTCTGGGAGGGAGGTGGGAGGCCGCAGAGGGGGAGACAGCCCCCGGGGCCTCAGCTTCCCTCTTTGTGAAATGGGCTCAATAGTCCTCTCGCCGGCAGCTCTGCCTCGTAAGGGGAAAGGACTGGGCCACCACAGCATCCTGATGACAGCTGGTGACCAGCAAGTAGATAATACACTCCTCAGTCCTTCCTTCCAAATACGCCTGGAGCTTTGGGAGGACCCCCTCCCCCACTGGCCACAGGTGGATTCTGGCTCCAGTGGAGGGGCTCTTCAGCCCTTCCTCCCCTCCCCCAGCTCTCGGGAATGGCAGTGGGCGGGGCTTTCTGGCTTTTTGGCCTTCCAGACACTCTTTGCTGTTTGTCCTCCTGACTACAGCTTTTGATAGATTTCCTTCTCTAATCGGAGACCCTATTAATGAAAAGTTCCTTCTCTCCCACTTTCATCGATCTATCCTAAAGACCAATACATCTGCCCGCCCCTCAGAGCTCAGTCAGGAGGAGGGAGCTAGCCAGAGAGCAGAGGCCCTGGCTGTTTCTGTGGGCCTATGTCCCTGGCCCACTTTTTTCTTAAGGTGCTGAGACGTCACGTGGGCCCTCTTGTGACCCCAGTGGAGCTCTGGAAGCCCTGTTTGACCAGATGACCCAGGGGGTACCTTATGCCTGTCCCCTCTCCTTGGTACTGGATTCCTGGCTGCACAGTGGACAGTTGTGAGCCCTTGGGCAGGTCCCAGCAGGGCAGGGCGTCTGCTTTCTGGCCTTCACATGGGAGCCATAAACCGTCCTTTGGGTGGATTGTTAGGAGGATCGACAAAGGGCAAAAACTGCAGGGTGCCAGGCTCAACCCGCTTTTAGTGGGGATGTCTGCAGTTGGTACAGAGTTAGGTGGGTAGGCTTGGAAGGTGCCCCACCTAGGAAACGAACTAGGGGATTCCATTCTAACAAGAGCTCATTTTTCAGATAAGGATACTGAGGCCCAGAGAGGGGAGGTCATCCAAGACTATAATTGCCAACCCCAAGCAGTGTGCTACCCACTTCCCACCATCACTGGTGCCACCTGCACGAGGCAGGTACTGCCAGTCATCCCCACCTCACTTGGGAGAAGAAAGCGGCTCAATCAGGGTAGAGGCAGGAGAGCAGGGGTCTCCCTTCCTGGGGGGGAGGGTGCCTGCAACAGAGACTAAGAAAGGTGGTGGGATGGAGCTGGCAGACTATTCCCCTGGGCAGGAGCCTTGGCTGGGCAGTGCCAGCCTTGGGCAGGCGGGGGTGTGTGGTTCAGGTCCTCCTGCTTGGTGGCCACTGTCCTCACTCTGGGCAAGGAGACTTCTGTTAATTACAATTAACCATAAGCAAACTGTAATTGATTTTGTGGTACTGGGAGTTGAACCCAAGAGTGCTCTCCCACTGAGCTACATCCCAGCCCTTTTAGTTTCTGAGAGAGGGTCTCACTAAGATGCCCAGGCTTACCTTGAACTTCAGTCCTCCTGCCTCAACCTCCTGTGTTGCTAGGTTTACAGGCATGGGCCACCATACCCAGCCCAAACTGTACTCACTCTGAGCCAGGCTCCATTGGAGCTTTCTATGCCTTTTTTGGTCCCCAGGAGTAGGACAATGAGTGTCCCCTTCCCCAGCAGATATGTCAGAGGGGCTCTCTTGCTGCTGCTGCTTTTTTGGCTTGTTTTGTTTTGGGTATCAGAGATTGAACCCAGGGCACTTTACCACTGAGCTACATCCCCAACCCTTTTGTTAATATTATTTTGAGTCAGGGTATCACTGAGTCACTTAGGCTAAGGCTAAGTTGTTGAGGCTGGCTTTGAATTTGCAATCCTCCTGCTTCAGCCTCCTAAATTGCTGGGATTACAGGTGTGCGCCACACCACTGTACAGGGCTCCTGCTTCTTATGCAGCAAAATGGCACAGGAAGGGGTTGGGAGCACAAGGCAGAGGATGTCAAAGTAACTCATGCCCTTTGGGAGGTTTATGGTGGTCTCTGCACCCTGGAGAACCCCTAGGTACTCCACTCTCATTTCATCCTTCCCAGTACCCTGCTACCCCCACATATTAGATGCTTTCCTTTCTTTCCCACTTGTGAATGCTACTATATCTTTTAGGAAGGCCTGGCTCCGTGGAACTTTAATAGTAACATCAGTGATTACAGCAGTCATCAAACTGCCAATCAAAAAACTCCCATTAGGAGCCAGACATTGGCCCATCAGTTGCCCTAGAGTCCTCCATTTCATAGATGGAGAGACAGAAGCCCCAGCAAAGAGCTGTTGCAGAGTCAGCTGGGAAAATTTGAATTTCAGGCTGCTGGATCCCAAGGCTTGTGGACCCACCAGCTGTAATACACAGCCAGCTCCACCCAAGGTGACCAAGCCAGGAGTCTCTCTTGTCTGTTGGCCTTTTGGCCAGTTCAATGGGATGTGCTCAGGCTTTGGGGCCAGACCATTTACCTTAGAAAAATAGTAGTTTTTTGTAGTTTCACCAGCTGTGTGACCCAGGATAAAACCCTCAATCTCTCTGTGCTTCCATTTCCCCATCTGTAGAATAAGGCCCCTGCTGAAGACCAAGACAATCACTAATGGCTTCTAGCCACAGAGTAAGAGGTATTCCTCCTCCACAGCTGGGGTTGGACAGCAGCAGCAGAGCCCTGGGTTCCCACCCTGGCAGACTTGGGCCCTCTAGGTTTTTTGAAATTGATTTCATTACTGCTTATTTGCACTTACCGAGTTCCACACTGATCTAAGTGCGTTATGTGGCTTAACACAGCGAATCTTCACAGCCCTAAGCGAAGGGATTATTTATTGAGAGCCCCACTTTAGGATGAGGCCCCAGAGGGATGGAAGTCAGACCAAGTCACCTGCCCCCAAGGCGGGACCCGGCAGTCTGCACCGGGGCTTCTCAGGACAGTTAGAGGGGCGCTGCTGCTGGCCTGGCTCTGCATGGCACCTGGGGTGGCTCGCCCCCGCCCCAAGCTGCGCCACAGCTCGGCAGCGCCGCCTCCATGTACGGGTGAGGCTTGCTGGGACTTGGGGCAACCTGCCTCGCTAACGCCCGCTCTTCCAGGAGGAGCCTGTATCGCCTAAGGATGGAGCTCACTTGGGGGCGGCGGGCGCGCGGCGGTGGCTTGTTTACCGGGGCTGGGGGCGGGGCGGGGTCACGTGGCCGTGTTTATCTCGGAGCCGCTGCGCCGTCCCGCCCCCGCCCGCCTTGGTTGGACGGGTGACCGTGCGTGCGCGGCCCTGCTGCGAGGGGCGGGGCGCCCCACGTCCCTCCACTTCGCTGTCCCGCCAGCGCGGGGCGCTCGCTCCCGGCAGCCGGGGCAGCCAATGGTCGCAGACCCGCGGCCCTGAGGATGTCCCGGGTCGGCCGCGCGCTGGCGCCCAGCCTACCTGGGCCCGCCTGTCATCCAAGCTCCTGCCCACCCTGCAGCCTCCTGGCCCCCCTAGTGCGCGGGGCGCTCCGCTGGGTTCGGGAGCCAGGGGGCCCGAGGGGCCCAGGTGCCTCTGAAGGCCCGCCCCATCCAGCCCCAAGCCCGGAGCCGCCCACCCACACCGGAAAGCATCCTGCTCTCAATCTGGCCGCCCTGTCCTGTGCACCAGTGTGCCAGGCCCTGGTTAGACACCGAGGACCAGGGTCAGACAGGCAGTGCTACTCTCTCAGGGATGTCAGCGAGTGAGGAGCCAGACACGGTGTCCTGTGAGGCATCCTAAGGTAGAGGACGACTGGGAGTGGAACTGAGTTCCAAGCACAGACTGGCCACTCACCCGCTCTTGATCCCCCGCAAGCTGCTTAACTTCTGTGTCTCATTTCTTCATCTGCAAAATGGGGTAGAGTGCTGTGAAGAAGGGACAAGTTCCTGGCGGTTGTTGGTGCACCAGCTGTCACTGAGGGGGTGGGGGTGGTTTTTCTTTAAGATGAGGAAATTGAGGTCAAGAGAAGGGTAGGGACTTACCAGCAATCACAGAGCAGCTACATCAGCAAGAATGAACCTGCCATGGCAGGTGGGCTGGGTAGAGAGGAAGGGCAGCAGTTAGAGAGAGGTGAGTCCCGCCCACCCAGGAGGAACCAGGATCCCCCTCCTTACTAGATTCATTGAGAGAGCCAACCTTTCCTGGGGGGAGGAGGGCACAGTCTGCACCAGCCTTTGGGTCCTTGGGCTTCCTGCAGGATGCACAGAACTATGTGGGGCCTCCACTGCCACTCCCAGGCCAGGTGCTGGGCCTGGGCCAGGCCCTGCTGGATTCATCTCAGACCTAAACTTGGGCCTGCTGGGAGGAGGGCCATTCCCTAAAGCCTGGGAAGCTTGGCTTGGCTCACTGCAGGGACAGAGCACCCAGAGGTGGGGCACAGCACAGATGACAGAAGCCAGGCCAGGCTGCACCAGGCCTGATGGTGGAGTACGTGGGAGGGAAGATGGGTGGAAGGAGGAGGAGTGCTTTCTGTCTTGGGATGTCTTGCTGCCCAACCCTGGTCTACTGTTAAATATCCTGAGATTAGAACAAATAAAGAAGAAAAGTAAATAAGTATTCTGATAGGTTAACCTGGGAGGTTGCAGTTGCAGGGGCTCTGCCTGCCTCTTCTGCCTCTGGAAGCTCCCCAGTTACTTGCCTTCTCACCCAGCAAGGCCTCTTGCCGAGATCGTGGAACTTTGCTTTGTTTTGGTCTAGACACATTTGTTGCCTGTGTCTTTACCTTTGTATACTTAGATACACAGGTATTTTACATAGGGATTTATATGCACTCATGTGTACAGACCTTTTTGTAGTACTGGAGATTGGAGCCAGGAGGCAGTCTACCTCCAAGCTATAGTCCCAGCCCATTTAAAAAAAATACATTTTTGAGACAGTTTTTTTTTTTTAATATTTTTAGTTGTAGATGACAAAACACATTTATTTATTTATTTTTATGTTGTGCTGAGGATGAAACCCAGTGCCTCACACCTGCTGGGCAAGTGCTCTACCACTGAGTACAACTTTAGCCCCAGAACAGTCTTACTAAGTTGCCCAGGCTGACCTGATACTTGTGATCCTCCTGCCTCAGCCTCCTATTGCCCAGATTACAGGCATGTGGCTCATACATATGTATATTTTTAAATTTTATTTATTTATTCATTCATATGTGGTGCTGAGGATGGAACCCAGTGCCTTCACACATGCTAGGCAAGTGGTATACACTGAGGACACCCCCACCCTAAAAACAGTTTTATACTTACATCTCTTTATGATGAGTGATACTGGTTTTTCCATATGGAAGTCATAAAAGTTTGCTTTTAAAATGAAATTATTTAAACAAAAAGGCTGTACTGCAGGAGGCTGGTGCTGAGTAGTTAAAAGAAGGTGGAAGGCACCTGTGGCATTGTCCCCAGCCAGGCCTGATCAGGGCAGAGCTCTGGGGAGCGGTGCTGTCACCCCTCTGTCCCTCGGCTCTTGGGGGTGCTGAGGTCAACTATGGGAGCACTGCACCAGAGTTATAGATACTTATAGATACCTGTGGGGTGCCAGGCCCAGAGACTAGGGCACTTATGTGAAGGCCTGGTCTCCATGGCTCAGGTGGCAGGAGGAAGCAGTGACCCCGCAGGCTGGGCTGGAAGGCTGGGGAAGAACCCGTGGTGCTGGTAAACACTGGGAGACACCCGCAGAGCGCTCCCCACCTGCTACTGGCTCTGGACACTTAAGTAGAACATTTTATCAGCACAAGAGCCCTTTACAGAGGGGGACGCTGAGACACAGAACTGTTGAGTAAATGGTTCGGGGCTGCCCAGCTAGCTGTGGCAGAACTGGAACTTGAACCCTGGCCAGGTGGCTCCAGAGCCCCCACACTGTCATAGTAAGAGTGTCCCCCAGTTTCCTGGGACACAGGGACCTGCTGTCTTCCAGGCATCAAGGGCCTTGGGTGAATGTGGGGTCTCTCCAGAGTAGGACCCAGTCAGATTGTGGTGAGGCAGGAGGGAGGGGAGTTCTGGTGTCATTGGGGCCCAAACAGGTCAGCCCCTGGGAATGCGTGGCAGCCCCCCCTGACCAGGAAGGGCTGGAGGCTTGGTGAGGGAGGGCCCTGGGACAGTGGCCGTGGCATCTGTGGGGCCAGGCAGAGGCAGGACAGCTCTCATCTGTTACTTCTCTTCTCAGGTACAGCACGTGGGAGCCGGAGGAGCACATCCTGGACCCCCGCCTGGTCCTGGCCTACGAGGAGAAGTAAGGGCCTGCGGCTGCTGGGCCCACTTCCAGGTTTCCTAGGGGTCCCGCTGCAGCGTGGCCCTGAGCAGGGGGCCGCTGGGGGCAGGACCGGGGTGTCTGACCAGGCGTTGGAAGGTGGTGGGCACAGAGAACGCGGGTCCCCTTCCTTTTCTGCCTGCCACTTCTTCCAGCTGCCCGGCCATTGTCTCTTGGCTCTGGCACCCGGGGCTCCAGCCCGAGGCCTCCGTTGTGTTCAGGGGAGGCAGACAGGGGTGGCTCCCAAGGTGCCAGTCGTGTGAGTGGCATGTCAGTGGCTTGTCCTTCCACTGAGGGAAGTCTGATGAGGTCACCTGAGCCCAGAGGAGGCGTGACCTTCTGAGCTCTGGCCCTCCTCCTGGCCAGCTCCCAGCAGAGCCCCAGGGTAAAGTGGGTCCCCTCTTCTGCCAGCTACTGCGGGGTTTCCGCGTGCCATCTGGCCCTTGTGCCCAGCAGCCCTGCCCACGGTGGGCAGCCTCGGTTCTCCCAGCGTGGCCCGTGCAGTGTGGGCCTTGTCTCTGTATCCTTTTTATGTGGTCCCTTACAGCAGCCTCCTGAGGCAGGGACCAGGGGCTCGTGTGGCAGATGAGGAGGCTGAGCCTCTGAGGAGTTTCGGTTGTCCTGGGCCTCTGGCTGGAGACTGGCACGAGGCCACCGGGCAGGCGGCAGCTCCTCACTGCGCTCACTGCTTCTCCCACAGTCTCCATGGCTGCTGATTCAAAGGACGCGCTTTTATTGTTCTTTCCTTTAAAATCCAGGGTGTCCCGTCCCCAGCTTCTTTCTTCCTCCGGGGTGCTTGGTGGGGCCTTAGTCCAACAGGGTGTGCCACTTGGGAGAATCCTGTGGACCACCTTGGCGTGTGGCCAGGCGAGCCATCGGGGGGTGAAGGCCCGGGTGGGACTGCAAAGTGCCTTTCTTGGCTGTCCCGAGACCCGTGTCCAGAGGGTGCCAGGTTCCGCCGGGAGGGTGACCGACATTTCAACAGAGGCCGTGGATTCACTGCTTTGTGCTGAGCTCATACTGAGACTGGCCCAGGCCATCCAGCCAGGGGGGGGCGGGGTGTGGGGCGGTTAACTCCACCCCCACATTCTCTGCTGTCTTCCCGGCCTCCATAGTGGGGGCCACAGGAAGTGAGTTGAACCAGTGACCAGGAGGCAGAGGCCTGGAGCTGCCTACTTTGGCCTGGTGGTTTGCAGCCTCTGGTCATGGTGTCTCTTGTGTCGAGTGTGACTTTGTAGCACCTCAGCCTGTGCCTGGGGGGGCACCATGAGAGCCATCGGCAGACACCCTACAGCTGGGTTTCCTCCCCACCCTGATGAGATGGTGCAGCCTTCCTCAGTTCAGGTTCCTAAGGATCTCAAGTCAGGCCAGCGGGCAGGACTCGCCACTCTCCCCAGCCCCCCAGGGACATTCAAGGCACATTGGGTTGGCAGGTTTCTACGCAGCTCCTCTAAGAGCGACAATTGCACCTTGGAGGTCCCCACCGCATGCACAGCAGGGCATTTGCGCTGGCCCTGGAGCTCAGGGAGGACTCACGCGTTTGGAGAGCCTCGGAGAGCCCCACATCAGTGACAGACAGTCCCCTTCCCGTTATTGGATGGGAAGTCCAGGCCCTGGAAAGTGGATACCTGACCATTGTTACGGCCCCAGGAGAGCCTTCCTTGGAGGACTTTGGGATGCTGGGGGGGGTCTCCATCCCGACAGACAGGGGAGGGGATGAAGCAGACACCTTCCTTTCCCTTAGATGTCACCAGTGTTTCCTTTTCTTCTGCCACTTGCCTTGCATCTAGGGAGGAGAGAGACCGAGCGTCTGGGTATAGGAAGAGAGGCCCGAAACCCAAGCGGCTTCTGCTGCAGGTAACCCGGCTGCTGCAGGGCCGCCTCCTCCCCTGCCCTACCCAGGCCCCTGCCTCCCCTCACCCCCCTGAGAGCATCTGCATTGGCTGGTTGAACTGGTTCACTTGCCCGCCCCTGGTACCATCTGGGCACTGTGGGGTGGGACACTCAGTGGGTAATTTTCCACAGAAGGGGAAAGCCCAAACATGGAGCAGGAACTGAGGAAAGATGACCCCCGTGGTCATCTTGTGGGAGGAGGGGCCACATGGCTAATACAGGCCTAGGATTTTTTTTTTGGAGGGATACTTGGGATTGAATTTAGGGGCAGTCGACCACTGAGCCACATCCCCAGCCCTATTTTGCATTTCATTTAGAGACAGGGTCTCACTGAGTTGTAAGCAAGGTACTAAGGTCCCTTGTTTTTGCTGAGGCTGGCTTTAAACTCAAGATCCTCCTGCCTCAGCCTCCCAAGCTGCTAGGATGATAGGCGTGCGCCACCGTGCTGATCTTAGTCCTAGGATGTTTGAAAGCTTAGAATCTCATAAATAAGCCTATGATGCTCAAAATCCCCAAACAGAAAATTGTAATATTTAAGAGCCTCAGAAACACAGACTCTGGCGGTTAGGGGACATGGAGGCTGGACTTCCAGAACCCGGGAAGGAGAGGCCCTTTGTGTGTGGACCAGCTGTGGAGCACCAGCTCCTAGAAAGGTGTCCTTCTTGAGTAGGAAGAAACCCTTGGGGACTCCTTTTGAGTCCTCTGAGAGGCGGGGCTCTGATACCCTGGACACCTACATCTTAGGTCTGGGAGCATGAAAAGCAAATGGGGCTTGAGGTGCAGCTGTGTGTCCTGGGCAAGCTGCGGAGGTTCTCGGTGCTGGGTTCTCGCTGTGAGCATGAAAACACCTGCTTTAATTTCACAAGCGCCCGCTACCCCCACCCCTGTGTCTGAATCAAAGCACAAGGCTCCCTGGTCCGCGTGCAGTGTGGAGGTTATGGATCACCTGGGGCTTTCTTGGCGAGTGACAGCCTCCTTCCTGTGGGGGGTGATCCATGGTGTTTGATGTGAATTGAGTCCCAGGATGGAAAGTCACATTTGCCAGAGATCTGCATGTGGGGTGTGTATCTGGTGCTTCACAAATGGCCACATTTCCTCTGTGTGCCAAACCTGCCGGGTAGGTGTATTAGTTATCCATGGCAAATCTATAACATGTCACCCCAACTTAGCAACCTAAATCACTGAACTCATCATCACATAGTTTCAGTGGATCAGGAATTTGGGAGCACTTTAGCCGGTTCTTCAGTGGTCCTGATTGGGTAGTCAGGGGACCAGGTCAGATGCCTGGGCTGGGCTGGGGCTGCTCCAGGCCCAGGATCCGTGCCAGTCGTTCTAGGGCAGCTCCTGCCATGAGGCCCTGCCGGGCAGTGTGAGCCCTCACGGTACCGCCACTCGCTTCCCCACGTGGGTGATCCAAGAGCAAGGAAGAAGCCACTGTGTCTTTGTGACCAGGCCCAGGAAGTCACACGCAGCAGTGTTTCTTGTGAGAAGGGACCACCGATGGCATGAAGGTGGGAAGCAGGTATTGTCAGAGGCTGTCCACTGAGGTCTCCTCACCGCTTTGCTGTTGAAGTAGCTGAGGCTCAGGGAGGCCTGTGGTTGACCTGGAGTCACACAGCAGGTGAGAACCGAGCTCTGGCCTGGAGCCCCCTGTTCTCGCATGGAGAGGTGGCATCGCACTGAAAGCCGGCCTTGCCGACAGTAGGGGAGGCTCCCAGGGCGGCGGTGGGACTAGCTCCCGCTCTAGTTTCCCAGGCCCCTCTGGGTTCGGCCCTGCTTCCTTCCGCCCCAGCCGCACCCAGGGCAAGGGACGGGATTAGGAGATTGGACTGAGTGGAGGCCGCATGTGTCATCACCGCCTCCAACTTGGGTTGTGACTCCATCGGCCCCATCCTTCCTGCTGTTCTAGGAGCCCTCAGCCTCTGGTGACAGGTGACAGGTGAAGGTACTGTACCAGAGTGATGGGGGGAGATCCCGTATCTTCCTTTCTTCGAGACTTAAATTCTCCCCAAAGGCAGGGAGACAGATCCCCCATCTCAGAACTGGGGCCTTTGGTGTAGGAAGCCCCCGCCGCACCCTGCTCCTTGGTGAGGCAGGTTGGCAGAGGCCTGGGCTCCACAGAGCTGAGGGGCAGCATGCTGTCCCTTCAGCTGGGGGCAGGTTGTGCTGCCTGTCCCCGCAGCCTAGCTGCCACAAGAACCCACTCCGGGGAGCTGGCTGCTCCAGCTGAGGGTGGTGTGCAGCAGCGATTCTCCTAGAACCTAAAGTGCTTCAGAAGCCACTTCAAAAACAATTTTTTTCTGGTGGCTGGACCCAGGCCTGGCGTGGAGTAGGCGATCGATGCTCCCCCAGTTGGGTTTCCTTTCCCCGTGTGCCGCCCCCACCCCCACCCCCACCCCCACCCCGTGGTTGTCGTCCTTGGTCTGTCCGCACCCCTCCATAGGGCCGGGCAGGGGGCCGGGGCGCTGCGGCTCTGGCCAGCTCTGGGGGGCGTGGAGCAGCAGGCACCGGGCACCAGGCGCCAGGGGCCAGGGCTCTAGCGAAGGCGAAGGTGGCAGCGGACGGGAGGCGGGGCTGACCCGCGCCCTGGCTTGCCCCCGCAGCGGCTCTACAGCATGGACCTGCGGAGCTCCCACAAGGCCAAGGGCAAGGAGAAGCTCTGCTTCTCTCTCGCGCGCCCACTCGGCAGCGGGAGCCCCGAGGGGGTGGTCAAGGCGGGGGCGCCTGAGCTGGTGGACAAGGGCCCCTTGGTGCCCGGCCTGCCCTTCCCGCTCTGCAAGCCCCGCAAGGCCCACAAGTATCTGCGGCTCTCGCGCAAGAAGTTCCCGCCCCGCGGGTCCCACCTGGAGAGTCACAGCCATCGACGGGAGCTCTCCCTGCAGGAGACACCGGCCTCGGATGACCTGCAGGCGGCGGGCCAGTGGGAGCCCGCAGAGCAGCCCCCTGAGGAGGGTAAGACAGCCCGGCCCTGGGCCTCAGATCTGCAGCGTCCTTAGAGGCCACCAGGTCCAGTTGACCCAAGCCTCGAGGACCTGGTTGGCCACACAGCCAGTCGGGACTGTGGGGACTGACTTGAGCCTGACCCCTGGCCAGAGCTGTCAACCCACTATGGAAGACTCTGTCTGCCAGGGACTGGGGGGGAACGGCACCCTCTTGGGGGACCGGTGGTAGGTCCCATGGGAAGGACCTGGAGTTGGGAGGGGTCTGCATGCTGCTGCCGTTCCCCCTGCCAACCTGTCCTCTGTCCCTGTCTTTGTCCTGTGGCTGCAGCAGATGCAGAACTGGCAGATGGGCCCCCTCCCTGGACACCTGTGCTTCCCTCAAGTGAGGTGACCGTGACAGACATCACCGCCAACTCCATCACCGTCACCTTTCGAGAGGCCCAGGCAGCAGAGGGCTTCTTCCGAGACCGCAGCGAGAGGCTCTGAATCACCGTTTCCACCGTTCTTCGCTGTTTCCTTTGGGGCTTGGGGTGGGGAACTCCCGAGACAGGGAGGGGTTGGGGCAGGGTAATTATTTTATTTAAAAAAAAACACCAAGCAGAAGAAGTGGGGATGGCCCCACAACCTCCCACCACCCTGCCCTTCTCT
This sequence comes from Urocitellus parryii, assembly GCF_045843805.1. Lineage (NCBI taxonomy): Eukaryota > Metazoa > Chordata > Mammalia > Rodentia > Sciuridae > Urocitellus > Urocitellus parryii. The sequence continues at coordinate 9,450,236 of NC_135535.1, forward strand.
GTGAAGGGCGTTTGCAGAGAGCCCTTAGGGCTGGGTTGGGAAGGTTGGTGTTGCTCTGTTTAGGGTCCCATCTCCAGGCTGATGGGGACAGGGCCACCTGCTCAGGCTGCTTCTGCAGCTGACTGCCTTGCCTTGCAGCTGCTGGTTCCAGGAGGGAAAGGAGCCCTGGGAGGCAGGGCCCCACCTGGCAGCCCCCAGCCTGTCTGGTTGTCTGGCCCTCCCACCCCTTTCTTGGGCTTGGGTGTTGGTTTTGATCTTTCCCCTCCAGCTTTGGTGGGGCTCGGAGGCTGCTCTCACCCCAGGGCCCAGGTCAGGGAGAAGGGGCTGGAGGGAGGGTCTGAGGTAGAGTCACAGACTCCTTCCCAGGGAGGAGGCTGCCCTCTGGGCTCCCTCTGCTGAGAGATCCTGCCCCATCTCCTGGCTCGTGTGGAAATATGTGCACACCTAGCGGCACAGCGTGCACGATGCCCCTTGTGTACATCACATGTGCCCTGAGTGTCCACGAGGGCCTCACATGCCTCCTTTAGAAACCCTGGCCAGGTGAACTTAGTACAATTCACAGCACAAAAGAACTCGCCACGGCAACCCACCACCTTGCACAGGTCACGCGATAGGACCTGTTCCAGGTCATGGGACAGGACCTGTTCCAGCTCCATTTGCTCGCAGCTGTCAGCGAGAACAAGGTTCTGGCCACGAGCATGGCGGCATCTGCTGCTCCAGGCATGCAGATGTGGCTTCCTGGTTGTGCCTGGCCAAGCAGCAGATGTGCAAGCATCTGCCCAGTTGTGCTGACACATCTGCATAGACTCCAAGACACTTGTGACCTGTCCTTCCTCCCACAGGGATTCTTGTCCTTTCTGACTCAGGTGACTTTTCAGCCCTTCCAACTCCCCTTTTTCTGCCCTCCCCTCCAGCTCAGCCGACCCCAAGCATGGTGTGGGTGTGGGCAGGCAGGAAGGGCGGGGGTGTCCCACTTTCTCAGGGCAGCCCTTGTCTCCTGGACCCCTTTCCACTTCATTCTGTGTCCTCCCACCAGACCTAAATAGCACGGCAGGGACTGGCCTTGTTTCCTGTGGGGGTCCAGCCGCAGGGGAGGGTAGTTCAGGCTGTGCACAAGCCTAGCGCCCTGGCGAGGTTGTGTCTGCCAGGAGGAGGGATGCTTGGCCTCTGGTCTGCCCCAAGGTTCCCTGCGGGCTGGTGGCTTCCCTGCTCCCTCATCCCAGCCCTGTCCCAGAGAGAAGGCCAGATGGAGTCAGGGGTCCTGGGGAGCAGGGCCAGCAGGTCCACTCCCCCACCCTTCCACCCCGGTCGGAGTCAGGGTAACCTGAACACAGTAGAGCCATTGTGGCTGGGAGCTCAGCCCTGTCCCCTGACTCTGTGCCTGTCCTCAGAAGGTCATTAGGTCTTCGTGAGGACAAGGGCAGGGTGACTCTTTCCCCCAGACTCCTCCCCAGTTCCCAAACCAAAGACAGCAGGCACCCTTTTCCTTTTTGGGATGCTTTGTTGGCAAGATTCCCAATTCCCAGCTCCTTCTCCCTCTCTCTAATTCTCGTTGCCCGGGATCAATTCAGTGCTTCCATTGGGGGACAGTCACAATAGGTGACCTGATTCACCCCAGCCCAGGGAATGGGATCTAGATGAGCATGTGGGGTGGGCCCGGGAAGGGAAGGGGCTTCAGCTGCACGACCCTGAGAAGAGGAGAAGCCTGGGGCAGGGGCTCTTCAGGGCAGGGGCTCCCAGCCCGGGAGGTGGAGGGCGAGGCCGGGTCAGCGAGGGGTCCTCTCCAGCTGACTGCTGGACCATGGCTCTGGGACAGGGCCACAGCTTCTAGTAGAAGACACACCCCGCCCCCTCAGGAGACACAGGCCCTCTTCCTGCTTCCTGGGGGTCCTCAGCTGTCAAATTTGCCAGCCTGTGGCCCTGGGGGGGGGTGGGTTTTTTTGGTTTTTTGCTTTTTTTTTTTTTTTTCCTGGTGGGTGAGGCAGCTGTGTTTCTGTCTGCAGCAGCAGAACATGCATCTCCTCTTCCTCAGACCTTTGTGGCCCACAGGGAACCCTGTGGCTCAGAGGGTGAGGTCCAGGCCTGGCCCTGGAGTGACGGTCTTGAGATGTCCACCTCAGGGCAGCCGGAGGCTGTGAACCCTGAGAGCGGCTCCCTGGGGAGAGCCACTCAGGCAGTTAGGATCTTTTTCAGCCCTGACAGGTGACCTTTGTGAGGGGTTGGGTTTGGCCATACAGGCCTCCCCCCAGCCCTGAGTGTCCCAGCTAGGGTCAGGTGAGAGAAGACCAGGTGGACAGTGACCTCCCGCCCCACAGCTCCCCGGAAGGCCAGTACCCTCAGGCTGGGGAACACGGGCCGCCTGCCTCTCCCCAGCCCCTTTTGAATGTAGAGGCCTGTTGGTACTTTACTGTCGCCATGGAGCGGGGTGGAATGTCCCACCCACCCCTGGCACGGAACCTTATCATTCTGACAGGACGGTAACCCCTTTGCCAATGTCCCTCGCCGCCTCCTCCGGGAAGGCGCTAGGCATCTGAACGGAAGCCCGTGTAGCTTTTGCTTTACAAATGGCCAGATGTGGCCACCAGGTCTCAGCCAAGAACGCGTCCTTTGCACAGATGAGCTTCGAGCTTTGTTCAGACGACATGAATGTACTCGAGGACCGGGCATCGGCTCCCAGGGCGCGCCTTCCTGATGGTGCGGCTGGGGAGGGTCGGAGCGGGTGCGGAGCGCAGTTTTATTTTTGTACTGATATTGGTAAGAGACTGTATAGCATCTATTTATTTAGATGATTTATCTGGTAAATGAGGCAAAAAATTATTAAAGACAATTTAAAAAAACTCGTGGGCATTCAATCCTTATCTTAATACACTTGCCCTCTGTTCTGGGGAGGGAGCCCCGGCCCTGGAGGACAGTGGATTTAGGTCCCAGCTCTACAGTTGCTGCTCTGACCTTGGACGGCTCCTTCAGTCTTGAGTTCTCTGTCACAGCGAAGATTACTGGAGGGGACAGAATGGGGCTTCACGGTGCCCTGCTGGGTGAGTGCCCACCACCCTGGCTATGCAGGGGGTCACCAGAGGCCCAGAAATCTTCAGGATGCTGCTGCTCCCTCCCTCTGTCCTCCTAAGAGTGTTTGGGGACCTCCCCACGGGCCCTGGGCTCAGACCTTGGCTTCTGGAGCTCAGCGCTGTGGCCCTCTGACCCCAGGCGGGTGGGCGGGGCACCGGTGAGACAGAGCCCTGAGGCCACTTGCTTTTGGGTTCCTCACCAGCTGCAGGATGCTGGCCGGGAGCAGTCAGGGCGAGCAGGAGGGGACAGTCCCGGTGAGGGCAAGAAAGGCGTGGGGACACGCGGGTGCTGAGGCCGCGTGTGGGTTTCTAGTTGGGGTGACGGCTTGTGGGAAGCGCCGCCTCTGGAAGGAGATTAGAACAGAAGAGGGTTTGGAAGAAGCTTGGTCACCCCCCAGAGCAGGCCTGAGGCCGGGATGTCCTTTGCAGGGAGTTTGGGAGGTGACCCAGGGACAGGACAAGGGTTAGAGTGGGCAGAAGAAAGAAGGGCTATGACGGGTGGATTATTGAGGTCAGTTATAGGCAACTGGGGTACAGTTATGCCGTGGCCACCCAGAAGTGTTCAAATGTCCCACAGATTGTCCTTTCCTGAGGATGGATCGGTGTAGGGTGGCCCTCAGCCATCCAGGGCACCCGCCCCCCCCCCCCACTGTACCCATCAGTTATACTGAGCCCCAACTAGAATGTGCATTGAGCTGGTGCTTGACACCACAGGGGACTGTCCCCAGCCCATAGCTGAGGTCAGGGATGAGGCCGAGAGGTGAGTGTCCCCAGGGCCATTGCAGGTGCGCGGCTGTGCTGTGCTGCTGGTTCTTCACAATGAGGCCGTCAAGAGGAGGCCAGCGACAGACAGCCCCTGTGAGGAATCAGTATGGTGGTGGGGAAACCACAGTTCCGGGCGGCCACGGCGGTGTGGAGGGTGACCATCACCCCCTTCTCCCCGCTCCCAGCCAGCCACCCTCCCCGGTGGGGAGACCCAATTGCATCCACCAAGTGCTCGGGGCCCTGGTGACCTGCCCTCATCAGATCAGACTACACTTGCTGCACACGTGCCTCAGTCCCCGCCAGGACTGGGGACAGCAAAGCGTGCCTCCGGGACTCCCCAGGTTCAGACAGGCTCCCCTCTGCCCACATTATGTAGCAGCCACCTGGCACCTCCGGGCGATGGAGCTTGGCCGACCTCACCAGGAACCGCGTTTTCCTGTTTGCCCACTGACACTCGCCCCAGGGGCTGACACCCACCCCTGGAGGCTGGGACTTGGGATTCTGAGGCGTTCCCTGGAAGACCCCCCCCTGCCCTGGAAACCAGGATCGCCAACCCACCAGGCCAGAGCCACAGAGCGAGGAGGGCAGATTCTCAAGCCAGTGAAAAGGGCCAGTCCCACTGCCACCCCCAGGCTCTTCCTGGATGTGGCACCATGGGCCCAGTGCAGGTACCAAATCCTGGGGAGCTCTGGCCTGACTCCGCAGGGTGCTGCCCAGCCCTGATGCCCACGCTGATCTTCAGTTTGCGATGCCATTGTTCTGGTATCCAGGAGCTTGGGACGGGGCCCAGGGGGCAGGGCCCGTGGAGCCCATGCCCACGCTCGCTCGCTCGTTCGCTCGGCTGTGCTGCTCTGCCAGGGGACGGCGGGGTCCCGATCCAGCGCGGCTGAGGTGGACGTCTGTGGGGAGGCCAGGCACTTGGCACGCCTGGTTGGTGCTGATGGCATCGATGCTGTAGAAAAGGAAGGCAGATCCACGCCCAGGGACGAGTCAGCTCTGGTCACCAAGTCGCCGACCTCTCCTGAGGGAGGGGATGGAGCCCGCGGACACACCCTGCCTTGAAGTTCCCAGCTACTCCGGCTGCTATGTGGGGCTCGCCAGCGGCACCCGCCTCTGACCGGCGGGCATTCCCCAGCTGTGCTAAAGGGCTTGGACCAGCTCTAGGAGAGGACGGCCACTCTGCGAGGGCCCTCAGGAGCCTCTGCTTCTTCCAGGAGCTGTGCAGAGGGCAAGGACGGAGGCCGGCTGTCATCCGCTGTCATGGCTGGACAGACACAAGAATCCTCGCCCTCCAGCTCCCCAGGAGTCCTCCGTGGTGACTGCTCCTCCCTCCGTGGACACGGGTCTGAGACAGTCTGTCCTTCCAGAGAACATGGTGAGGGTTGCATCCTTGGTCTCACTCCATCAATTCAGACTTCCCACCGACCTGAGCTTTAGGATCCTTCCTCCAAAGGGCTCCGAGTCTGTTTGGCATCCATGGTCCCCTCCAGGGGCAGGTGGAACCCTTCCAAAATGTGGAGATGAAGGATGTCACCCTCACAGGGGGCATGACAGTGCGGGTCATGGCCGTACTTGAGAACCTGGGGAGCGCAGGGCCAGCCTTGCCAGCGGTCAGCATAGGGGTTGGCCAGGGCGTTTGCTGTGGCCAGAAGGTGGGCCCACATGTACCCACAGGAATCTCCCCCAGTGCCAAACAGGGTGCACCCACATGTTCTTATCGGCTCTTCCAGATGTGGGGCTGAGAGCTCTGAGCAATCAAACAGCAGAGTCAGAGGTGGGTACAGGACGGACACCTGTCATCCCAGCACTTGGGAGGCCGAGACAGGACTGCAAGTTCAAGGCCAGCCTTGGCCATTTAGGAGACCATGTCTCAAAACAAAAATAAAAAGGGATGTGGTTCAGTGGTAAAGCGCCCCTGAGTCCCCCAAAATAAAAAGTGTAATGCCAGGGACTAGAAGGGAGTTCTCCTTCAGAGAATAGCCTGACAGTTACAAGAGACACCTGCAGTCATCCATCTCCCTGAGACATCCTGCAGCCATCCATCTCCCTGAGACATCCTGCGTTATCTCACCTTGTGAAGACTTCCAGCAACTGCCGATAAGAGAGCTTCCCCATCCCCAGCCCACGAATCCCCCTGTGTGAACAATGAAAGTTTGCAGCTTGATCAGAACTCCTGTCTTGCTGTCACCTTTCGTGTCTCTTGTCCCTTCATTCCTCCCCACCTAGGTTCGCTGCCCATGTTGATGTGTCCTGCCGGTCGGGACAGTGTAAGAAGGTGGTGGCAGAGAGCCCACCTCCAGTGCTGTCCTCACACCCAGCCTTGGTGGATTTGGCAGCACGTCAGGCCTGGCGCCAGAGGTCCCCACTCGCTACACCCCGCGTCCCAGGAGCATGCCCACTGTCAGTCCTCCCGTTGGCCCTCCTTAAACACTTCCCTCTGTTCTGCAGGCGCCTGCTGGGGTCTCATCCTTCTGGTGCACAGAGGGAGCCCACCCAACCGTGGCCTAGGCTGAGATGAGCAGGAGAGGAGGACGCCATCACCCTGGGGGACAAGGTGGTCACCAGGCAAGGATAGGCAGCTCCCACCTGCTGAGGGGCTTGGCCTTCTGCCAGCTCAGAGCGCTGGAGGATGCTGGTGGCCAAGCTCATCAGCCCTTCACCCCACGGGCTTCTGCCTTGGGCCCGGGCCTCCGCGCCCTCACGGTCAGGGCTTCAGCAGAGCCGAGAGGCCTGTGGGGCCTGAGCGTCCAGTCTCCTCTGTGGCTTTGCCACCCTGAGGCCTAAATCCTGGTCTGATGGTCAGCGGAGTCTGCCTTGTGGCCGGGGACATTAGGAACCCTTTAAGCACCATCCTGTGAAAAACAAGAGGAAACATGAACTAAGGTGAAAAACACAGTTTTCCAAAACAAGCGATGTAGTGGGCGAGTTGCCCGGAGGCTGGCCTGGGCCAACATGTCCTTCTCTAGGAGTTCGTGTGGGGCCGAGGCCTCCGTCCAGGGCTGGAGCCATGGCACGTCCTTCTGTGTCCCTTCCCAGTGGGCACAGCTGCAACAATCGAGGACTGTCACTGCCCTCCCCAGCATCGGGATCCTCCCTGCCGTCTGACTGTACTGTCCCCGCCCAGCCTTGCTAGGGCAGAGGCACGGGTCCTGAGAGACTGAGACGATGCCCAAAGATGGGGTGCCAGACACAGGTGTGTGCAGAAACGCTCACGGGGAAGGTCCAGCGGCGACAGGCTGGACAGACTTGTCCTGTTCCTCGCGGTGTCTCTGGAGCTTGGCCAGGAAGTAATAGCTCCGTCCCTCACATCACTCTTCCCAGTGGCCAGGGGACAGAGCTTCCCTCTCCAGGGACTGACAGATGAGGTTAGAAAAGCAGTGACATCATCCGCTTGGCTTGCTTCCTCCCACTGTGTGACCAGCATCCCCAGGACCCTGGGGTGCATGTGGTCCAGCAGCTGCTACAGATAACACCACCTGCCCGGCTCCCTGTGTGCCGAAGAGAAGGACAGTTCCTTCAAGATGATATGGGTCTGGACACTGCGGCCCAGATGGCTCTCACTGTTCCCTTAACTTGGCTCAGTTCTTGGAGACAGTGCGGGGCACCTCAAGGACTCGGTGTTTCCCCTCCTCCCCTTCTCTGAGGGCGGCTTAGACTGGTAGGGGATCCCACTCCAATCCTGTCCCGAAGGTTCGCCTTCAAAGCCATGTCCAGCATCTCTGTCCTAGCTTAAGTACCGCGTCTGCCAGGGGCCAAATTGTCTTCCCCCAAATTCCTATGTTGAAATCCTGATCTCCAGGACCTCAGAACATGACCTCAGCCTCCCCTGGCTTTCCACAGGTTCCCAGCGGCCCTCGAAAATAAATGGGGTGGGGGGCTGGGGTGGTGGCTCCGTGGCAGAGCAGTTGCCTAGCGCGGGTGAGGCCCTGGGTTCAATCCTCAGCACCACAGAAAAATAAACAAATAAAGATAAAGGCATCATGTCCACCTACAACTAAAAGAGAGAGAGAGAGAGAAATGGGGGGCACGGCAACCCCCCACCCCATGTCCCAGTCGGATCCTGGAACTGCAAGATGCTTTTAGATGGCATCTGGCCTCAGACATCAGCCTCATCCAGTGGCTTCCTGGGTTCCTTCAGCCACCTCCATAGGTGCATCTGGGCTTTGGGAGGAACAGGTGGCATTCAGACTCCTCCCCGTCACAGACAGGGAGTCCTGCCCAGGAGCCGTGGAGATGCGGAGAAGGAAGGGCCAGGTCTGGCTGGCGACCCCCAGACTCGGCATTCCTAAAGAGACTGTTGCCATAGCATTTCCTCAGGCCAGCACAGGACAGGTGACTTCTCCTCCCACAAGGAGACATCCACACAGGCAGTAGAGGCCAGCCTCAGCCTTTATACTGAAAGGGTAAAGTTTCTAAGCTGGAAAGCTTGAATTAAAATGTAAAAGATTAGGTATTATGAAGTTCCTGTTATACCCAGATTCCTGAGATAGTTAAGACAACGCCCTACTGGCCATTTAGCCTAGGGCCCTGTGCAGTTTGTCACAGGGCCCGAACCAATCAGTTTGAATGTGTATCCCGCTTAGGAGTGACCAATCACCCCCGCCCGACCTGTTCCCGCCAATGCATGTGCCAATCACGTCTCAGGGTTGTTGTTCAATTTTCCCGCCCCTCATGATGATTTGTTCTGATGTATGCAAAGCCCCCCCCCCCCCCCCGCCCTCTCCAGAAAGTATACTTAAGCTCTGCTTGATCTCTGCTCTGGGCTGCTCTCCCTTTTTGAGTGAGCACGGAGCCCCAGCACGCTGGAATGGATCCCCAATAAATCTCCTTTTGCCAATTGCATGGAGCCAGTCTCTTGTGTGGTCTCTCCCCCCGACGCTCCGCCAGACCCTTACAATACCGACCCCATCTCAAAAATTTTTTATAGCTGGGCATGGTGGCGCACGCCTGTGATCCCAGCAGCTCGGGAGGCTGAGACAGGAAAATCATATGAGTTCAAAACCAGCCTCAGCAGCTGTGAGTGTTATGCTCGAATTCGGGACCCCCAAAAGACCACCAGAGACGAAGATCGATGTAAGCAGCAAAGAGGTGTTTATTGCGAGCTAGATCGGTCCTCCACGCGCACACACAGCAACTGGTGACACTGAGAGGCCCGAGCCCAGGGCTTGCAGCAGTTTTATACTCTCTTTGGAGAAGGCAGAGACCCCACATACATCATAGCATCTCTGAGCAAATCATCACCCACCGCGGGAAAATCAAATAACAACTCTAAAACATGATTAGCACATTCACTGGAGGGAACAAGTTGGGTAGGGGTGATTGGCCAGTGCAAGAGGGGGATTCATTTAACTGATTGGTTTAGGCCATAAGGGGTGTTCGTGTTGAACTCCGTGGTTTCCCAACACCATAAACTACTGGGAGGGTCATCTGGCATCCCAGGTATTTCCCTGTCTCATGCTGATTGGTGGCTACTAGGGGATTGCTATGGGTCGCCACCTAGCCTGACTGAGTCAGGGACACCTGGGCAGCAGATCTCTCCTGTTATTTGTAGATAAACAACTCAGCAGGTGGGATTGTGCCTAGGAGTGCTCTGTGGGTCTTTCATGCCCCCCTTCCTTGGACAGGCTTTGCTCTGAGGTAGAGGCTGGTTTTTCACAAGGCACTAAGCCACTCAGTGAGACCCTGTCTCTAAATAAAATACAAATAGGGCTGGGGGTGTGGCTCAGTGGTCGAGTGTCCCCGAGTTCAATTCCTGGTACCCAAACCAAACCAAAACAAAAGGTGGAGGGGGGGGAGAAGGGAAGGAATTTCTAGAAGGTACAGAAGTGGCTGAGGTCAGAGAGTTGAAGGTGCCGCGAGCTGGGTGGGGACCGGGAAGGAGCCAGGGGATGGTTCCATGGCTTCCAGTGGCCTCCTCCAGAAGATAGGTGTGAACCTCCTCAGGAAAAAGAGCACCTTCCCAGGAGAGAGGCCTGGCCACCGCCATGCCAACCACACGTTCAAAATGGACACCAGGAGCCACAGAGCAAATGCAAGTCCAGTGTCCCCTGAGAGAGGACGGCATGAAGAACACAGCAGGGTCCCGTGATCTTCCTGCCACGGGTCCCTGACTGGCTGTGAGGAAACACCAGGAGCCCCCAATCCAGGGCACAGTCCCTGGCTGCCACCCGACCACTGACCCCTCACCTGCCACCTGGGGGAGGTGGCTCTGTTTATAGGAGAAAAAGGAAGAAGGACAAACTAGTCTTTACCGGGCTGGATAGCATCCCACCCTAAAGTGCAGGTCCTTTCTGGAGCTGTGGGACGTGACCTTACTTGGAAACGGAGTCGCTGACGATGTAATTGGTTAAAATAAACTTGTCCTGGATCAGGGTGGCCAACATGTTCTTATAAGAAGAGTCAAGGGTGCTGCTCTGCTGGTCGCCATCTAGCTGTCTAGATGTCACCATGGACTTCTGGCGGGGCAGCAGAAACAAAGGCTGGTGGCATTCAGGGAGCTGGAGGTGGCCCGGGTTCTGCATGGCTGGGGAGTCCTCGGGGACAGATCAGGAGGCCACGGAGAGCCGCAGGGAGCGTTCCTGAAGGTCGGCACCTGGAAGGCGGGCGGGGTGCTGACCCTCCCCCAGCCTCCGGGCAGCACCTTAGAACTGCCCCGCCCACCAGGCAGCCTGGACCTCCCCTCCCACCTCAGGGTCACCACCCCCCTGTCACCCTGATGGACAAACAGCCTCATTATCCTCAGGAAACCCGAAGCAGCGGATGCAGCTATTCAGAGGGGGATGAGCTGATTGAGGGGACCGGCTTCCCGACCTCCCACCTGCAGTTCCTCAGCTGCCACTCACAAGTCAGAAGGGGGCTGGGTTGGGACTCCAAAACTTCCCGGGAAGTCCCCAAGAGACTGGAGGGAAGGAGGCGCCCACACTCTCCTTTCTGAGGGTGCCACAGTGTCCCCTGTAAGCTCTGAGGACAGTCTTGCTGCCCTGCCACTGCGACTGACTCTTAAAACTGACTTGTTTCTTTCTCTCCCTCTCTCCCCGCTCCTCCCGAATCTCCCCCCACGCCCATCTCGACCTCCAGGAAACCTTTCTTCCCCACCCCACACAGAGTGATCTGTCCTTGAGCACACACCCACCCCAGGGACGAAGTCGTCTGGACTTTGGGGACGCTGTGAGAGGCCAAGTTAAAACCTCCCTCTGTCCCCTGTCTCTTCTGAGATGGGGGAGCTTCCTCCCTGGAGCTCGCGGGTACCTGGTGAGGCAGAGACCTGGCCTAGACCCCGGCTCTGCCCCTGCCCGCCTCCAAGCGTCCAGAGCCCCAGTCTCAGGCGTCCTCCCGCCACCTGCTGAAGGAACTCGAGTCCTGCGTCCAGACTCCTCTCCGTGCACCAGGGAATCCCCGAGACCTGGGGAAGGAGGGTCTCCTGAATTAACAAGTGAATGATGGGAATGCCGCCTTGGAATCACCTCTTAAGAGCCCCCTGCTGATGGGGACCTTGACAGCCTCTGGGACCTGTGTCCCCTGGGTTTGTCCTTTTGCTAGCAAGTCACTAAACCTTTCTCCTTTTTCTCAAAACCCTGTCCTCGTTGTTGGATGGGCATTGGTGACAAGCGAGGCTGAGGGACAAAAAGATAGTGTAGGTGATAAATCTGGAAGATGGGGCGGATTGGGAAGGGAAGGAAATAAATGCTAAAGCCCGGGCGGGCTGGGGAGGTGGCTCAAGCTGTAGCGCCGCTCACCTGGCATGCGTGTGGCCCAGGTTCGATCCTCAGCACCACATACAAAGATGTAGTGTCCGCCAAAAACTAAAAAATAATAATAATAAAATAAATGCTAAAGCCCCCAGGGCCCCCCCTTAGGCCCCCTGGACTGCAGCTGTTAATGAAGTGCCTCCCGGGCCGCTCTGTCCTGCCCCCCATGGGTGCGCTGATGAGGAGAGGCCCTCCTGGAAGGTTCTGCCCCACCTTGGGCCCACTGTGGTCACTAGTTACTTAGGATAAGGGGAGAGGAGGGCGGGAGAACAAAGGAACGTGTTGGAGAGGGGCAGGACACCCCCACCGCCTTGGACAGCAGCTCTGGGGCCCCTTCTCTGTGGGGAAGTCCCAATGTTCTATCCTTTAAATAAAACTCTTGCCTTGGCGTTTCCCAGGTGCTCAGTCTTCCACAGCTCGGGGCGTGGAACCGGCCCCGACTGCTCTCATCACCGGTGTCACCAGGACCGAGATTTCAGCACCCCAAGGACCCAAGAGCAGCCCCGGCTCGGCTTTCTTGGGAAGGCCTGGCCCTCCCAGGAACCCGTGGCTCTCCCAGGAACCCGTGGCTCTCCCAGGAACCCCACTTCCATTGAGCGCCAACTGCAGGAGAGTTAGGAGGAGGTGGATTTGCCTCAGGGGGAACTAGAGAAGGTATTTCTGTGAGTAAAGGAGGGACTGAAGGGACTGTCCCAGCAGCTGCCCATTGTGCTCCACTTTGAGAAAAAGGAAACTGAAATCAGTAAAGTCAACTGAAATCAGTAAAGTCGTCACAACTTTGGCCATCTGAGAGGTCCCCGGAGACCCCTGATTCCACACATCAGGTTCCTTTCCTGTGAACATCTGGTCCCTCTTTGTGGGGACATCTGTGGAGCCACTGGTTGTCTGTGTTTGTTTTGTTTGTATCTGTTACTGCCCCTTTTAAGACATGGCCAGGGGCTGGGGCTGTGGCTCAAGCGGTAGGGCTGGCTAGGCATGCTTGGGGCCCCGCCCGGGTTTGATCCTCAGCACCACATACAAACAAAGATGTTGTGTCCGCCAAAAACTAAAAAATAAGTATTAAAATTCTAAAAAAAAAAAAAAAAAAAAGACATGGCCAATACTGCATTGATCGGGGAAGATTTGGGCTGCTCAATTTAAAGGTTCTCACCTGTCAGTCATGGTTTGGGGGCTCCTCTCTGGTTGCCTCTTTTTTGTTGTTGTTGTTGTTGTTTTTGGTACTGGAGATTGAACTCAGGGGCACTCGACCACTGAGCCACATCCCCAGGGTCTCACTGAGTTGCTTTGCACTTCGCCATCACTGAGGCTGGCTCTGAACTGGTGATCCTCCTGCCTCAGCCTCCCCAGTTGCTGAGATTACAGGTGTGCGCCACTGCACCCAGCTTTTTTTGGGGGGGAGGGGATACAATCTTGCAATTGGAGTTGGTCTGTCAGAGGTAAAGTGAGTTGAAGACTCACCTGTAGGTATAAGCCTGGCCAAATGTTCTACTGTAATGATCTGGCTTTTAAATAGCTTTCTGGATTATTATACAACCTTGCACTTGGAGTTGGTCTCTCAAAGATAAAGTAAGGGAAAGAGGGGCTGGGGTTGTGGCTCAGCGGTAGAGCACTTGCCTAGCATGTGTGAGGCACTGGGTTGGATTCTCAGCACCACATAGAAATAAATGAACAAAACAAAGTCCATCACCATCCGAAAAATATTAAAAAGAAATCTGGGGCTGGGGATGTGGCTCAAGTGGTAGCGCGCTCGCCTGGCATGCGTGCGACCCGGGTTCGATCCTCAGCACCACATACCAACAAAGATGTTGTGTCCGCCGAGAACTAAAAAATAAATAAAATTCTCTCTCTCTCTCTCTCCTCTCTCACTCTCTCTTTTTTTTTTTTTAAATATTTATTTATTTACTAGTTATTGGCGGACACAACATCTTTGTTGGTATGTGGTGCTGAGGATCGAACCCGGGCCGCACGCATGCCAGGCGAGCGCGCTACCGCTTGAGCCACATCCCCAGCCCTCTCACTCTCTCTTTAAAAAAAAAAAAAAAAAAAAGAAATCTGTACATGAAGGTGTTACCGCTGTTGACCGGTAACGGTCCTTGCTTCCCCAATGTTGAAGAATAACACCAGAGAGCACGCCGAGGCCAGGTCAGAGTAGAGATTAGAAGTTTATTAAAGGACAGCAGAAAAGACTTCTCCCGGAGGGGAGGAAGAAGGGGACCCAAGAGGTGGAATCCGTGGAAGTGCGGTTGTTTCCCCTTTTTATAGTTTTGGGGATGGAATGTGGGTTGGAAGGCCCCAGGGGTGGGACACAGGTGGGCCAAAGAAGTCATCTGGGCAGGAAGGACTGCATTATCACTTCTTGGGATGGGCTGTCCCCAAATCTGCTGGGGCTGTTCCCTGGGTTCCATTAACATTTCTTTGGGGTGGACTTTGGCCTAGGGCCTTTCTGGACTTCATTAACATTCCAGGAGTTGTCTGGCTTTCCCAGAATCATTATCAGCATGGCCTCCATTTTAGATTTCACTGATATTAGACCCGATTTACCTAACTACACTGACTACCTAACTTTAAATCTGGCTTCAAAGGTATCTATTTTAAAGGTTCCCAGCTCTCAGCCATGGGTTTTGGTGATCCTCTCTCCTCTGCGTTTTTGTATATTACTGGCCCTTTAAGACTTGGGCCATGCTGTTGATCTTACCTGTAGTCTCTTGAGCAGAGAGCTCCTGGGCGCATGGGCCACCCAGAGGCAGAAGCCTGTCTAAGAGAAGGAGGCTTTACTGTAACACCACCTGGCCTTTGAGTGGTCATTCTGGATCACTATACCATTATTATAATCTTGAAGTTGGTCTATGGGGTAAAGTACATGAAAGAGACTCTGTCTGTGCTGGCCTTTATGCAGTCACAATGACAAGGGGTCTGAACCCTCAGGAGCTGAGTTCTGGGGCCAAGGACCCTGCCTCTGGTGCGCAGGGATAGCAGGACACAGAGAAAGGGGTAATTACCTCTTCTAAGCCCAGTGAGTGCTGCCCGCCTCCCACTGTTTCTCAGCCTGATCCCAGGCAGCCAGGGACCATCTCACTGTGGGTCAGGGACACCAGCCTAAACTGGGGGTGTGTGTGTGTGAAGGGGTGTCCCAGCCTGAGCTGCAGAAAAATGGCCACAGAGAACCTGGCTTCTCCCTGCCTTCCAGCCCCTTTTGCCCCTGGGGTGGAGGCTGCTGGCCACAAAGACTGTGTCCGTAGGTCCCAGCACTCTCAGTTTATGACCTGGGGACAGGAATTCTCTCCCTTTTTAAGATCTGATGGGGGCTGGGTGAGAGCTCAGTTGGTAGAGTGCTCCCCCCAGCACAGGCCTGGGTCCCATCCCCAGCACTGGCCAGGGGGTGTTTACCACTGGGACAAAGCACTTCTTGCTAGAGTGGGATCCCATCAGACTAAGTGTCTGGGGGACTGGCAGAATAAATAACTGTACCCAGAAAAGAGAAAGACAGAAACGAAGGCCAACCTTTGCAGGCAGCTTCTGCCAAGGGATCTTCAAGGAATCCTAAAGAACAGGACGCACAGGGCCTCTTCCTTTGAATACCCCTCTGGGTACAGTGGACACAGTTGATGGCGTTGTGATAATGATAAGGCCAACAGGTCAGGCTCAAAAATTTCCTGTGGTCCAACCCTTTGAATGCCACGTGGGAGAAAAAAGATTAAGGCACAGTTTTTTTTTTTTTTTTAAATTAATTTTTATTTTATTTTTTTTACAAGATTCTTTTTTTTTTTTTTAAAGAGAGAGGGAGAGAGAGAATTTTAATATTTATTTTTTAGTTTTTCGTGGACACAACATCTTTGTTGGTATGTGGTGCTGAGGATCGAACCCGGGCCGCACGCATGCCAGGCGAGCGCGCTACCGCTTGAGCCACATCCCCAGCCGGAGGCCCAGTTTTTGTATATGGCAGATTGTCCAATCCTCTCTTGGGATGAAATCTGTGGTGTAGATTAAATGCACAGAAAACATTCATAAAGTCTGTTTCAAAATATGAATTTAAGAAAGGGTCTGAAACTAGAAAAGATAAAAGAAAGTTATAGGTACGGAAATACATTCTAGTACAGAAAATTAGAAGGTAAAAGGTATGTTTCTGGAGGAGAAAGTATTTTTTCTGGTAAAGTAATATTCCTGGGCTAAAGTCTAAGACAAAAGAAGACAAAACTAAGGATCTAAATGAGTTGTGATTGTAAGGGTAAGGCGAAATGTCGGAGGGAGAGACCACCCAAGAGACTGACTCCATGCAATTGGCAAAAGGGGATTTATTAGGGATCCATTCCAGCGCGCTGGGACTCTGTGCTCACTCAAGAAGGGAGAGCAGCCCAGAGCCCCGAGCAGAAGTTCAAACCGAGCTTAAGTACACTTTTTGGGGAGGGCGGGAAGCTTTGCATACATCAGAACAAATCATCATGAGACAAGGGAAAATCGAACAACAACTCTGAGACGTGATTGGCACAATCATTGGCGGGAACAGGTGGGGCAGGGGTGATTGGTCCTTCCTAAGCGGGTTACACATTCAAACTGATTGGTTTGGGCCCTGTGACAAACTGCACAGGGCCCTAGGCTAAATGGCCAGTAGGGTGTTGTCTTAACATAAGGAATCTGGGTGTAACAGAGGAACTTAATACCTAATCTTTTACATTCAAGCTTTCCAGCTTAGAAACTTTACCCTTTCAGTGATTATCTAACTAAGTCGCAGAAGGTTTGCTAAAGATAAATCTAAAACATTTTGTGTTTGTGATTAAATTGGCCATAATTAACAAACTTATTTTAACTTTAATGTACCGATATGAAGCAAAATCCAAAACATAGATCGGCTCTTATCGATCAAGATAATTTTCTTCTATCTGTTGGGTTTTATTACTTAGGGAAACTATGTCTTAAAGGAATTAGGTTTGTAGCTGTTTTAGAATCTTTTAAATAATTACTTTGTAACTGATTAGATAACTATGATTTTAGGTTATAACAACATAGTTGTCACCCTAAGTATATGTGATTAGATATAAGTAGACATCTGAGAACTATATCTACTAAGTCTTGTCTAAGTGTTTTTTTTTTTTTTTCAGTTGGAGGTGGACACAATACCTTTATTTATTTTTTATGTGGTGCTGAGGATGGAACATGCAAGGCAAGTGTTCTACCACTGAGCCACTGAGCCACAGCCACAGCCCCCCTTGACTAAGTGTAAATGTAAAAGTTTATACCATGAGCCAGGGTGGTGGCACATGCCTGTAATCCCAGCAGCTCAGGAGGCTAAGGCAAGAGGATCCTGAGTTCAAAGCCAGCCTCATCCAAAAGTGGTGTGCTGCAGTCTGGCTGGGCACAAAATCACAAGCCACTCAAACAGGAACAAACTTTATTTTGAAACTCCCCGCCAATGCCCCATGCGCCCCCACCCCCACCCTGAGAAAAATGCTGACTGACCCCCACAGGAAGTCCCTCCTCCGGAATTCCCTCCTACCGCACTTCCCCAACCAATGGGAACTCTCCAGGAGTCCCTCAGCAGGCCAAGGTAGACAGCATGGGGCTAATATCCGTAAGAATGCAGATCTTAACATAATCCTATCATCTCAATGGCTTGCTGGCTTCACCTATCAACCAAAAATGCCATGCATCATACTACTTGGCTATGGCTCTTAGCAGTGGTGCTAAGCAACTCATTGAGACCTTGTCTCTAAATAAAATACAAAATAGGGCTGGGGATGTGTCTTCGTGGTCTCAAGTGCCCCTGAGTTCAATCTCTAGTTCCCCTCTCCAAAAAAACAAAAAGACTGGTGCACTGGTCTACCAATGCTTAAAACTAAACACTTGGAGACCAAAGTCAAGAAAGTAAAAGGGCCAAGGAAAAAGCAGCCAACATTTTGACCCTTGCCCTCTAACGTCAGCCAAGACCCAGAGAACAACAGGACCCCTGTCTGGGCCCTCCAAATCCAGTAAGTCACCTGATCTGCAGGACCCTAGAGAACAGGGAGCCAATCAATGCACATTCTGCAAAGAGGAGGGTCATTGGAGAGGGAAATGTCCCTAATGCTTCCAAGGGAAGCTACAAAGGGTCATCAAGACCCTAACCCATGCTGGCAGGTGGCACCACTGTTAGAGGAAAGCTAAAGGAACCAGGAGCCTTCACACATGTCCCCAAGAGTGTTCTCTGAGCAATCTCAGCAGACTCTGAAGAATGGATAGGAACAAGGTCATTTTTGACCAACTTGGTCTTAAACACCTGGCAGGAGCGTGGAGTCTGAGCACAGGGAAATAAAATGTGGTTGTTGTTGTTAATGTAACTTAAGATGGACACTCAGCCCTACTAAGGTAAGTAAAGCTGGGGGCTGGAGAGGAAGGTTGCTGTGTGGGAGTGCCCAATCATAATGATCACCAAGGACTCCAGGGTTACTTTGAGCCTGATCTCATAGACCTACAAACCTTCCTGACCTTTACTGATGAACTTGGTCTGTTTGTCACTATGATAATGAGCTGCTGTCTTTGTGGTTTTTCAGAGAGGAGCTGAAATACTAATTGTTTTTGTGTTGTTTACAAAAAAGTAATGCTTTGCTGCCGTTTGTCTTGGCAGGATCCCTGCCCTAGGCGTGCCTTGTCCAGTCACCTGCCACCGGCCACTGTGGACCTCTGGACTTCTCTGATGCTGTCCTTCACGGTCCACGCCCCACCCGATAGAGAACAAGGACTTCAGGCCACTTCCCCCAGCTCGGCCTGTTTCAGCAGGAAGCAGTTTGGAGATGCCGTTTGCCCGTTTTTCCATAGCAATGGCATGTGGAGTTGACCGTGGGGAATGGTACAGTGTCCACTTTATGCTTTAGCGTAGCCCTTGCTGCTCTGCCACTGCAACTTATTTTTAGAATGACATGTTTCTTTCTGGTCCTCTCTCCCTGTCCTCCCTAATCTCTCCTCATCCCCCATCTCAGGGGAAGCAGGATTTCCTTCTTCCCCATTGTCGGCAGATTCATCTCTCCTTGAACCCACCATTGGAACAAAGTAATCCAGACTTTGGGGGATGGCACCAGAAGATCTCAGAAAGGTCTCCTAAATTAGGCCAGATGCAGAGGCTGGCTCAGGAGGCGGAGGCAGCGGGATCGCGAGTTCAAAGCCAGCCTCAGCTACTGCAAGGCATGAAACCACTCAGTGAGACCCTGTCTCTCAATAAAATATGAAATAGGGCTGGGGATGGGGCTCGGTGTTCGAGTGCCCCCGAGTTCAATCCCTTGTACCCCTCCCTTCAAAAAAAAAAAGATCTCCCAAATTAAAGGTGAGTGACACCTCCAACAGAGAACACATGGAATGTAGCTTTTGATTTCCTCTATAAAAGCCCGCTGTCCCTGCCGATGGGCAGAATGACAGCCTCTGGGACAGGAGTCCCCTGTGATTCTTCTTTGCTAGCAAAGCAATAAACCTCCTTTCTTCTTTTTCTCAAAACCTTGTCCTCATTATTGGATTGGCCCTGGGGACAAGGAACAAGCTTTCGCTAACAAGAGTGCCCACTCTCTCCCTGGAGAGTGTCCCTTTTCCCTCTTTCCCATCCCTTCTAATAAACTCAAGCCCGTTCCTTTGGGTGACATGTCTGAAATATCTGACTTTATTGCAAGAATCAGGGTGAAGCGGTGGGGCTTTGCATGCCTCAGTTTCCCAGGAAGCTCCGGCCCTCTCACATCTGGACCTTTCTGTTAGACTTGAGTGTTCATCCAGGGCTGCCACCTTGCTAAATTGCTGAGGCTGAGGCTGGCTTTGAACTCGTGATCCTCCTGCCTGTCACCTGAGCTGCTGGGATGACAGGCGTGCACCAATGCGCCCAGTTTAACATGACCCATTCTTTTGAACATTCCAGACATCTCAAATAACCAGCCAAACAAAAATTTCACACTGACACAAATGGTAGAATCTGAGATATCTAATGATTATTTGGGTTAGGATTAAACCCAGGGGTGGTTAACCACTGAGCCACGTCCCCAGCCCCCCCCCCCTTTTTTTAAAAATTTTTATTTTGAGCTCTGATCTTACTAAGTTGTTTGGGGCCTCACTAAGTTGTTGAGGGTGACCTTGAATTTGCCCCTCCTGCTGCCTCCTGAGCTCCTGGGATGACAGGTGTGTGCTTGGCTAAAGATTGATTCTTTTTGTTGGTACTAGGGATTGAACTCAGGGACACTCAACCACTGAGCCACATCCCCAGCCCTATTTGTATTTCTTTTTTTTTAATAATGGGACTAACTCTTTTTTTAAAGTTATTTTATATGTTTAGTTGTTGATGGACCTTTATTTTATTCATTTACTTATAAGTGGTGCTGAGAATCAAACCCAGTGCCTCACGCTCACCAGGCAAGTGCTCTACCACTGAGCCCCAGCCCCAGCCCCTTATTTTGTATTTTATTAGAGACAGGGTCTCCTAGAGTTTCTTAGCCCCTGGCTTTTGTTGACCTGGCTTTGAACTTGCAATCCTCCTGCCTCAGCCTCCGAGCCACTGGGATTATAGGTGTGAGCCACCGTGCCTGGCTTAATGATGGATTCTTTACAGAGATACACAAACCAGAGAGATTTAAACTGAACCTTTTGTCACCTGACTGAGTCTCTTCAAGTAATAATATTTCTTTATGGCATTAGGGACTATAAAGTCTCTCTGTTAGAGATTTTTTTGAAACTTGATATATTTCCTCAGTTTTATGCACTGTTAAAAGAGGTGTGACCTGAGGCACACCGAGATTTTAAAAAGTTTAGCTTGTGAGCGGCAATTGGCTAAGCAGGAACCGCCAAATGGAAAGAGGTTCAGTATCGCAATGACAAGGTGACAAGGGGCGGTATTTATGGGTAAATGTGAAAGCAAAATAGAGGAAATATTTGCTTGGTTTTGATTTTGCTGTTGTAGTTCACCTGGTTGGAAAATTCACGTAATCATATGTTATTTGTCTACTTATGATTGGCTGAGGGGATGTTTTTATTTCAGTCTAACATAAGCATTTGCCAAAAATGACCCACGTCATGTTCTGCTGAGGCTTGCTCTCTTTGTGGGGTGTTATCCTTGCCATCTGCATTTATTCAGGTCTGTTACCCGGGTTTATTTCTTGTCCCTTGGCTTTATTTATATCTTTTCCCATATAAATGATTTAGATTTTATTTAACCAAACAGGTCTGTATTTTCTTGGGTGGTCTCTGGAGTCTCTATTTTGAACACATCCTCTGGATTTTCTTCTAAGAGTTTAATTTTTTTATGTTGAAATTCATGATTCATCTTGCATTGATATTGATTTTTTTTTTTGTGGTGCTGAGGATTGAACCCAAGGCCTTGTGCGTGCAAGGCAAGCACTCTACCAACTGAGCTATATCCCCAGCCCTCACATTGATTTTTGCATATGACATATTAATTTTCTTCCAGAAGGATAGTTGTGTCTGTACCATTTATTAAGCAATCTGTAACTATCCCAATAAATTACAGGGGCAATTTTGCTGAATTTAAAATTCTTTTATTATTTTTTTAATTTTGGGGGAGGTACCAGGAATTGAACTCAGGGGCACTCCACCACTGAGCCCATCCCCAGCCCTATTTTGTATTTTATTTAGAGACAGGGTCTCACTGAGTTGCTTAGTGCCTTGTTGTTGCTGAGGCTGGCTTTGAACTCACGATCCTCCTGCCTCAGCCTCCCAGGTTACTGGGATTACAGGTGTGCAGCTCCATAATGTTTTCCACAGTGGCTGCACTAGTTCACATTCCTACCAGCAGGACGTGACTGGAACTAGCAGTTCCAATTCTCCAGGTTCTCACCCACGTTATACTCTACTTTGTTTGGACAGTGGTATCCTCATGCGTGTGAGGTGCTTTTGTGGATCTGACTTACATTTGAGAATCACTTTCCTAACCTCAATCCCAGCCAGTACTTCAAACCCAGCCTCTCTCTCAGCCTGAGACTTTGCCATTAGCTGTTTTACAGCCACCACCTCAGGTTATTCAGGAGCAAGGGAATTTACTACCTGAGCGGAAGGAGTTTCCTTTAGAGACTGTCAAGCTTCCTGAAGTGCCAGTAGAGCCAATCTTGAGGGCACATTCAGAAAGCAAAAGCAAAACCAAAACTAGAAGCAGAAGTAGAGGTCGAGCTAGAAATAAAACAAGCAAGAGCAGAAGTCGAAGCAGCAGCAGTAGTAGTACTAGTAGCAGTTCAACCAGCAGCAGCAGTGGAAGCAGTTCCAGCAGTGGCAGTAGTAGTAGTCGAAGCAGTTCCAGTAGTAGCTCCAGTACAAGTGGTAGCAGCAGCAGAGATAGTAGCAGCAGCACTACTAGTAGTAGTGAGAGTAGAAGTCGGAGTAGGGGCCGAGGGCATAATAGAGATAGAAAGCACAGAAGGAGCGTGGATCGGAAGCGAAGGGATACTTCAGGGCTAGAGAGAAGTCACAAATCTTCAAAAGGTGGTAGTAGTAGAGATACAAAAGGATCAAAGGATAAGAATTCCCTGTCCGACAGAAAGAGGTCTATATCAGAGAGTAGTCGATCAGGCAAAAGATCTTCAAGAAGTGAAAGAGACCGAAAATCAGACAGGAAAGACAAAAGGCGTTAATGGAAGAAGCCAGGCTTTCTTAGCCTGTTCTTTGCAGCAGAAGATTTCTTGATGAGTAAAAGGATTACCTTTCCTTGTAAGGAGGATGCTGCCTTAAACATTGCATGTTGTAAAAAATCTTTTTGGAAAATACAGACTGTTTGTTTACCAGACATTCTTGTACTTTTTGCATAATTTTGTAAGAGTTATTTATCAAAATTATGTGAGGTTCCAAAATATGTAAAATAATAATAATAAAAAAAGATTAACAAAAAAAAAAAAAAGAGAATCACTTTCCATGCTTGTTGGTCGGTGGTACGTTTTCTATGGGAATATCTCTTCAGGTCCTCTATCCATTTTCTAATTAGATGACATTTTTGTTTTAAGGTGTCTGAATGCTTTATATAAACTGGATATCAACGCTGATCGTCAATGATTCGCACTGATTTTATCTCATCCCATTCACTCTATTATTTCCTTTGCTGCACCGAATTTTTGAGAATGTAGTAGCCTCCTGTTTTAGTCAGCTTTTTCACTGCTGAGACTAAAGGAACTGACCAGAACAATTTTAAAAGAAGAAAAGTTTATTTGTTCATTCCCGGTTTCAGAGGTCTCAGTCCGTGGAAGGCCGGCTCCATCCCCCCAGCCTCAAGGTGAAGCGGAACATCATGGCAGAGACTTCCCTTGCCAGATACAACTGTATACCTAAAGCCATGCCCCAATTCCCGCTCCTCCAGCCACACCCCACCACTCCATGCACAGATTGGGTTAAGACTTTCACAACCCAATCATTTCTCCTCTGAACCTCTGGCCTTGTCTGACATGTGGGCTTCCTGGGGGACACCACACTTAATTCATTGCACCCCATTTCTCTACGTGTGTCACCTTTGCCTTTGGTTTCATATCCAAGAAATCGTTGCCTGATTGAGTGTGACAAAATTTTCCCTTATGCTTTCTTCGAGGGATTTTATAGCTTTGCGTCTTATGTATTGGTCTTTAGTCCACTTAAGTTAATTTTTTTTATTTTTTATTTTTTAGTTCTCGGCGGACACAACATCTCTGTTTGTATGTGGTGCTGAGGATCGAACCCGGGCCGCACGCATGCCAGGTGAGCGCGCTACCGCTTGAGCCACATCCCCAGCCCCCCATTTAAGTTAATTTTTAAAGTTATTTTTTTGCATTTAGGGGATGGGAAGGGTCTAACTTCATTACTCTGGATGTGAATATCCAGCCTCACCACACCATTTGCTGAAGAGGCTTTCCTTCCCGCTCTGGGTGGTTTTCCCAGCACTGTGCAGGTTGGGAAGGTCATTTAACCATCAACAGGGACATTTATTTCTGGAATCTCTGTTCTATTCCGTTGGTTTCTGTGTCTGTCCTTATGCCAACCCAATCACACTGTCTTGAGCTCTCAATATGTTCTGAAGTCAGGAAGTGTGAGGGCTCCAGCTTTGTTCTTTTTCAAGATTATTTTGGGAATTTAGCGGGGTGGGGGCTCCCTTCATATTCCATATGAATTTTGAGATTTTTTTCTTTTTTTCCTACTTTTGCAAAAAAATACCATTGGAATTTTGATAAGGATTTCATTAGATATGTAGATTACTTTGGGAAGTCTTGATATTTTAACAATATTAAGTTTTCTGGTTCATGGGCACAGATGAGGCTTTCCGTTTATGTCTTCAGTTTCTTTCCGAAGAGTTTTATAGTTCTCTGGGTATAGACCTTTCCTCTCTGTGTTAGTCAGTTTTTCACTGTGGTGACGAAGGGACCCAAGAAGAACTTAGAGCCGGGCATGGTGGCACACGCCTGTAATCCCAGCGGCTCGGGAGGCTGAGACAGGAGGATCACAAGTTCAAAGCCAGCCTCGGCAATGGCGAGGCATTAAGCCAGCAAGTCAGGGGACCCTGTCTTTAAATAAAATGCAAAATAGGGCTGGAGATGTGGCTCAGTGGTTGAGTGCCCTTGAGTTCAATCCCCAGTACAAAAAAAAAAAAAAAGAAATTTGAGTAGGAGAGTAGAGAAAGCTTATTTTGGTTCAGCTTTCTGGGGCTCAGTCCACGGTCGGCTGCTTCCATCACTGTGAGCTCTAGGTGAGTCCAGCATCCTGGCGGAAGACCATGGCAGAGGAGAACTGCTCAGCTCCTAGCAGCCAGGAAGCAGAGAAGTGGAGGTGCAGGGAGATGCTCCCCTCCAGGGCATGCCCAGTGACCCACCTCCTTCAGCCGTGCCCACCTGCCGACGGTCACCACTCAGTCTTCAAGCTAGGACGGACTGATCAGCCACAGTTCTTATAACCTGATCATTTTCCCTCTGACTATTTCTGATTAACAGGGGAAATTTTGGGGGACACCTCATATCCAAACCGTCACTTCTGCTGCTGGTCCCCAAAGCTCATACTCATCCCACAGTGCAAAACGAAGTGGGTCATCTCCAAAGTCTCAAGAGTTCCAGCACTGCCCCAGAGTTCAAGTCCAAAGTCCCCCAGGAGACTTGAAAACGCGTAGCTGTGAGTCCCTGAGACCAACACAGAACGGCAGAGGGTAAACACCTCCTTCCAAAGAGTAGAAACAGAGGCACAGAGAGAAGGGATGGGACACGGCCAGACCCAAACACAGCTGGGCAGACATTTCCTGTAGAGCCACGTCCAGCGTCTGTGGCACGTGCTGGCAGGCAGTGATCTCCAGGGGGCTCCAGCAGCCCTGCCCTTTGGCCTTGCTGGCGTGAGACCCCTTGCCTCTCTCTGCCTGGTGCTCTCTGCAGCCAGCAGTTCTCTTCAGGGCATCTCTTTGTTCCTGGGGTCTTCACCCAGCTTCAGCTTCGTCTTCTCAGATTCACACGTTGCCTCCCAGGGGACGACCGCGGGGATCTGACCCTGCTGCACTTTGCCTGGCCCCAGGCCTTCCTCTGAAGTGTCAGTAGAAGCCTCCAGCACCCTGAAGAACCTACCCACAGCTCCAGCAGGAGACAGGCCTCCCAGGACCTCAGCTATGATGGCCTCTGAGTTCCTGGCAGGTGAGCCCAAGGGACAGAGTCCTGGGAAACAACTCTGGACACCCCGGGGCAAACAGGGCACCTCCATGGCTTTCATTTCTTTTTTGGTACAGGGTTGTACTCAGGGATGCTTAACCACTGAATCACACCCCCAGCCCTTTTTATTTTGAGACAGGGTCTTGCTCAGTTGCTTAGGGCCTCACTAAGTTGCTGAGGTTGACTTTGAACTTGCGATCCTCCTGCCTCAGCCTCCCAAGACGCTGGGATTACAGGTGCGTGCCACCGTGCCTGTCCTATATCTTATTTTTTAATTGTTCCTTCGTGTTGTTACATTAAGCCCTTCTTTACCACGTTGGATGCCTTAAACACCACATGGAATAATAGTGCCACTCTTGCTTTCTTCTTAAATTTTAATTTGCCTGGTATCTCTCTGTTCATTCCTTTATCTTCAGCTGCTATTTCTCTTCTTTTTATAGATGTTTCTTATTAAACAACAAGGAAGAATTTGTTCTGTTCGCATTTAGTGTGGTACACTCGATTTTCCCCTTTCATCCCGTGCCATGTTCATTATTTATTGCAACTTACTTCCTCTCTGCTTTTCCTTTCTGGAGGGGTGTTCACAGTGGAGGTCACCGAGGCAGAGGTTCTGGGTGGTGTCCTGTGTCCAGGTGTGGGCAGTGCGTGTGGAACCAGAGAAACTGTGCTGTCTTCAGACCAGCTTTGCAACAGAGCTTTAGGCTCCTTCCTGACTTTGCAGCCTTGGAATGTCATCTTCTGTCTTCTGGATTATCACTGAGCCACCCAGCATCTTTTTTGGGGGGGGATGGGGTGTACTGGGGATTGAACTCAGGGGCACCCGACCACTGAGCCACATCCCCAGCCCTAGTTTATATTTTATTTAGAAACAGGGTCTCACTGAGCTGCTTAGCACCTCGCTTTTGCTGAGGCTGGCTTTGAATTCACGATGCTCCTGCCTCAGCCTCCTGAGCTGCTGGGATCCTTGGTGTGTACCAGTGCACCCGACTCAACCAACATCTTTTTAATTAAATTTTTGTTTTGTTTTCTTTTAATTGGCCGGAGTTGCTGCTTGTTGCTCTGACCAAGAAGCCTGAATAAGGCAATTCCAAAATGGTTTGGCTTTCATTTTTTAAAATCAACTCAAAAAATAAAATAAAATAATAAAATCAACTCTACCGAGCGCCTACCTGTGCTCAGTAGTTTTCATCTATTCATTTAGACAAGTGATTAGAGCCCGAGAAGGGACAGAGGACACTTGGACCACAAAATGACCCAACTATCCCACACTTTTCAGGGAATTCTCCGAACATTTCCCCGTTGGTGATGGAGAACAGATATAGCCCCATCCCCTCCTTAAAAAATAACCCATTTTTTACAGACTTTAAAATGACCTTGAGTATTTTAATCATAAAATTAGACACCCACTTATAACACAAACACATGAAGGGGGAAAGCCAGGCCTTCTGGACTTGTGGGGCGTGGTACTTCCTCCCAAAGGCCACCAGCGCAGGTCCGCCATGCTCTCTGCTCTCAGAGTCCGTCTTATTGCGGAGGGTGATGCGGGTCAAAGCTGCAGGTTTCTGAAGTTAGCTGTCAGATCCTGCAGACTCAAGACTGCTGAGAGAGAAGAAATCGGGATGTGCCAGTGGGTGAGAAGCGCCCGTGAGGAAGAGGAGCATGGAGGTGACTGTGCTCCAGGGACGAGGGACAAGGCCACAGGGGCCTGGAGAGGCGCAGAGAGGAGGCCATAGAGCGGGGGCCGCAGAGAGGGGGCCGGAGCATCTGAGAAAAGGGAGACCAGGAAGAACTGGGAGAGGGTGTCTAGAGAAAAGAGACGTGGGGGCTGTAGGGAGAGAGGAGGAGGAAGAGAGTACCTGAGCAGCATGGGTGGGGACAGGAGGTGGCACAGGTGGCAGTGACAGGTGGCAACCCCAGGATGCGATTGAGGCGATTTTGTATGCTTTGGCTGCGATGCTCCAGCCCGTCCCAGAGCTCAGGCTCAAAGGGACATCCCCCGTGGTTCACAAACTTGACCCAGCAGTGGGTGAACTCTGAAATGTAGTGGGGAGCCGCCGCCTGGGGACAGGTCCCTTCCTGCCCCACCCTCCGCTCCCGGGCATCTCCTGTCCCCAGGATCCTCCTTCCAGGAGGCGTCAAATCTTGGGCTTTGCAGGGGCTTCCTTCCTGCCCAGTCCCTCTTCTGTCCACCTGCCCGGCCCCTGTGGCGGTCCCCTGTTCCTGTGGACACGCCCCTGTCCACTGACAGCCCGGTCCCTCCTTCCTACCTCGGAGACTCATGACCCTGATCTGCACCCCGGATCGCCACAGGAGCCGCAGCCCCTCCTGGAAACTCCAGAACCAGTGGAAGTAGAGGCGGGAGGTGAAGAGCCTCAGCCGCACGTGGGGGTGGCTTCGTGTGAGCGCCACCAGCTCCTGGGCGCAGTCGGGGCAGGGGCTCCAGGTGAGGTAGCAGGTGACTTCGTAGTTCTGGCTCTGGTCCAGGTCCAAGGAACGGATCTTCTTTATGAAGCGAATCTCCGCGTGGTGACCCTTCTGGAGGGGGGACCCCGGCACAAAGAAGGAGGGTTCGATGTCACCTGACTGGGGCCGGGATGGGGCTATGGGGCTGAGTCTCGTCCACCTTCTAGTGTGGAGGCTTGTCCAGCAGAGTCATGGCTCCCCTTCCACTCACCCACAAACCCAACACCCCAAGTCCCACGAGGATCCCCGCGCCCCGAGGGGAGGGGTCGGCAGACAGACCCCACCCCCACGGCACAGTCAAGCCTCTCCTTGGGACTTTTGCTCAAGAGTGACCAAAGGACACTGTGTTTCAGCCCAGGAGCCTCAGGAGCAGGTGGGAGGGGAAGCGCCCAGGGCTGGTGGGCCACCAAGGAGCCTGGCGGAGCTCAGCTCTGGGGCAAGGACTCTGCTTCCTCCAGAGCAGCGAGCGGAGACCGGGCCGCCCAAGCGCGTTCTCCTGGGGGGAAGGAAGAGCGCTCTGGGGTACAGGCCTCTGGCAAGTCCAGGGCTGGGACCCAGCCAAGGTCACCGGGTGCGGGGGAGTTCAAGGGCAGTTCAGGACCATCCCCCAGGCTCCAGGCTCCTGGGAGGCTCCAGGCTCCTGGGAGGCAACTCTCCCGGCCCCCTGAGCTCGAGCCCCCTGAGCCCGAGGCACCGCCCGGCACCTTGTTTTGAAAGTAGTCCTGGTCACACGGGGAGCCCTGGAGCCGCAGCTGGTAGCACAGGTAGGTCTTCCTGCGGTGGTAGGGCCAGGGCGCCCGGTGCTGGTTGTTAAACTGCAGGTGGAACGTTTCCTTCTTTAGCAGCTTCATGACCCTCCGTGCAACAAGGAGGCACCAGGAGCCGGGAGCTTCCTCTGGTCACCTGCGCTGGGCGCAGATAGCCTCTGCCTTCAGGAATCAACTCCGTGGTGCCTGGGTCCCTGAGGGAGTGAGAGAGGAGCAGGGCCACCAGGAGCTATGGCAGTGGGTGGCTTCTCCCTCTGACCGTGCCCAGTGCCTCCCCTCCACTCTCACAGTCCAGCCTTGGGGCCGTCCTCTGGGGACACCCCATCCATGTCACCTTTCTGCCTGGGCTGGGTGGGGCATCCCTCCTAACTGGGATCTGTGTCACACACCTCTGTCTGGGACTCCCCCGCCTCCCGAGTTTCCCAGGCCTCTGGACCCCAACCTTCCAAAGCCTGAACCTTCCTCTCTGGGAAGGGACGGAAACCTAGAAACCCGCCTTTCCTCTAACTCCGGGCTCTCTGCTCTGCTCGGGAACATGGATCACAGTCCTGTGTCACCAAGAACCCAGAGGCAAGACCCAGACAAACGGTTACTAAGGGACAGTCTGACAGAGGCTTTCAGTGGGAGGACTGACTTACCCTTCTCTCTCTCTCCCTATTTGTGATTACACTCTTTAGAGGATTCGATTTTCTCCCTCACTTTTCCCCCTTCTTAACTTCATATTGCAAAGTGCCCTGGTGAGTGTGGGTTCTGTGTGGGGGCGGGAGTGGGTGGCACAGGAAGCAGGAGAGAGGTTTTCTATAGCCAGATAGAAATGACATAGAAATGGGGACCTCGGAGAATGGGGTCCTGCCATCCCAGATTAAAACCCAGGGCTGGGACTGGGGATGTGGCTCAAGCGGTAGCGCGCTCGCCTGGCATGCATGCGGCCCAGGTTCGATCCTCAGCACCACATACCAACAAAGATGTTGTGTCCGCCAAAAACTAAAAAGTAAACATTAAAAAATTCTCTCTCTCTCTCTCTCTCTCTCTTAAAAAAAAGAAAAAGAAAAGAAAAACGAAAAAAAAAAAAAAAAAACCCAGGGCTAACAGTGCCAGACTGGAAGGCCCCCCTCAGGTGCCCTGCTTCCTGGGGCTGCCCCGGCTTCCTAATGACCCTGACACTAGTCAACCCAGAGAGCTGCTTGGAACCCGAGCAGTTGTATTGTTTTAAGGAACAAGTACAGGACGAACTCAGGACGTCAAACACACTGACCATCCCATCGGGGGAATGAGAGATTAAAACCATGCACCCTCTACGGAGTCAGAGACCGGTCAGGGGAAACCTGCCAGGGAGAGGTCGTTCTCCAGCAAAAGAGCGTAGAAAACCCTCCAGACCGAGAGCCACCAACAGGGCCCTCTCTGGTCTCCTCTCTTGCTCTGGGAGCTTTCCTTGCTGGCTTCTAATAAATCTGCTCCTGAGTTCTCACCCTCTGCCACCTGCACTCTTTATTCTTTGGGTGCATGACAGAAGAACCCTCCAGTGCTCACAGACCCTGGGTCACGCTGGGGATCAAACCCAGCGCCGCGCGCACACCAGGCAAGTGTCCTACCACTGAACCGCAGCCCTCCTGGATTCTCTCTGGTATGTGGACAGAAGTGGGGGCCTGGCTACCCACCACTGCGAGGCCCCTGAAGGTGTGCTCGGGCCAGAGCCCCACACACCACAAGGGCATCATGACTGAGCGGATGTCTGTCTTGACAGCTGCTCAGGAATCTCAAAGGACACTCAGCTCCGTCTTCCCGGACGTTCTGATGTTGCCCTAGGCAAATGCAACGTGGCTGACCATCCAGGTGGGCTCAGGTGATCATGGACCCTCAGAAACCGGGTCTGGACCCAGAATTCAGGGTGCTGGTCCTTAAGGCACAGACCACAGGTGCAAATGATGTCCACTTCCTGTGGCTGCCTGGCCAGCCCTCTTCTCCTGGGGTATTTCCCACAATCTCAAGAAGACACTGCTTCCTGCACCAGTGACCAAACCCCTGCGAGCATCTGGGATGCTAATTAACAATGCCACTCACTCACGTCATCAGCGGAAACCTGGTTTTGACACCTCTTATGCCCATTAGGAAGGCTTCGGTGGATTCAGATGAAGAGCTAAAGAGGTGACACCATTGCTGGGCTGTGGCCTTGGATAAGTAAGTGGCCAGTCTGCCCCACATCAGGTGACGGGCGACTTGCGGCCTCTCCGTCACCAGCCCGATCACAGCCTGTGCTGCCCTGTGGTCTGGGACTTTCCACCTTGGCCCCCAGCTCCCGCGCTCTGGGAACCCTCCAGCCTGCCCGCTCAAGGCTCAAGTATTCCGACACAATTTTAGACAGTCACACTCTTAACAGCAAATCAAGAACCTTGGCCTTGAAGAGCTAAAAGAACAGGTTTGCCAGAAGCAAACTAGAATTGGTTTTAAGAGCAATCTGCCTCTCCTCTCCCAGTGGCCCCATCTTCCTTCTGGGAAACCATGGCGCTTCCGGTCTTGGTGGGGGCTTTCCTCCACACAGCTCCATGGCAAAACGGGGTCAGTCTGTCCAGTAAAACTCCCAAAGGTGCTCTGTAGCTGCCTCCAAGGTTAGCTCAATCATTCCGCCACTGCGGGCGGACAGAGGGCTGTGCTGGGCCCAGGAAGCACAGGAAGTGGGGGGGCCTCAGGGGGCTTCTAGTGTGAGGCTCCAGGGGCAGAGAACTGGGTGCTCTGGTTCCAGTTCCTCTGCTAAGGCCTCCGGAAAGTCCCTGTCTGGGACTCCTACACATGGCCTTCCCGCCTCGGTCACCAGGCGAGAGGGCCCTGGGGTGCTTCCCCTCCCCCCTGCCCACCCCTCCCCTCTCAGGCCCCCTCACCTCCTGATCCTGGAGTGTGCCCGCAGCCCCCAGGACAGGCTTGTCCCAGGTGGCTCTGCTGTCGCCTCCGACACTGGGCTCTCTTTTCCTGTTAAGGGGCCCTGGCTTTGGAAGCCCCCAATGGATCTGGTCAGGAGTGACCTCCCAGGGCCATCTGGGTGCCAGCCCCACCTCTTCCTGGTTTGGTGGGAGGGCCTAGGGTGGCTTAGCTTCCTCAGGCTCAGACACCTTCTCTCTGCCCCCGGCTGGCTGCCCTGCGGTGAAGACAGGCCTTTGTGAGAGGACCCGGGGGTTGCAAAGGGAAAGAGAAAGTGGTCCCCGACAGGGGCAGGGGGCCGACACCCCTCCCTGGGGGCCAGGCAGTCTGGGTCCAGACCTGGCCCAGCACTGTCCCTGGTTGGCACATCCGTCCTGTGGCCCGTTCAGCTTCCCAGCAGGACTCTGTACTTGTGTTGTAGGGACAGAGGAGGCAAGGCACCGAAGACAGCAGGAAACACTTTTATTTGGCTGCAGCCAGGTTCAGAGGGCACAGCTTTTGCTGTAACCAGTCAATCCCCCGAACCAGGGAGTTTCAGAGTTTTATCCCCAGTGTGTAAGGGGAGGGCTCAGAAGCTCACAGTCTGCAGAAGTTCACATCAAAGCAGCTTTTTCTTTCACTGTTCTGGGCAAGTTAACCCTTCAAGGACCACACCCGAGAAGGGGAGAGCTTCTTCTCCCCTTTCTGTCCTCCCCCTGCCCGCTGTTACCATGGGCCCAGTTGTAACTTATCTTAAAATGTAGACATCTCTGTGAAGCCCAGCTCAAGGCCAGAGGCCTGGTTTGCACATTTCTACAAAGTACTATACTGGATACGATTGTGAAAACTAGTCAGGGGTGTCCAGCACCTGGAGTGCTGGTATCTTCTCGGCCAGTGGCCAAGTCAACAGGGCGACACGAAAATAGGAAGTTTATCTACATTGGACTCTGCTGCAGAGACTCTTTTGCTGACAGACCCAAAATCAGCCATGGTGAAGAGGGCTTTTCTGAGGAGCAAGGGGGTGCCACTTCACTTGATGCAGACAGGGTGGGAGGTTGGGATATAGGGTTTCATCTCCTGCCCCAAGGAAGCCAAGTGTGGAAAGATCCTGGGCCCCGTCCTCTACCCCAGCCCTCCAATAGCATCAGCGGGGGAAAATCAGGCTCTGACCATGATCTCTCCAAGGAGGTCTTAAGCACAGAGAGGCTTAGATCCTCTCTTGAGATCACACAGCAAACAAACAGCAGAGTGGAGTGCAGGCCAGGTCTTCCTTGCCACTGCTCCCCCCCCCCAACTAGCTGCAAGGAGAGGAGTGGGGGAGTGGCACAAAGGGAGGGCAGCTGCCACCCTGCCCTCCCTTGAATCCCAGGCCCGGGATTCAAGGACCTGGACTTCATGTGTTCTGGAAGCTCTGCCTGCTTGGCACACTGAGCCAGGATTCTCGGGTAAGAAACAGCAAAATGGAACAACAACAACAAAAAAAAACCAAAAAACCAAAAAACCCCAAACTCAAGAGCATGTTGTGAAAGCTGAATCCTGAGCAAGGAGGACCTGCTCCCCCCTCACCACCTGCTCTTCTCACACCCCCTGTAGCCCCAGGCCCCAGGCAACAGGAGCTTGGGTTTGAAGGGTCACAAGAACTGTGTCCCCTCCACTTTGTCAGTCCTAAGGTCCTGGGGCTGAGGCAGGAGCTCAGGGTAAGCTGGAGAGAGCTGGCAGGAAGCCCCACCCCCTCCTCCTGGTCCTCCTTCAAGACAAAAAGGAAAGTCTCCAACAGGGGTCCCAGGGACCCCAGACCCTCATTTAAATACATCTACATGTTAAAAGACGGGGGTGGGGTGGGGGGTGGTGGGGTGGAGGGGCAGCAACCTGCCCGGGTAGAATCAACACAACAAATAATCCTGACTGACCCTCTCTTTGCCAATGGTGCTGACTTCTGTCCTGTGTGAGCTGAAGGGTCCCCTGAGCTGGTGACAAGATCACAGCTGGAGGAAGATTCCAGAATGAGCTGGGCCTTTCCAGGAAAAGAGATCTCATCTGCACAATAGGGTGTTTGTCAGTGTCGGGCAGCTGAGCCGCCCCCTGATTTGATGCTGGACACAGGAACTCTGGCTGCGCGTCTTGGTAGGAAAGTGGTCGGGCAGGAGAGCAAGTCCTGGGGGCAGCTGCTCTCTAGGGGGCGGAGGCTTGGGAGTGGAGCTGTGTTTAGGCGCTTTTCCAAGGTGTGCTTCTCTGTCCTAAGAGAGCCCTTTAACTCCAAGGCAGGCAGAGGAAGGCGTGGTCAGAGGGTCACCTGGAGCCAAAGCTCTTTTTTAAAAATATTTATTTTTAGCACTAGTTGCTCACAATACTTTCATTTTATTCATCTTTAAGTGGTGCCAAGGATCGAACCCAGGGCCTCCTCGCATGTGCTTAGGCGAGCACTCCACCACTGAGCCCCAGCCCCAGCCCCAAAGTTGTTTTTTATGATGTGATGAGGGTGAACTGCTGTCTCTGTTCAGAGACCACATGGGGGCTGGAGGAGAACACAAGTTCAGGGGCCTGGGAACCGGCCACTGGGATGGTACTCAACAGTTTTTACCTTTTTCTGCACTGGGCATTGAACCCAGGGGGTCTCACTGAGTTGCTGAGGCTGGGATTCCAGGTGCCCCCCACCCTTCCAGCAGTTTTGATTGTCCTGGGAGAGTCATGGCAAAAGCATCTGGCCGTGCCGATGCCCTGGTCTCTGGTCAGGTCGTTGAAGTGGGTGGGCAAGGCACACACCAAGCTTTCAACTCCTAAGCATTAAGGAGAGAAGAGGGGAGAATCAAACACAGACACCACCTTTTGATGGCTGTTCAACCCCAGAGCTGCAAAGGCCCCAGCAGGTTTTCTGATTCCAAAGAAAACCCCCCAGGAGCGGGTCTAACATTTTATTCTCCGTGCTCCTGGCGGCAGCCGCTGGGAGAGGACTGAGGGCTGCCCTGAGGCGAGGAGCAGGGGTGTCTGCCGGAAGGGTGGCCTGCCCACTGCACCCGGGCTTTCTTCAGATGTTTTGGGGGTACACCGTTTACTTTGCAGCCAAGGTCTTTCTGTTTTGATCCCCACCTGAAGATTGGAGGTAGGGGAAGGCCGCCTCCGGCATCCTGGGGTGGTTCTGGGTTCCCCTTCAGGAATCTCAAGCCTGACTGGAGTCTGCACCAGGCCCGGCGTGAAGGGCCAGCAGTGCACTGGCCCTGGGTCCCCACACTGGTCTCTAACCACCTCAGGCTGAGGAGTGGGCTGGAAGGAAAAGGAGCGGAGCCGCCACCCATGTGCAGTGGCGCACACCTACAAGCCCAGCAGCTGGGGAGGTTTAGGCAGGAGGATCACCAGCCTCAGCAAAAGCAAGGCACTAAGCCACTCAGTGAGACCCTGTCTCTAAATAAAATACAAGATAGGGCTGGGGGTGTGGGTCAGGGGTTAGGGGTTAGAGTGTCCCTGAGTTCAATTACCCCAGACCAAAAACAAAAAGGAGTGGGGTGGGGAGGCCTTTCCCTGGAGAACACTCTTATCTGAGGGGCCATGCTGGGTTGGAGCAGGCCACCGGAGGCCTCTATCCACTGCCCTCAGGGGCCCCACCCAGGGAGCCCGGCAGCATGGGAGGAAAGACCACGCCCGTGGGGGTACAGCGGGGAGTGGCCGCCGTGGCCATCTTAAGCCAGGGAGAGCTCAGAAGGAGGCTGGCTGGTCTTGGGCTTCCAGCCTCCAACTGTGAGAGAGCACACTGTGGGGCTACGTAGCTGGCTGACAGCATCTTATTATGGAATCCAAGTCATTTTACTCCAGGAGCTCATCCTCTGAGAAATCGAGTCAGCCTCGAAGGGGGTCCATCCCACCTGGCGGTGACTGTGTGGTTCAGACCATCAGGGACAAAAGGACAGGAGTTCCCTGGCCTTACTCCACCCTTCCGGTCCCACTAACATCCCCCCACCCCCATGGATGACACCAAGATGCCTCCATGATTTTCCACAGGGAAGAAAATCCTAAGAATGTTTACCACACTCTCGGCCAGTGGGATAGCAGCCCCCAGGCCACCCGGGCTGCTCCATCCGAGGGCTGTCCCTTCCTCTGCTCGGGACCCAGGCTGAGTTTTCTCTCCCTCAATGTTGTTCTTTCTGGAGCTGAAGCCCCTCTCCTTCGCCCAGTTAGAGCCTGGCCTGGTCTCTCTTTTTCTTTCTTTTATTTTATTTATTTATTTATTTTTATTTTTAAAATTTTTTTTTAAAGAGAGAGTGAGAGAGGAGAGAGAGAGAGAGAGAGAGAATTTTTAATATTTATTTTTTAGTTCTCGGCGGACACAACACCCTTGCTGGCATGTGGTGCTCAGGATCGAACCTGGGTCGCACGCATGCCAGGCGAGCGCGCTACCGCTTGAGCCACATCCCCAGCCCCTATTTATTTTTTTTTAAACCAGGAATTAAATAAACCCAGAGGCGCTTGACTGCGAAGCCACATCCCCACCCTTTTATTTTATTTTATTTATTTTTTAATTTTTATTTTTTGACAGAGCCCTGCTAAATTGCTGAGGCTGCCTTTGAACTCAATCCTCCTACCTCAGCCTCCGAGTCGCCCGGATTACCGGCGTGCCC
Source organism: Urocitellus parryii (assembly GCF_045843805.1). NCBI lineage: Eukaryota > Metazoa > Chordata > Mammalia > Rodentia > Sciuridae > Urocitellus > Urocitellus parryii. The sequence goes on from NC_135535.1 coordinate 9,486,132, forward strand.
CACTGCACCTGGCCAGACCGGGCCGGGTTTCATTTTCATTGTCACTGAGTCAGAAGTTCCGGTGGCAGGTACCATCCTGATGGGGGAGGGGCCCTGCGGATGCGGGAGGTGGCAGCCACCCAGGCAGCCCCAGAGGGGAGGGGAGTCTGGTCCCCTGGGGAGGGCCAGAGGAGGCCGGGGAAACAGCCATGGAAGTAGCACAAGGAGGCCCCTCATGGGAGAATCTTCTGCAGCTTCTTGACCTGGAAGTGGTAATTTCTAATCAGGTTCTTCCAAGGCCGGAATGGCCGTCCGTCGTAGGGGTGCACAAAGTTCTCCCAACAGTGCTCAAACTCTGTGAGGGAGGAGAGGAGGGGCAGTCAGAGCCCTGCAGCCTGCTCCCCACCCCCAGGCTGCCCCAGCACCGGCTCCCTGTGTCCCCTCCCACTGCTTTGGAGACCAGGCCTGGCCTGACCCTCATCCTGGTTCCTTGGGCCACCCTGACCCTCTGCTCCTCACCTCTGAGGGACATGATTTCCACCCTGGCTCCTTCCCGCTGCAGGGCGCGAAGCCCCTCTTGGTATGAGTGCTTCCAGAAGTAATAGAGGCGGGCGGCATAGATGGTCAAGCTCAAGTTGGAGTGGCTGGCCAGGAAGGCGGCCACCTGCTGTGCACAGTCAGAGCAGGGACTCCAGGAGATGAACCAGGTGATCTGTAAGTGCTGGTCGCGGAGCTGCAGGAGGTAGTCGTGCAGCCAGTAGAGGAAGCACAGCTCGGCGTGCAGGCGGGTCTCCGGGAAGACCTGGGGGTGGGGGAGGCGAAGCCCCGGTGGAGGAGGGGCGGGGCGGGGCTGTGGCTTTTCATCCATTCTCTCCGTCGCTCCCCTTCTCCCCTTTTGAATTTATTCACTCTCCCAGCTCCCAGGTGGCCCTGGGCCAGCATGCCTAGCCCTGCTCTGGCCAGGTCGGGGGAGGGCACCAAGCTGCACCACCCCACGGGGAGGAGCCACTGGCCACAGGTGGGTACGGAGCACTTGTGACTCATCTGAATTCGAGACCCTGGGCCCTGCATATTGCAAAAATGAAAAAGTACGTCATCCTGGGAAGAGTTTTATGGGTTGAAATGCTGTTAGGCATATTGGACTAAATGAATTCCGCCCATTCCTGACCACTTGGTGGACTGTGGGCATTGGAAGAGTTTAAATGAGAGACATGATCCATTCGCCTTCCATTGGGTAGCTGGGCTGCAGAGCAGGCCTGCCCACCCCAAAGGGCTCCCTGCCCTCCAAACGCTTGGGACAGCTGAGCACCGAGCACCGGTGGCAGGCCGGCAGGTGTGTGGAGGGGATGTGACTGCTCTGGGTAGGGGCTGCAGGGGTGGCACTGGATCTAGCAATGGCCGGTTCTGGTCATGGCTGCCATATGGGGGCCCAGGGAGGCCCTTGCTCTGAGTGGGCTGGGGGCAGGCAGGGGCAGGCACAGCGCCCAGTGTGTGGTAACAGGTCCTCTCTGTGCAGGGGTCAGGGGTATGGCAGCCCCACAGACATGAGGGCCCGATAAGACGCTGGGGAGCTGGGGTTGGGGCTCAGAGATGTGCGAGGCCCTGGGTTCGATCCTCAGCACCACATAAATAAATAAAATAAAGGTACTGTGTCCACCTACAATTAAAAAGTAAATGTTAAAAAAGAAGACTCTGGGGGCTCAGGGCCCCAACCTGCTAGATGTCCTATCCTCAGGACTGTTAGACACGCGGAGCCTCAGGACAAGGTTTGCCTGTAGACTGCTGAAGAAGGCCTCTGGGGGAGTCAGACGCCTTTGTGTGTCAGGCCACAGGACAGGAGTCCCAACTCTGGCTTTTTACTGATCTCCTCTGCGTTCTCAACTGGAGTGGCTCCTGTCTACCATGTGAGAGGAGTCTGGCCGATACCTGGGTTTTAAAGACCCCTCTGTGAATGGGGACAGTTGAGTCACGCTCCTCTCTATCCACCTGGTAGCACAGGAAGGTGTTGTTCCGGCCCAGGGCCCAGCGAAGGTTCCGGAAGTGGAAGAGGAATGTCTTTCGATATAAACGCCTGATCTTGTTTCTGGAGGCAAGAAAGGAGACACCGAGCGAACCCCAAGTTGCTCTAAGCTGCTGTCCACTGAGCCGGTTCCCTGGGTCCCCCTAGGTGCTCCCCAATCCTCTGCAGCTCTGAGAACTTCCGCCATGGAGGGCCTGTTGGACCCACCCGGGGTCCCAGCTCTGATCCTTCCAGTGGGACGCCCCCCCACCCTGCCCACTCAACCCCCAACCCGAAAGAAAAAGACCAAACCCCCTCACCCCAAGTGTGAGCTTTGAACGTCTCGCCTCTGTTCATTCCTGACTCACACTGTGCATGCTGTCTTTGTTTTGTTCTGTTTTTAAATCAGGGGACCACCTGAAGTCTCGGGCACAAGCCACGGTTCTGCAATTTCTCCTCATCTTTCATTCTTGTGTCCCCCGTCATCTGGGTGGTTCAGCTCTAAGAGGTCTCATCTCTGCGGTTGGGGGTGTGCTTGGGGACCCTGGACAGTCCCTCTTGGGCTCAGTGGAGGTGACTCCTTCAGTCTCAGAGCTCCCTCCTCCCCCTCCCTCTCCTGAGACTTCAGGCTGACAGCTGCACGGGCTTGAGCACAACTGCGGGTTCCTTCCATCAGTTTGCGTTGGGTTCTGATTGATAACAAGACTGGCAAACCGTGGAGCCAGGCTGCCCGCACAGGGCAGGAGGGGCAGCCAGGGGGCACTTTCAGACAGCTGCAAAGAAAGGGCCACGGGGCTGGGGGAGGGGGAGGAGGGTGGCACATTCAGAAGCTGCCATGGGCCCCCTCCAAACCGGCAAAGACCCCGGGGGGTGCTGTGGAGGAGCCTGGAGAGAGAGAACTCAGGCCTGGGTGGGGGAGAGACCAGGAGAGAAGCACTATGGGGCCGGGAGGGGGACCCCAGGAAAGGAGGTGCTGCAGAGGGGGCCGGTGGGCAGAAGGGCCAGCGGTACCTGATGTCTGGGGCTGGGTTGTAGCATCCCAGGCAGGCCCCGGGTCTCTGGTTCTGGGGCTCCATTTCCTGATTTCAGGGCCTTTGCTTTGGCAGCCCCCTGATCGATCAGTGAGTGACCTCCAGGGCCATCTGAGTGCCGGCCCCACCTTCTTCCTGGTTTGGCACCGGAATGGGAGGGCCTAGGGTGGGTTTTCTGCCTCAGGCTCAGACACCTTCTCTCCTTCCCTCTGCCCCCCGCTGGGCAGAGCAGGACACCGCCCCTAGATGAAGACCGGCCCCTCGGCCGCAGGACCACAGGAAGCGCAAAGGGAAAGAGAAAGTAACTGATCCCAGAGCGGGAGGAGGGCGTGGGCCCTGGAGAGGGAGCAGGGCAGACGCCCCCCCTGCAGGCTGGACAGTCTGGGTCTCGCTCATCCGGGTCCAGAGCCCAGCGCTGCACCTGCCTGGGGAATGGCGGGTGATGGGCAGGGACGGTGTGGATTCCAGACAGGGCCTCCTGTGTCCGGTCCTTGCACCGGAGCAGGGAAGGGCAGACACGGATTTGGTTCCTGATTCTGTGCTTGGATCTTCCCATCTGTCTCCTCATCCAACTTCCCAGCCAGTAACCCCAATGGGACCGATGGGCACAAAGACTCCAAGCTGGTGATTGACAGCTCAGGAGCAGGTAGCTATAGGTGGCAGAGCTGGAATTGGTGATCTCATGCTGTGGGCTTTCTCCACAGTCCAGGCTGCTTCTCCCTGCAAAATCAGAGACAGTAGTCTTGCCACCTCTCAAGGGTGGAGGTCTGAGCCAACAAATGCCACACCAACACACGAGCATACAATACACACAGCTTTCTAATTGTTTTAAGTCCATCCACGGATAAAACCTAGGGTGCTTAACCATGGAGCCACATTCCCAGGCCTTGTCATTTATTTTTGAGACAGGGTCTCTAAATTGCTTAGGGCCTCCCTAAATTGCTGAGGCTGGCTTTGAACTTGAGATCCTCCTGCCTCAGCTTCCTGAGCACTGGGATTAAAGGCCTGCACCATCTTTCCCAGCCTAAAACCTAGAATTCTTTGGAGGAATCAAGGTCCATTGTGTCCTCCAATAATCATTCTGAATATCATGTCCTTCAACTGGATTTTGTCCCAGATGAAGGTGTGCTCTGTGCCAGGCCCTGGGCTCCTCTGAAGGCAGAACCCATTGGGAAGGCTGATGAACGGCTGTTAGGATGCGCCACAGCGCCCCCTCCTGGCGGAAGGCGATCCTACCTCTCCACAAGGTAGAGCTTAGGGTTGAACTTTCAAGGTGGGTTTCTGTTGCTTTGGAGAACAAAGGGGCACAGGACAAGGACATCAGTGGAAAATACATACTTCCACTGATCAGAAGCAGACACATTTTATAAGAAAATGAAGTGAAGAACACAGACCCAGAAGTCATCCCTGAACCCAGCTGTGGGTGAGAGGGAGGTACTGTGGTGGAGGGACCAGCTTTACAGCCAGGCACATCCTAACTCTGCCCCTTCCTTACCGTGTGGCCTTGGGTGACTTACTGAATGTCTCTGATATCCTTCATCTTTAAAAGGGCATTAATAATATGCATCTTATAGTTATTGGGAAAGTCAAATGTGATTGGTTTATGTAAAGAATTTAGCAAAGCACCTAGAATGTTAAAAGAATGGAAGACCTAAGAGTTATGGCCCAGCTGGGGGTTGAACCCAGGGTCTCCCCCATGCTATACATGTGCTCTACCACCAAGATACACCTCCAGCCCTGTTCGTTTTTGTTTTGTTTTTTGGTGGTGCTGGGATTGAACCCAGGTCCTTGTGCAGGCAAGGCAAACACTCTACCAACTGAGCTCTATCTCCAGTCCCTGTTAATTTGTTGTTTTAAAACATTTTCCACTAACAAGGTGCAGTGACCCATGCCTGTAATCCCAGTAGCTCAGGAGGCTGAGGCAGGAGGATCTCGAGTTCAAAGCCAGCCTCAGCCACTTAGCAAGGCCCTAAGCAACTTAGTGAGACCCTGTCTCTAAATAAAAAGTGGAAAAAGGCTGAAGATGTGGCTCAGTGATCGAGCACCCTCAGTACCCAAAACAAAAAACAAACAAACAAAAAAACAAGTGCCTCACCCTAGACCTCACTAGAATGCAAGAATACAAATAAAAAAATAGAATACCTTATTTAAAAAATTCCCACTGGACTTGGGGATGCATGTCTGTAATCCTAGGGACTCAGGAGGCTGGGGCAGGAGAATCCCAAGTTCCATGTTAACCTCAGCAATTTAGGACCCTCAGTAACTTTGACCCTGTCTCAGAATAAAACACAAAAAGGGCTGGAGCTGTACTTTAGTGTTAGCACACCTGGGTTCAATCCCCAGCCCAAGAAAGGACAATAATTTGTGTGTGTAGTTTCATTTCTAGGATGTGAGATAGATATATATAACAAAAACATGAACACATATATCCGTAAGTGACCGTTTGTGATAGTTCCATTCAAAGTGTTGGACGGGTCGTGTCAATAATTTACTTCTTTTTAGTACAGAATAGTATTTATGGCATGGATATGCTGTTTTGTTTTTGTTTTGGGGAGGGGGTTCTGGACATTTAACCCAGAGGCATGTTACCACCGAGACAGAGCCAGCCCTTTATTTCATTTTGAGACACCGACTCTCTAAGTTGCTCAGGGCCTCTCGAAGTTGCTGAGGCTGACCTTGAAATTGTGATCCTCCTGCTTCAGCCTCCCCATTGCTGGGATTATAGGTGTGTGCCACCAGGCTAGGCCTTGAGTATAGGTTTTTCTGTGATAAGTGCCCAAGCGTGTAATTGCTGGGCTTTACGTTTAGTGTGTGTTTAGTTTTATAAGACACCATGGAAATATTTTCTAGAATAAATGTGCCATTTTCTATTCTCACCAGCCATGTATGGTGGATCCAGTTTCCTCACCTCCTTCCCAGCGTGTGACCCTATCGCTGTTTTCCTGTTTGAAGCCTCTGGTGGGTTTACAGTGACACTGTGGTTTAACGTTCATCTCCCCGTGGCTGATGAAGTTCACCATCTCTTGCTTTCTTCCTTCCCTCCTTTCTTTCTTCCACCCCTTTTTTCTTTCTTTCTTTCCTTCCTCATTCACTTCTTCCTCCCTCCCTTCCTCTCTTTCCCTCTTTCGTTTCGGTACCAGGGGTCGAACCCATGAGCTCTTAACCACATCCCCAGCCCTTCTATACTTTATTTTGAGACAGAGCCTCACTAACAGTTGAGGCTGCTTTGAACTTACAAGCCTCTTGCCCCAGCCTCCTGAGCCTCTGAGATCACAGCTGTGTGACACACACACACACACACACACACACACACACACACACACGGTGATTTCTATCAAACTCACAGACATATCAGGCTCCACTGTGCCCATGATTCCTCGGCTTTAAGAAGAGACTTGGAGACGGTGACACGATGCATTGGGTGGCACAGAGCCGGGCCTCACGATTCCTCTGTGCAGCTTCCCAGCCCCTTGCCACTCACCTGAGCTCTGAGGTTGAGGGTGTGGGGCTCCCCAGCCCTGGGGACCTTCAGATTTGATTCCCGGCAAGTCAGGTGGCCCATCAGTGGCTCCTGGGATGCTCATCAATGACCGTCACTAATTAGTTATAATTTTTTTTTTTTTGGTGGTGGTGCTAGGGATTGAGCCCAGGGCCTTGTGCATGCGAGGCCAGCCCTCTACCAACTGACCCCAGCCCCTAGATTTTTTTTTTTTTCATCTATTCTATTTCCGCCCTTGTTAGGGTCAAGGTGGTGCTGGTTCTGCAAGGATCTGGGAAGCCTTCGTCATTTTCTTTCCTCTGGAGTAATTTCTGTGTCCTGTACATGGACACCGAGTCTGAAGCCTGAGGCTGCATGGCGGTTGGTCACCTTCTTAACGTACGCTCTAAGGATGAGCCTGAGGATGTCTTCCCCACGTGGGGTCAGTGTCGGTGGCTCCTGGTTCCTAGGACATCTTCGTCAGTGGAGTGGAATATGGAATCTTTCCAGCTGCTCCAGAATTTGTGGCGGGAAGTGAAAACCACCGTCAAAGAGGGCAGTGCACCTGGCACCCTCAACAACGTCCAGTAGAAAGACACCATCAAAAGGCTGGTGACCGGACTGACTGGGGTGGGAGTTTTGGCCAGGAAATCCAGCCCCTAGTCACCGCAGGCCGTGTCCCTGGGGTGGGGCCACGGAGATGTTGAAGAGGTAGCCGGGATCAGCTTTTCCACGTCAGAGAAAATGAGGGGATGCCCCTCCACCTTAGGACCTCACTGAAATGTCCTCTGTGCACCTCAGGAGACACCAGCCACAGGTACCATGGACAGGCCACAGCAGGGTGCACGTGGGCTCTTGGAGAAGCAGGGATGGCCCAGAGCCAGTAACAGCAGCACCAATTAAGTGGCAGAGACAGTCCCTGTCCCCTGCCTCCCCCCGCCCCCAGGAAGAAAATTCAACCGGCCCAGCTCTCGGTGGGTCCGTGGGTCCGTGGGTCCGTGGAGTGCTGCTGCCCTCTGGACTCCCCTCCTGCACACACCCTGCGTGCCCCCCGGCTGGCTCCCAGGGCTCCCAGGGCTCCGGGGGCTGGCTTCAGGAACAAGGAGAACTGAGGCCAGGGAGGCGGGGGAGGGCCTGGGGAGGAGCCGGAGGGTCTCTGGGGGCCCGGCAGAGCTGCTTTGATCCACAGCGTGGCTCTGGGCCCTTCCTGCCTGCAGGCACCACCTGCCTCCCCCGCCCAGGTCAGGGGCAAGGGAGACTCTCAGGTCAGCGGGAGGCAAGGAAGACAGGGCAGCCCCGGGAGGGCCCTGGTGGGAGCAAGCGGCCCTCAGGGAGGGAGACGCACGGTGGGCTGTGTTTGCCCCGCACCTTCTCAGGGGATGCAGAGCTCACCTGGAGAAAACCGAAAGGGAAGTGGGGCACAGGGATAGACCCCAATTCACCAATCACCAATGATATTGACTAGAAAACCACACGTACACCTATATACTGTGTGTGTGTGTGTGTGTGTGTGTGTGTGTGTGTGTGTGTGTGCAGGAGCTATATGTGCCTATAAATATTTATAGTGAGAGTTATTGACATGATTGAGTACATTTTATTCATTCCCCCTGATTTATAATGTCCAATCTTTTTAAAAATTTTTTTTTAGTTGCGGGTGAACACAATACCTTCATTTATTGGTTTATTTTTATGTGGTGCCTCTCCCATGCTAAGCAAGCGCTCTACTGCTGAGCCCCAGCCCCAGCCCCATGTAATGCCAAATCTTTAAAAAACAAATAAATATTTATAGAAACAAAAAGTCGGAGGGGGTGTGCTTCTGTCCGTGGCCTTCTGCAGGCAGGGCGATGGCGAGCCCCTGGGGTGGGGTCCCACAGAGCAGGGGTGGGGGTGGGGGAGGCTGCGCAGGCCTCAGTTGCTGGGCATTTGGCATTTGGAACAGGAAGTCGGGGTGCTGGGTGGAGGGGGATAATGTAGAAAGGATGGAGACAGAGCCTCGTTTCCAAGGGGACTTACAGGGGCTGGGGTGGGAGGGTGAACGTGTGGGGTGAGTGACATTGAGAAGCGGGAACAGAGGACTGAAGGACTCGAGGTTTCCTGGGGAAGGGCAGCTGAGGGACATTCTTCCCCAGAAATGTGACCTCTTTCCTTTTCTTTTCTATGTCCCTTGCCCTTTTTTTAAATTTTATTTTGAGACAGGGTCTTGCTAAGTTGCTGAGGCTGGCGATCCTCCTGCCTTAGCCTCCTAAGTCCCCCACCAGTGCCGGCTGCGCCCCTTTCATTTATCAAAGAATCCTGCCGTGAGGCTGCCGCGGCCTTGGTTGTCTGGGGGGGCGTCAGCGGTTGGGTGTCATCATGAAGAGCTGAGCCCGTAAGCCAGTGTTTGTCCTGGGCTCTGCCACAGCGAACCTCACCTGCACCTCTACCTGATCATCACCGTAGAGGGACACTAGGGACTTCTGGCCCCCTCTGCCACCCAGGGATTCAAGGTTCACAGGCAGGAACAGGTGCACCCGTGTGAGGTGGCCCCAGTCCCCAAGCTGGGCAGACACCTGTGGGGTGTGTGACATTGACCCCAGCCCAGCTCATATTGGAAGCTGCAGACCTAGCGGAGTCTGCCTTCCCAGAAATAGGAGATTATAAGCCTGAGATTTTTAAAATCTTCCTTGGCTGGAAGGCCTGTTTAGTAGCATTTTAATTGCTTTTTTTTTTTTTTTTAAAGTAAGTAAGTGTGGTGTTGTGGTTTGGATACGAAGTGTCCCCCTAAAAGCTCCTGTGGCGATGCAGGAATATTCAGAGATGAAATGATTGGATGTGAGAGCTGCAGCCTAACTGATCAGTCCATCCTACCTTGAGCTGGGTGCTGACTGCGGGCAGGTGGCCTGTGGCTGTGGGAGGTAGCTCACTGGGGTCCATCTTCCCTGACGTCCCTCCCCCGCTCTGTTTCCTGGCTGCCAGGGGGAGCAGCGTCCCTCCATCACACTCCTCTGGATGTTCGGCTTCTCCTGGGGCCCAGAGCTATGGACTTGGCTGACCACCACTGAACCTGTGAAATCATGAGCCAAAATAAACTTTTCCTCCTCTAGGTTGCTCTTGCGAGGTATTTTGGGCACAGCAAAGAAAAGCTGACCATCACACATGGCTAGAATTGGTCTTTCTTAAATTCTTCTTGACCAGTTTTTGATAAAGGTGATTTTTTTTTTTTTTTGTATCGGGAATTGAACTCAGAACTCGAGGGCACTGGACCACTGAGCCCCATCCCAGCCCTATTTTGTATTTATTTAGAGACAGGTCTCACTGAGTTGCTTAGCGCCTCAGCATTGCTGAGGCTGGCTTTGAACTCACGATTCTCCTGTCTCAGCCTCCCCAGCCACTGGGATTATAGGCATGCACCCTGGGCTCTCAATCAAGATGATTTTAACTTCCCAAAATCAATTATGGAAGTTTAGCTTTTTCCCCTTTCCTGTGTGAGTTCAGTTCCATTTCTTACAGGGTCCCTCAAACTCACCCTGAAACCTCCTGGTTGTACTTTGATGCCGTTGCTTAGGGGGTCGCCTTCAGAATAGTTTAGGGTTGATTCATGTGTTTTATTTCTAGTGTCCTTTTATCATTTTTTTTTCTAGAACATTGTTCATTGTGCCTCAGTTTTCGTGACTCTTGGGACAAGTGTGTTCATATTCCCTTCTGACTTTTTACATTCTCTAAAATTCCGTTGCCGTTTTCATTCATATTTAGTTTATTTTTACCTTTGCTTTGTTTGCAGATTTTTAGTTTTATTTTCTTCAAAGTACTAGATCTTGATTTTGTTGTTATTCCTCTTTCAACTTCTTGAATGGATCGCTTACCTTAAATATTTCTTTTCTAAGATGTACATTTGATGAAGCAAAACTTCTTCATGTACTCTTTAACTTATATTCCACAAATTTGACAATTAAAAAAAAAACAGTATTTTTTTTTTAAATTCAGCGGGTTGGACAGGGTTCAACCTAGAGCAGAACCACGGTGATGTCTTCCTGTAAGGATTTCTTATAGGAATCCAACTTCATGCGATTGCTGGTAAAGTCACCTCCGTGGAGTGTCTCCATGTGACGTCTCCAGGGTAGGCAGCTGGGATGGTGGATGCATGGCGTGAAGAGCAAGGACAAGCTGGAACCCACACACTGCAGTGGGGGAGTAGCAAGGCTGGGGACCAGTGGCACTGTTCCTGCCTCTGACTTAATGGTGCCTTGCTGGGGCCCTTCCTCAAGGGGCTAAGGACACACACCTGGCCCAGGGCAATCAAGGACCATGTAGGGAAAGTTCTAGCAACTGCAGACCCAGTTGCCGCTTCACATCACAGGGGAGAGTTGGCAGACCAAGGACATGTGAACATGCTGCGAAATGGTGGCTACTTCACTCCTCCCTCAAAGTCAGCCAGGATTGTCTCTCTGGTGGCCGCCCCCTGAACTGAAACTACCAGAAAGGAGTTCTGGGAAATGTAGTTCTACCTGGGCCACATTACAGAGTTACCATAGGGGGGAGAAGAGTTGACCACCCCTAGCCAATCCTGAGACTTTGATGGGGATTGCACGGAATCCACAGAATTGACATCTTAATAGTGAGTGTTCCAATCCATGAACATGGTACACCTCTCCATTTATTCGGGTCTTTATTCATTTATTTTACTTTCTGTCAGTGAAGCTTTATAGTTTTTATAGTAAATCAAATACATTTTGCAAGATGAATTCTAATGTTCTCAGGGACAGATTTCTGATAACAGATAACAGAAAATACTTCTACAATATTCAGTGTGTGGGGATGGAGCACTCTTCCTATGTGAAGCTACAGATTCATTCAGAAGCAAAGCCATTGGGGTTCCACCACCACCAATAAGGAAGTTCTTTTAGTATCTTTGCTTTATGTGACAGGACTGACGCACAGAGGTGCCAAGCAACTTTGGAATTCAGGCTGTGACCCTGGGCTCTTAGCCCTCTGAGCTATGAGTGTTCACATAAGTGTCCAACAGCAGAGGGAATGGGCGCTGACCTCTGTGAATGGGAGACTCTGACGTGTAGGCTTACTGAATGGGTCCTCTGAGCTGCCTCTTTGACATAATCTCCTTCGTCCAGTTGCTCCCAGGGGAGGGGAAGCCTTTTCATCTCTGTCTTAACAGGATTGATGACGATTTGCCAACTTTTAAGAATGAGGCTATGGAATCTAATGAGTTGGCAGGAAAGCCAATAGCGGGCTGGTAAAACTCAGTATTTCCAGAAGAAAGGGTGTAGGATTTCCCTTAAAAACAGTTAAAAACAAAGATCATTTTCATTTTCCCCTCAGAATCAGGGAACTATGAATCAGGACCAAGACAGTACACCGTCTGCCCATCCCACTCTGATGGGAAAGTTTAAGGAGGCTGAGAGGACAGGGGAGTGGGCTCAGGGGAGCGGGCAGGTTTTGTAGTAAGAGCACAGTTCTGGTGGAGGTGGGCTTGAGCTCCCTGGCTCTCCTTAAACGGACGATTCTGTCCTGTGCCGGCATTTGTAGGAAGTGAGGGGGAAACTAAACTCACTTGAGTTAGGAATCCGGAGAGTGGATCTCCTGGGGGAGATGGGGGGAGGGACGGGGAGCAGAAGGGGCTCCCCAGGTGCCCTCCACACAGCGGGGAGACTTGTCAAGGTGTCCCTGCAGCTTGTGCATTTACCTTGATTTACGGATGTCCCAGCTCAATTTTTTTCTTAACACATTTCAGACATTCGCGTAGGGAGGATACCAGTGTGTGAATTAGGAACCCAGAGAGGACACCCCTGGAAGGCTGAGCTGGCTGTGAGCAGGATGGGTGGGGAGCAGAAGGAGGGCTTCTTTCCTGCTGTGGTGATGATAAGTTGCTTGCACATCTTACTGGAGGCCCAGAGTTTGGTTCATGTCTGTGGGCAACACTTAAAGAAATACATATGAGTAGTTTCCCACTGACGTTCATTATTATGGTAATGAGTGCACATTATTCCCCCTCATCCAGGGTTTTGCTTTCCCAAGTTTCGGTTACCTGTGGTCAATGGAGGTCTGATAATATTCATGGAAAATTCTAGAAATAAATAGTTCATACTTTGTGTTTTTGGTATTGACTCCAGAGGTGCTTTACCAGAGAACTGCACCCCCAGCCCTTATTTTTTAATTTATTTTGAGACAAGTTTTTGCTGAGTTGTTGAGGCTGGCCTCAAACTTGTGATCCTCCTGCCTCAGTCTCCAGAGTTGCTGGGATTTCAACATGTGTTAATTTATCTGGCAATAATTTCCAGTTTTAAAGAGCATGATGAGATCTCTTTCCATTCTGTCTGTCCTTCCTGGGACGTGAATCAGCCCTTTGTCCAACATATTCGTCGTGGTGTGTATGCTACCCACCCTGAGGCCGTTGAGAGACCTCCTTACGGTAAGTACACTGTGACAATTGTCTTAGGGGTTATTGTTAATTTCTTACTTTGCCTCATTTACAAATCAAACTTTATCCTGGGTATCTATAGGAAAACCCCAATTTATGTGGGCTCAGTACTGTCTAGGGCTTCAGGCTTCCACTGGGGGCCTTGGAGAGACCCCCTGTGGGGACGACTGTGTACCCCCATTTCAATGACCACCCTCTTCTTCGGGCTCCAGTTCCAGTCCAAGGACACTGTCGTGGCTGGAGGAACTGAGCCAAGGGCCGGGGGCAGAGGGAGCAGCAGATTCTGGGAGGTCTCTGACGTGCTCCCCCTGCCCCAGGGGCCCGGCAGCTGGGGGGCAGCTGGGCATCGGCCGTGGGGGAGCGGAGGTGCAGTTTGCTGCCCCAAAACAGCGAAGATGAAGACAGACTCCAGATTCCAGCCAGGGTTGGAGGCCGGCGGCGCTCGGCTGAGCGGTGGGTCTTACATTCCCACCCGGGGACCTGCAGGGGACAGGGGCTCCCAGAGTGTCTGCGGGGCTCACCCTCCAGAGAAGTGTGACGGGGCAGGCGGCCCTTCTCCCCCCCACAGCTGACTCATGCGAGTGTCAGGGGCAGGCAGTGACAGGGCAGAGCCACACAGCTGGTGACAGCGGGCCTGGGCAGCAGTTCTGTCTGGGCCAGAACCTGGATCTCTCAGTGGTGCCCAGGGTGGCACCCAGCCTGTCCCAGCACCCGCCGCCTCTGCCCCTCTGTACGGCGCCACCCTGCTTCCCTCTCGGGTGGGCCACTGTCCCCCTCTACCCAGGCCCCAGGCCCGTCCTCCTCCTGCCCTCAGCCCAGGCTCCCAGAGGGCACAGGCCCCAGAGGCCCAGCGGTCCATGTGGAGAGGGGACAGTCCCCGGACAGGCCCAGACGTGGGGATGTCAACACCCGCAGCTCTTCCTCATGCTGCTCTCAGGGCTCACACCCAGGGGCTGGGGACAGTTTGTGTCTTCTTCCTGTCATCCTTAGTTTCCTGGCCCTTTGGCGAGGAATTCTGACACTCTTCCCACCGGGAGTCTATTTTATGCTGGGCAGGGTGGTGCCTGCCTGGAACCCTAGTGACTTGGGAGACTGAGGCAGGAGGATCACAAGTTGGAGGTCAGTCTTGGCAACCTAGTGAGACCCTCGGTGTAGCTCAGTGACAAATCACCCCTAGGTTCAACCCCATACTGAAAACAAACAGACAAAAAGTCCATTTTGTGTCCCCTTGTATCTGGGCCAGCCTGGCACTGGCCTTGGCCCATAAAATGTGGTAGAAGTGATATCATGTAACTTCTGAGGCAGAGCCTCAAAGAGTCTTATAGGTTCCATTTCCTTACCACCAAGCAAGGAAAGCAGGAACTCACACCCCTGCATGTGAGAGAGAGAGAGAGAGTGAGAGAGAGAGAGAGAGAGAGAGAGAGAGAGGTGTGAAAGACCCCAGTGACAGCTGCCCCAGGCAGACATGATGGAGACTATTCTGGAAATTCAGCCCCGTCCAGCCATACCTGATGGTCACCATATTGGCCACCCAGGTGAGAGATCAGTACAAGATCCCAGAACTATCTGAAGTCATCAAAGCCATCGTTTTGGGAGTGGATTAGTATGCAGCAATAAAGAATTGATTAGAAAAAGATGGAGACGCCTAGAACTGCCACAAGGAGATCTTAACATCTGTGACACTACCGTTGGGCCAGGCAGCAGGGAGGGGAGCAGGCCCAAGGACTGGCCAACATTTGCGTGGAAGCTGGACAGGCCTCTCAGGAGCTTCTGGGAAGGTGGGTCTCATGTTTTCAGAAACTAGCAGAGAAACTGGAAGACTGGGTGCAGTGACATGGAAGATGGAAAATGTCCTGTTAAATTTGTGCCTCTCAGAGATTTCCTAGCAGAATAAAGAACCAAATGGCCTTTTTTTTTTTTTTTGAATGAAAGGAGAGAGGCTAGTTTTTTATTTCACTCATTTATTTTTATGTGGTGCTGAGGATCGAACCCAAGGCCTTGCATGTGCTAGGTGAGCGCTCTACCGCTGAGCCACAGCCACAGCCCCCAAATGGCCTTTTAAAGTAAAATTAAGCACAGTAAAAGATTAATGATCACTATAAAAAAATAGAACAATTGCAATATTATACTGTCAAAAAATATATGAATGTGGTTTCTCTCTCTGACTCTTGATAAATACAGACACTAATATTTTTAGATCATGGTTGACCACCAGTAACTGAAAATGCAGGAAACAAAACCATGTATCCAGAGCTGGGCACAGTGGCGCACACCTGTAATTCAGGCAGCTCGGGAGGCTGAGGCAGGAGGATCAGGAGTTCAAGGCCAGCCTCAGCAATTTAGCAAGAACCTAAGCAACTCAGTGAGACCCTGTCTCTAAATAAAATCTAAAAAAGGGCTGGGGATGGGGTTCAGTGGTTAAACACTCCTGGACTCAATCCCTGGGTACAATACATACATATATATATATATCTCCAGGCTGGGGAGTGTGGAGAGCTGAAGACAGTCTCTAGTTAAAAAATAAAATTAAAAAAGTTTGAATTTGGGGAAGATCAAATCTAGAGTTTTCCCAGTCAAATGCATTATTGGGTTGTAACTGAACAGTACAACTCAAGATCCCGCCCCCCTTTGGTAGACTTCTTAAAGATTTAAAGGGCTGGGGCTATAGCTCAGCTGCTAGAGTGCTGGCCTCGCATGCACAAGGCCCTGGGTTCAATCCCCAGCACCACACACACACACACACACACAAAAAGGTTTAAGCCTATTCCTGACAGCCCCTCACCAGTGGAAGAAGGCTTCTAGGAAGATCTTTGTCCCTCTGCAGTCTGATGTGCCTGGGGACAGTAAGGCTTGTCTCGGAAGGCGTGTGCCTCTGAGCAAGCCACGGTCACATCCCAGAAAATCCACAGCCTTTAAGAACATGGTGTGGGCCAAGTGGCTCAAGGATGAACGCGCCACGCGGACAGGCGGTTAAGAGAGAAGGTGAGTCCCGGACCTGGACCTCTGAGGGCAGGGAGCGAGTGGAGGCCCTGTCAGCTGCGAGCACTGGCCAGGAGAGAGAGGGTCATCAGGAGAGAGAAGCCAGGAGGTGACCCCTCCGAGGAGGGGGGAGGGAGCCAGACCCCGCTCCACACCCCCCTGCTGAGGAGTGCCGGGCCGGACTCCAGAATCAGCAGGTCGGGTGACCCCACGGCCCCCTCGCCCCCGAGTGCCTGCTCCTGGAAAGCCGGTTGTTATAGCCACCGACTCACCCCAGCTTCACCACGTGCTGGACGTGGCTAGAGGTCGGTCACGTGTGTGGGGCAGATCACCCCCCGAGAGACGAACCCAGGGTGCCCCTGCTGGACCTGGGCTTGGTTCAGATGACGAGACGCCGGAGTCAGTGTCCACCCTCCCTGTCCTCACCTCTAACTCCAGGGCCACCTGCTTGGAAATCAATCCAAATTCATTGAAAGAAAGAAAAGCGAATGATTAAGATAATATAAGGAATAAAAAAAATCATGGCTAGGGGTAAACAAATCATTGATGAGCCCCAGGGAGGTGAACGGATCCCATTGGGTGGGTGGTGGGGAGACAATCACATTTCCATTATATTTATTTTATTGAATTATTTGGCAATTAACGAAGTCATGAGACTACTCCCAGAGATGAGAGAAGAACTGGGCATGGGGCTGCGGGCCCGGAATCCCAACAACTCGGGAGGCTGAGGCAGGAGGATTCCAGGTTTGGGGCTGACCTAGCAACCTAGTGAAGCCCTAAGTCACTCAGCACGACCCTGTCTCCACATAGAAAATAAAGGGGGGCCGGGGATGTGGGGCAGGAGGAAGAGGGCAGCTCCCTCATCACAGTGAAGAACGGGAACAATAGAGAAAGTATCGGATACCTGGAAGTCACACGGTTACTGTCTGTAATGGTTTTGTAAAGACTTAACAGGGAATCTGAGCTTTCCCAGGCTGAGGTGTTCTATGCAGACAGTGATTTCACAGTTCAATCAGTCGGAATTCTGGGGCACTTGGAGAAGCATCTGGATGACACTCAATTCAAACCTGACACAGGGCTTGATGAGCCCTGTCACCATCCAGGGCCAGCTGTGGGGGGTGAGGAGAAGCATAGGGTGGCCGCCACCCGAGGGGGGACAGGCTGCGGGGGAGGGTCCCCTCCTTCTCACAGAGCCTCAGGCTGTAGGAGGTGAGGTTTCCTGTGCTCTGGAGCCCCCCCGGCCCCCCCACAGGGTTAACATGGCCACCCCAGGAGACCTCTGAAGGCATTGGTCTTCAGGATTGGGGAAGAGAAATCAGAATTCCTAGAAATGTTTAAGAATTCTAGAAATAACCAGTTCCTCTCTCTCTAAACTGAAGATTCGATTTTTGGCTGGGTGCGGTGGCCACGCCTGGAATCCCAGCGGCTCGGGAGGCTGAGGCAGGAGCATCACAAGACTCTGTCTCCTAATCAAAAACGAAAAGGGCTGAGGATGTGGCGCAGTGGTTCAGCGCCCCTGGGTTCGGTCCTCAGTACCCCCCAGAAAAGAAGGGAAGGGGGAGCTGAGGCCTGAGGCAGGACAGGGTCCCAGATGGAGGGAGGCTGGAGGGAGAAGGGGACAGGCCTGGGAACAGGAAGGCCCTGCTGGGGAGAAGAGGGAGGCTAGAAACCAGAGGCCGTGGGGGCTGCGGGCACCGTGGAAAGAGCTGGGGACCCCGGTCCCACCCCAGGCTCCTCGGGTCTGTCTCCCGGCTGCACGTTCCCTGTCCTGCTCCCTGCGGCCTCTGACACCTCCTCTTCCTAGCAAGGATCTCTCTGGTGCAGGCGAGAGGCTGGCCATGGCTCAGGAGGGAAGCTGGCCGCTGCCCCGGTGGAGTCAGGGGCGCTCACAGGGGGAGGGATGACTCTGAGCCCAAGAGCCATGAAGCTCCAGCGCCTGGGAGCAGGGACCAGGGGCCAGTCCTGGGGGCTAGGCCAATGGGGTGAAACATGCTGTGACTGTGGCTTCCGTTTTTGTGTGATTTTGTTCAAAATCAATGTGGGAATGGCCGACGTGGAGCACTGAACTGGCCTCATCCCAGAGAAAGCAGAGGCCCAGATATGTGCCTGTGGTCCCAGCAAGACGCCAAGCGAGAACGCGGTCGTCCAAGGACGTGGCGGGCTGAGATGTGGCCGCTGTGTTGATGTCACCATTCTCAGCTGTGCTGATGCAAAGACGGATGAGGGAGCGGAGAGGAGGAAGGGGAGGGCCTCTGCTGATGGACAGGGTCGGGAGTGGGCCAGGCGTCGGCCCATGGAGGACCCAGGGGCAGTGACAGGGAGGCAGGGAGGGAGGGCAGAGGAAGTTCCGGCAGTGTGCAGGGCAAGGCCCCACGCTCTCGGCCAGGAGCAGCAGGCAGCACCAAAACTTGGTAAATCAAGGAACAGCAACAGCCGGGCGCAGTGGCGCAGGCTGTCATCCCAGCGGCTCAGGAGGCTGAGGCAGGAGGATCACGACTTCAAAGCCAGCCTCAGCAATTTAGCGAGGCCCTAAGCAACTCCGTGAGACCCTGACTCTAAATAAAATACAAACAAGGGCTGGGGGTGGGGCTCAGGGGTTCCATCCCTGGTACAAAAAAAAAAAATCAGTGTCGAAGGAAAGTTCCAGTGAAACTGAAACCTGGAGGGTCAGGTGACTCCTGGGAAGTGCAGCAGGGCTGTGGGTGGGGAGCCCTCTCTGCTCCGTTTGCCTTGATGAGTGTTTCACCTGAGAACTCTTGAAATCCACTCACAATATGGAATAAAAGCATCAAACAACTAGAAACTAATCTAATAAGAAAAGCACAGATTTTCATCTGAAAGAGAGTAAAAAGGTGCATCACAGACCAGGAGACAGTGTCCATGTCACACGCATGTGACAAAGGACTCTTCATCCGAATATAAAGGACTCCAGTAAATCACTGGAAGGATCGGCTTGTAAAGAGGCAAAGAGCTTGACGTAGCTGGCAAAAGAGGGGGTCAAATGGCTGGGAAACACGTGAGAAGGTGCGCAGTGTCCTTAGCAGTCAGAGACACGGAAATCACAATGAGGTGTCACTGCCGCCCCACCAGGGTGGCGGGAACTCGGAAGACTGGCCATATCAAAGACTGTCCAGGGTGTGGAGCCCCGGGAATTCGCCTACACTGCTGAGGGGAGTGTAAACTGGGACAAGGACTTTGGAGAAACCTACCCTGTGACTTAGCAACATCACCGCTGGGGAAGATCTAACTGAAATGAAAGCTGTGCCCTCCACAAGACGTGCCAAGAATGCCCACAGAACTTCATTCACCACAGCCCCAGACAGTGAATAACACAACGGATCTCTCCAGCCACAACAGGATGGGTAAACACCCGGTGCTACATCCAGCACTGGAACACGACCCAGAAATAAAAAAGGAACGAACTCCTGAACAACAGAAATATAATACTGAGTGAAAGAAGGCACAGGTGAGTGCGTTCATCCCGTGGGACTCCGCTGGTGTGTCGTTTGAAAACAGGCAAAATCAGCCTCTGATCTTAAAAGTGGAAACACGGGCTCCCTGTGCATCTGGGATTCTGGAAAGAGTCCCCTCCTCCAGTCTGGGAGGTAGGTACACTAACTGGAAACCTATTATTTTGTGGTTAACTCCAAGTCAGGACCCAATAAAAATCGGATCACAGGAGCTGCGTCGGAAGGTGGTCTGAGGCATCACTACACCCAGTGCCTGTCTGTCAGGAACTAGAAGGAAATTCTCCTTCAAAGATTAGCCTGACAGCCCCCTGGGAGACATCCTGCCCTGAAGGCATCCTGCAGCTACCTATCTCCCTGGAACTTCCTGCGGTTATCAGGATCATCAGACATCTTGCAGCTGGCAGTTTTACCACCCACATCCAGCAATTGCGGAGACCTTCCCCATCCCCAGCATATAAATACCCCTGTGTGAACAATAAAAGTTTGCAGCTTGATCAGAACTTTTGTCTTGCTGTCACCTTTCGTGTCTCTTGTCCCTTCATTCCTCCCCATCTAGGTTCGCTGCCCACGTTGATGTGTTGATGTGTCCTGCCGGACGGACGGGACACCTGTCCCCAGATTGTTTAAAACAACAAAAATGAAACCAAACAGGAAGAGTAGACCAAAGCCAGCTGCCATGGCCCACGCCTGTCATCCCAGCGGCTTTGGAGGCTGAGGCAGGAGGATCCTGAATTCAAAGGCAGCCTCAACAAGAGCGAGGCTCCAAGCAACTCCGTGAGAGCCTGTCTCTAAATAAAATACAGAATAGGGCTGGGGATGTGGCTCAGTGGTTGAGTGCCTGAGTTCAGTCTCTGTTCCCCAAAAAAAGAGTAGACAGGATCTGGTCAGGGGCAGGAGATGAGCCCCCCCCAAAAGAACCTGAAAAGGCGGAAAGGTGAGGTTCAGGTCAGCTGAGCCAGGACTTCCCAGGGCCTGAGGCGGCCAGGCAGCCCAGGCACAGCCTGCTGTTGGACCAGTGGTCTGGCTAACACTGTCCCAGGGCACCAGGCTGCAGGGGTCTAGCACAGGCTTTCCAACCTTCTGGACCTTTCTTCATTGCCTACCTGCATGCACCCTCTGGGTGACCTTGGGGATGCTGTGTCCTCACATCTTCAGTGGCAATAACACTGACGCTCAGGAGGGCGCACAGGACAGGGCGATGTGGTGCTGGCCTGATGCCGGGTGGGGACCTCTGCCAGGGTCCTTCCCTGCCCTCCTGAGAGCCAGGGGTGAATCCCAGGGGCCAGCTTCCCTCATCAGTCTTGCCTCCTTGGGAGGTCAGCCCGACTCAGTGGGCTTGTGCAGTGGGACCCTGACGTGTGGACACCCATCTAGGCTGGACAGCTGGTCACTCACCCACTCACTGGCCTGTGTCCGTCTGCTGCCTCTGCCCACCTGCTCACCCCTGGGCCTGCGTGATGGTGTCAAACAGCAGGCCTCTGGCTTCAGGGAATGACAGTGGTCAGTAGTCACAGCCTGGGGGCCCCAGACCTCCAGAGAGGGCTGGGCATGCAGCTTCCATGTGTGGAGACGCATCCAGGAGAGATGCCATCCAGGGGTGGCCCAAGGGCACCTGTTCTGACCTCCTCTGCGTGTCTGTGTGTGTAGGTGTGACGGAGTCCAGGAAGGGGTGGCCCAGCCACGGTCAGGAGGGCCCTCCACTGAGGACACACGAAGCTTCAGAGACCAAAGAGCATTTCCTTGAGGACAAAGAATTCAAATGAAGGTGGACGGAAACAGGGACCCGGGGGACTCTGAATGGGGACTCAGGCCCATCATGGAGTCACAGCAGTGCTGACACCAGTGCCCCAGCCCTGCCGCAGCAGGATACGTGCTCCCCTCTCCGCTCTCCCAGCTCCCAGGCCTGGGAACGTGGCTCCATCCCTGAGCACACCCCCCCTCCTCCTGGCCTCTGTCCTGGGTCTTCTCCAGGACGGCCCTGGCCAGCCATCCTCCCAAGGGGCCCCTCTCCCCCAGAGGCTGGCCCTGTCTCGCAGTCGTGATGATTATGCTCAGTCCCCAGATCGACTCTCAGCCCAAGTCTCCCACTCCCCTGGCCTGGGCGCTGGGTCCCCCTTGATTCTTTTCTGTGCGTGTGGCCACAGCTTCTGACAGACCTGGGGCCGGGGGTGTGTTGAACCTCGCAGATGGAAGCACGCCACCTGCTGGTCAGCCCGGGGAGGGCTGTGGGCAGGGGCTCTCGGGAGTGACAGGTGGGTTCCTGGAGAACTCCAATCTTCCTCAAACTAATTCATCTCGCCTCCTAGGTACTGTTGAGGCCCATTTGGTTTCGGCTTTTAAAATATGTTTTAAGATATTGTTTCTTTCTTCAATGAAAACTCACCTTCCCAGCCTCGGGTGAGACAAGAGCGTCCCCTCCTGCCTCCAGGCGTCCACTCGGCTTGAGCTGCGTCCCCTGCCCTCCTCGCCGCCCTTTCCTCACAAGGTCACAAGAGCAAAAGGCCAAAGAGTGAAGCCACGGTGCAGACCCAGCTGCAGAGAGGAGCCCGTGGGCATCTGTGCCAACCTGTCCGACAGGACCCAGCTCTGGAACGGCCCTGGGAGGTGTGGATGGTCACGTCCCATTGTACAAATTAGGACAAGTTCTCAGGCCTGAGATCCCCAGTCTACTTCGGTCACACAGCTGGTTAGGTCTGGGTGTCCAAACGTCAAAGCTGAGGGAGGCCCAAGTGTAGCCAAATAACAATTTTGTCATGTAAATGAGAAATGAATGACATTAACTGAGGTGCGTAGATGGGCGGGTGGGTAGGTAGATGGGTCGGTGATGGGTTCTTTCCATGTTTGAGCAAATGGGGAAAACATTTCCAACAGGTGAATCTGTTCCCAGGGGTACCCAGGTGCCCTCTTATGCAGCTTTCTGGAAGTTTGAAATAAAATCAAAAGTTTAAAAAAATAAAAACATTCCCTTCTTTGGTTGGTCTTTTGCAACTTCTCTCTGCCTCTCAAACTGCCTACAGCGAGTAAGTGTGTTTTTAAAATCAGAAAAGGTCACTACACCATCCTTCTCTGCAGGGCCTCCTGGGTGGGATAGCCACAGGCACCTCTGACGAGGCCCAGCCCCTGTGGCTCCCTCTGGTCGGCCAGAGCTCTTTCAGGGAGACGAGGGGAGCCCTCTGCTCCCCTCCACAGCCCAGTTCTGCTGGGGCAGTGAGGTAGGTGCTAGGAGAACTTAGGAAGATGAGATGCGAGATGTCAGGCTTGTTGGGACATCAATGGCTGGCTGAGGGGCGCTGGGGGTGACAGGCTGGACAGGTAGCATCTCAGGTTCTCATGGTAATTTGGGCGCTTTGCCAGAACGTAGCACCTCCGTCCCCCAGGACACGGTGTCCAGTGTCACACTGCCGCAGTCTGGCTGGGCACAATTCAGGAGCCACTTGTCAAAAGAAACAAACTTTATTTTTAAAACTACAAACGCCAAACAAAACAGCTCCTCAGGAAAAACCCTCAGAGCCCAACTGCCACCACCGGCTTCCACAAGCCTCTCCCACACACCAACAACCACCTCCCACAATCCTCCTGCTCTTGAGGCCGATTGGCTAGGTCGCGTGGGCGGAGCCAAAGAAGTCCCCCAATGAGCAGTTCCGTAGTCTGAAGGGCAGGGAAACAGCCCAATGAACATGACCGCAGAGGAGCCAATCAGCTAGATGTTGCTGGGGCCGCTGTGAGCCAATCATCAGCTGGCAGTCTGAAGGGCAGGGAAACAGCCCAATGAACATCACCACAGAGGAGCCAATCAGCTAGATGTTGCTGGGGGCCACTGTGAGCCAATCATCAGCCGGCAGCTGGGAGTTTGCTGGCAGCTGGAAGTTTTCTGGGGCCCCTTTGGCTGTGGCTCTCAACATCTCCCCCTCTCTGTTTAAACAACAAACATGTGGCTTAGGGACCGTGCCTGCCTTAGGTTGTCCAATACTACATATGGTCCTTACCCGTCTTCGGATGAGCTGACCTCAGGGCGTCAGCCTCCTGTCTTAGGTTGGAACCATTGTAATTGGATCTTACCCGTCATTGACTACCGGTCCAGTATACAGCCACACCTGTGGAGAGGTACCAGCGGGGGGGTGAGGTTCTTTGCCTCACCTCTGTTGGCCCCCAAATAGCTGAACGATCATGACAAGCAGAAGAGAGGAAGATATACCAAGCCAATTGACAGCTCTTGTTGGAAAAATTGTACCACCGATGACATCATCAGCAAAAATACTCCAACACTACCACAAGTCGCTGCACCAACAGATAGTTCACAATGCATACAAGTGAGTTCACAATGCATACATGTGACACATAGTTTAGGCAAGTTCTGTAAGCGGTTCAGTGATGGCTATTGCAGAGATTGTAGATTAGTTTTATCTTTGTCTTCACCGGCACAGGGATGAAGATAGGAATTCTGGCAATAATGGCTAAAGAAAAAATTATATAACATTCTAGAAGGTACTAAAAGAAAACAATTTTCTTAACAATTTACATTGTCTTCACTGGCACTGGGATGAAGATAGAAATTCTGGCAATAATAGCTAAAGAAAACATTGTGTAACATTCCAGAAGGCACTAAAAGAAAACAATTTTCTTAACAATTTACATTATTTTGAAAAGAATTATTAAATATAATAAAAAGAATAGGTGAAAGTAAACAAACAGATCTGTTAACCTTCTTAACAGTTATTTACCCAATTTAAATTAAACCATTTAAATCACGTGAATAAAAAAAAAATTTTGGATCCATTTTTTTTTTTATGAGCGTTCAATCATATATGATATATGGACATATGTACATTCAAACATATAACACAAAACACAAGTGTGCACACATAATATAATACATACAACACATAACATAATAGTAAAGGCCTTATAACTTTTTACAGGTGAAATCTCCATTGCAATGTTTAAAAACTCTATAGTAAAAAAAAATATATATATATATATAGAACTGATCAGCAAAACATTAACCTAGGTCTATATGAGCTCAAAAAACAAAATAGAATAAAATAGATATTGAAAAAAGCATCCTGGTTCTGTTGCAGATGTAAGGATAGCCAAATTGGAGTTTTGGATATCAGCTGTTATGGATTTGAGCCAAATCATCTTCTTTTTGGTCTGTAGAAATTGCTTTAATTAATCTCTCTGGAATCCAAATCGGCTGCTGTTCTCCCTGTGGAAACACAAAAACAGGCCCCCGACTCCAGACAATCACTGGGTCAGGACTTTAGTTAATCTCTCCGGAATCCAAATCGGCTGCTGTTCTTCCTGTGGAAACACACAAACAGACCCCCGACTCCAGACAATTACTGGGTCAGGACCTTTCCATTGTCCTGTTAGAATATCTTTCCAAAGTACCTTGGGCTTATGTACATTTTTTGGACACATATGCCTTTCTGCAGCACTAAGTCCTGATGAATCCAAATTTAAAAAGTTTAGAGTAAAAAGGGTTATTTTAAGTTTATCTTTGGGGAATATATACCCCTTCCCAATTCCGTCTTTTTGCTTTAATAAGTACATTTTAATAGTTTGATGAGCTCTTTCAACTATGCCTTGTCCCTGTGGATTGTATGGGATTCCTGTTATATGAGTAATGCCAAATGATGAGCAAAATTGTTTAAAAGAAGTAGATGTATAACCAGGGGCATTATCTGTTTTTAACTGTTTTGGAATGCCCACAGTGGCAAAATTTTGTAAGCAATGAGCTATAACATCTTTAGTTTTTTCTCCAGCATGAAGGGAGCCCATCAAAAATCCAGAAGAAGTATCAACTGTAACATGCAAATATTTTAATTTTCCAAATTCTGGCAAGTGTGTGACGTCCATCTGCCAAATATGGTTAGGTATCAATCCTCTAGGATTGACTCCAAGATTAACTTGTGGTAAAAAGGTCACACAATTTTGACATTGTTTTATTATTTGTCTAGCTTGTTCCTTAGTTATTTTAAAACGCTTTTGTAAAGTATTAGCATTGACATGGAACCTTTTATGAAAATTTATAGCTTCTTCTAGTATAGAGAAAATATGTACGTCATGTGTAGTTTTATCTGCTAAATCATTGCCCAAACTAAGGGCTCCAGGCAATCCTGTATGTGCCCTGATATGTCCTATAAAGAATGGATCTTTTCTGTCCCAGATTAAACTTTGTATAGTGGAAAACAAAGAGAAAACAGTAGAAGAAGGGGAAATCCTACCAGCATCTTCAAGGGATACTATAGCATTAACTATATACTGACTATCAGAAAATAAATTAAATATAGAATCTTTAAACATCACAAAAGTTTGTAATACTGCATTAAGCTCTACCTTTTGAGCTGATTGTTTGGGTACTAAAAATGTAAAAGTTCGATCAGGGGTAACTATTGCTGCTGTACCATTATTTGACCCATCAGTGAATATATTTGGAGCATTCATGATAGGTGTTTTTCTTGTCATTTTTGGAAAAATTACAGGATGCAATGACCAAAAAGACAATAAAGGATTAGATGGTAAGTGGTTATCAAATGAAACATTAGATTTGCACATGATTATTGCCCAAGTATTTAACTCATTAGCTAATTCATCAATTTGATTCATAGTATATGGAGTAATAATTTTATTAGGAGAAATTCCAAACACTGCCTTTGCTGTTTTTATTCCTTTGAGTATTAATTGTCCTACAGCCTCAGGATACCTAGTAAGAATATTGTTAGGAGAATAAGATAAATGTATCCATAATAATGGACCTTCTTGCCAAAATACTCCTGTAGGAATATTTTTTGTTGATAGTACAATAAATAATAAAGGCAAACTTATATCAATTCTATCCAAATGCATATTTTCCATATATGTTTCAATGATTTTTAATGCCTTTCTTGCTTCAGGCGTTAACATTCGGGGTGAATTTGGATCTGATGGACCTTTTAGGATATCAAATAAAGGTCCCAATTCTCCTGTTGGAATACCTAGATAAGGCCTTATCCAATTTATGTCTCCTAATAACTTTTGAAAGTCATTAAGTGATTTGAGTTGATCTACTCGTATTTGAATTTTTGGTGGACGGACCATGGTTGAGGATAATAGAACTCCCAAATAATTAATTGGAAAATTTAATTGTACTTTATCTATTGCTATCTCTAGATTATAATTTTTTAATAAGTTTGTAAGTGTGGCATAACATTCTAGCAATGTGTTTTTAGCTTTGTGTGCTAATAATATGTCATCCATATAGTGAAATATTTGTAGCTCAGGATTTTGATTTCTAAGTGGCTGGATTACTTTGTTAACATAAATTTGACACATAGTTGGGCTGTTAGCCATCCCTTGAGGGAGTACTTTCCATTCATATCTCTGATCAGGACCTTCATGATTCAGTGCAGGGATAGTAAATGCAAAACGTGGACTATCCTCAGGATGAATTGGAATTGAAAAAAAACAATCTTTAATATCTATAACTAAAACATACCAAGTTTTTGGCAAAGCAGACAACTGAGGAATCCCCGATTGAGCAGGTCCCATAATGACCATTTCATTATTAATGGCTCTTAAATCTTGCAATAATCTCCATTTACCAGATTTCTTTTTGATGACAAAAATGGGAGTATTATGGGGAGATACAGAAGGTTGTATATGTCCTTCCACTAATTGTTGTTTGACCAGATCATGGGCTACTTGTATCTTTTCTTTAGTCAAGGGCCACTGAGGGACCCATACTGGTCTTTCTGATTTCCAGGTAATTTTTATTGTCTCAGTGGCCCTTTGTGAAAATCCAACCCATGTCTGTCTGTTCCTTGATTTATTTGTATTGGTGCTGCTATACCTTGTCCTTGTTTTTCTAATCTTTTTCCTTTCCTAAAACCTTGTCTAGCCATAATAGTGGGTGCATTTTGATTGATATTATTTGTTAATGTCAAACCTAATTGATCTAAGACATCTCGTCCCCATAAATTTACAGGAAGATGATCCAATACATATGGCTGTATAGTTCCTTCACATCCTTCAGGATCCTTCCAATCTAATACCATTGCACTTTTATCGGGATTATTCGCCACTCCTAGGCCTCGAAGCGTTTGAGTGGCTTGTTGTAATGGCCAATGTTTTGGCCATTCTTGACGAGAGATAATGCTAAGGTCTGCACCTGTATCCAGTAGCCCATTAAATTCATGTCCTTGAATATTTAGTTTTAGCATGGGGCGAGAATCTAAATTTAAAGAAAGCATAGCCCAATCTACACCTGTGGAGCCTAATCCCTTGGAACCTCTTTCTACAACATGACTGGAAAATTTATCATGTAGGCTTGGTATTATTAGTAATTGTGCTATTCTATCTCCTGGTGAAATTACTGATATACCCTTTGGAGAACTGGCTATAATTTTTATTTCACCTTCATAATCGGGATCAATTACCCCAGGACTTATCAAAAGTCCTTTTAGAGTAGAAGAGCTGCGTCCCAATAATAAGCCTACTGTTCCTTTGGGAAGAGGTCCTTTCACCCCTGTGGGAATGATTTGAACTCCCATCTCTGGAGTTAGTACTGCTCTGGCAGAGGCGCAGATGTCCAACCCTGCGCTCCCTCTGGTTTGTCTGATGAGGGATCTGATGCCCTGGGCACTACCCTGATGGGGTTGCTGGGGTTGCTGGGTTCCTCCAGAGCTCCGTATATTTGTGGTTTGGGGCCCCGGAGCATTGGGGCCCCCTGTCCGTTTTTTGGCAACGGAACCCGATGCCTTTGTCCACGATATTGTGGATAAAAACCTTGTCCTTGTTCGTTTTTTGATAATGGAGTACCCTCTATGGTGGTTTGAGAACGGCATTCATTAGCCCAATGTCTCCCTCTACGGCATCGTGGGCAAATACCCGGTATTCTATTCCTTTGATACCTAGTATTGTTAAACCCTCCTCCTATGGGGCAATTCCTTTTAAAATGTCCTGCTTGTTGACAATTGTAGCATGTTCTTAGCCCGGCATCTAAAGCCTGTTTTACTGCAGCTGCCACAATTTGCCCTTGTTCATTAATGTCTCTGGCATCTAAAGCCTGTTTTACTGCAGCTGCCACAATTTGCCCTTGTTCATTAATGTCTCTGGCATCTAAAGCCTGTTTTACTGCAGCTGCCATGACTTGCTCTTGTTCATTAATGTCTCTACACAATTTAATATATTTGTTTAAATCTTCCTGTTTCCATGGTCTAATGATATCTCTGCACCAACGATTTGCTTGGTCATAAGCCAGTTGTTTTATTAATGGCATTGCTTGTTCTGTATTCCCAAAAACTCTGGTAGCTGTTTGAATAAGCCTATCTACAAATTCAGCATAAGGTTCATTAGCTCCTTGTATTATCTTAGATAATTGACCTTGTAAACCTCCATGTCCTTGTAAAGTCTTCCATGCCTTAAGTGCATCTATAGCAATTTGTGCGTATACACCAGGATCATATGCAAGTTGTTGCTGCCGATCCTCATAAGGTCCCTTTCCTAACAACATATCTAGATTTCTCTGAGGATAACCAGCTGCTGCATTTCCCATAGCTGTCTCCTTGCAAAATTCCTCATTAGCAACTTTCCATAACAGGTATTGTCCTCCAGTTAGCACAGCTTTACACATATTAGCCCAATCTGCTGGCGTCATGTTTAAGTTGGTAATGGATTCGATCAAGCTTACAGTGAAGGGTGCTTGAGGACCATACAGCCTCTTTTAGCTCCTTCACTGTTTTGTAAAATAAACCCTGGTGAATTCGCTGCCCTCCTACCTCAAATACAGGGCATACTTGAGATCCTGTCTCAGGATCCCAACTATCAACTGCGGGGGTTGGGAGTCTCTTAGCATATGGAGGTGGTGCTGTTGATTGGACCCTTATGCCCTCTGGTGATAGAATGCTGTTAGTAGCAGTCTCCTGTAGAGGTGGTGCTGTTGGTTGGAGACTTTCGCTCTCTGATAGAAAGGTGTTATTAGCAGTCTCCTGTTGTAACTTTTCCCCTGATGGCTTTTTCTGCTCTAAACTTCCTTCCTCTGTCTCACTAGCTTGAAAGACCTTCTCTTGTACTTGAATCTTTTCCTCATTCTGACTAACTTG
Source organism: Urocitellus parryii (assembly GCF_045843805.1). NCBI lineage: Eukaryota > Metazoa > Chordata > Mammalia > Rodentia > Sciuridae > Urocitellus > Urocitellus parryii. The sequence goes on from NC_135535.1 coordinate 9,515,562, forward strand.
AGAGACCTCTTTTACTTGAATCAATATGTCTTCTCCTTCCTCTACCTTTGTCTGATCTGAAGGCTTTGGACTAAGCAAACCAGATACGTTTGCCCACAATGTCAATGTGCCAACTGGCAGAGTCCCTGGGTTGTACTTTTCTATTCTTTTTAAATCTTCACCATGATGGTTCCATTGTGATATATCTAACAACTCCTCCTTAAAAAGCCATGGGCTATATTTTTGTATTGTATCAACGTATGCCCTGAGTATTCTTGATTTTACTGAGATGCCTCCTTCGTCTAACAATTTACTTAACACTCTTTCGGTTTGTTTTTTACTAATTGCTGATCCCGTATTTCTACTATAATACAACCCAGCAAGATAACACCAAACCAAACCGAGACAGAATCCAATAAAAATGGAACAACAAAATTTCATTATAGCCTTTCTATCCTCCTGACATGTGCATCCGTCCTTTCTCCCTATCTGTTCCTCAGACGCAAATAGTTTTTCCTCAGTTGTGAGCGGTTTTTCTTCCGTCTCACTCATCTCCAGGGACTGAAATGTCCATCCGACCTTTCTCCCTATCTGTTCCTCAAACGCAAATAGTTTTTCCTCAAATGTGAGCGGTTTTTCTTCCGTCTCACTCATCTCCAGGGATAGGCAACTTAAAACAAAAATGAAGCAAAACAAAAGAGTAAACTTAGAATGGCTACCCATCCTCTCGCCCTGCCCTCAGGGGCGAGCAGTTTACTTACCCTCAGTCACTCCCCGTGCGAGCCACCAAATGCCGCAGTCTGGCTGGGCACAATTCAGGAGCCACTTGTCAAAAGAAACAAACTTTATTTTTAAAACTACAAACGCCAAACAAAACAGCTCCTCAGGAAAAACCCTCAGAGCCCAACTGCCACCACCGGCTTCCACAAGCCTCTCCCACACACCAACAACCACCTCCCACAATCCTCCTGCTCTTGAGGCCGATTGGCTAGGTCGCGTGGGCGGAGCCAAAGAAGTCCCCCAATGAGCAGTTCCGTAGTCTGAAGGGCAGGGAAACAGCCCAATGAACATGACCGCAGAGGAGCCAATCAGCTAGATGTTGCTGGGGCCGCTGTGAGCCAATCATCAGCTGGCAGTCTGAAGGGCAGGGAAACAGCCCAATGAACATCACCACAGAGGAGCCAATCAGCTAGATGTTGCTGGGGGCCACTGTGAGCCAATCATCAGCCGGCAGCTGGGAGTTTGCTGGCAGCTGGAAGTTTTCTGGGGCCCCTTTGGCTGTGGCTCTCAACATCACACAAGCACTGTCCCTCCAGAGCGCTCTGCTCTGCCCCAGGGGCCACAGGGGCATTAGCAGGAGAGCAGGGTCTAGGCAGTGTCCACAGACCGCACCGCCCCGGTTCCCGGTGGGTGAGACAGAGTCCGCGTTCCCCGGGATCAAGCCTCTGGACGTTCGGTGGGGCCTGCTTTCATTGTTTCCTTGACTTGGTTTTTGAGAAAGGGGAGGGGGATTTCAGGGGCGTGGTGCTTTACTGTCTGCCTTTGCTTCAAGGACCACATTCCTCAGCAAGTGCTGCCCTCACCCCCATTAGACCAAGAAGAGACAAGGACCAGGTGCCTCCAGGTGAGCAGCCCAGAGGTGGGCAGGGCCAGGCCTCCTCCAGAGGAGCAGCCGGCAGTGGGAGCGTGGGGCTGATGAGCAGAGGCCAGGCTACTCGAAAGAGCGCTTGGTTTTTTGTTTGCTTTTAAACTTTCTGCCATGTTGGGATGGAAGCAAGTTTTGCTTCCACTTTAAAACCTCAAGGTCCATGAACTTGGGGTCAGCCTGGATCACAGGCCTCAGTGACAGAGTGGTCACAACAGCACGACCTTTTCAGTCACTGGTTCCTTTATAACCAGGTGTCAATCCAAGTCCAAGGTGCTGGGACCTCCAAGAGGTGGGGACCAGTGGAAAGTGATGGATTAATGCTGGGCTCCAGGGGTGGGTCAGGGTGGATTGAGTCATTATAAGAGAGCTGGTCTGGCCCCTGTCCACTCTCTTGCTTCCTTTCCTGCTATGTGATAATATCCACCATGTTGCCATGCAGCCAGGGGGCCCTCACCAGACACCATGCTGTTGGACTTTCCAGACACTAGAATCATAAGCTAAAAAAAAAAAGTCCTCTTTTCTTTTGACATTACCCACCATGAGGCATTTTGTTATAGAAACACAACATGGACTAAGACATTCCATAATGCCTAGATTTTATGATTTTCTGGAGGCCTGAGACTTCCCAGGATCCGACACAGGAACAGACTTGAACCTTTCCCCTGCCCATGCTCCTCAATGCCCTCTCTTCTAAAAGTGCTCTTGGTGCCCGTGTGTGGTGGGGAGGCAGGGGTGGGGCTTCCAAACGGATACCTGGTAAGAGACGGAAGGAAAGACAGGAAAGGGCGCAGGGGGTAGTGACCCCCAGCAGTTGATTTTCTTTGGACAAGCAGTTCCCAGATGGCCAGCTCCTAATTCAGAAAGGTGGGGGGGAGGGGAGGTGGGTGAGGAGGAAGAGGAGGGCACAGAAGAGGGGAGCATAGCTAAAGTGGGAAGCCAAGAGGAGCAGGGTGGCAGGAAGGAGGGGCCAAGAGCTGCAGCCCACTGCTGATACAGGCAGGTGGCCCCAGGGCCACGGGGTGGAGATGGGGCTGGGCAGGCAGCACTGGGCAGGTTGCTGGGACCCTGGAGGGAGGCCTTTTAAAAAAAATTGTGGCAAAATATGCATAACATGAGAGTCACCATTCCTGCACAACACTGTGTAGCCTTGACCCCCTTCCACCTCCAGAACTTTTTATTTTATAATTTTTTTAAGAGAGAGAGAGAGAGAGAGAGAGAGAGAATATTTTAATATTTATTTTTCAGTTCTCGGTGGACACAACGTCTTTATTTTTATTTTATGTGGTGCTGAGGATGGAACCCAGTGCCCCGAACATGCCAGGTGAGCGCATTACCACTTGAGCCACATCCCCAGCCCCAGAACTTTTTCATCATTGCAGACTGAGATTCTGCACCTGCTAAACACTAAGGGCCCATTCCCCTCTGCTTTAGCTCCTGATAAAATGCCACCTGCTTATGAGACATGTAGGACAGTGCCCACTTCATTCCTCTAAGTATTAACTGATGACAACTAATTCTTTTTCTTTCTTTCTTTTCTTTTCTTTCAATTTGGGAGGCACATAGGATCATAAAAGTTTGCTGTGTGTGTGTGTGTTTTTTTTTAAGCTCAGATCAACATCAGATGATCTTTGGGATGCCTAATTTTAATCAACAAAGTACAAATAGCAGTCCCACTATCTTAGTGTGGGGTGAGGGGAGCGAGATAGATGACACTATTTGCATATTTTTTTTCTTTTTGCGGTGATAGGGATCAATCCCAGGGCCTTGTGCACACCAAGCAAGTGATCTACACTGAGCTACATTCCAAGTTCACACACTGTTTGTTGTCTACGGTAGAGTTGAAGGTTTTAGCCTGAATTTTTGGACTTATTCTCTTGATAAAAATAAATCTCTTCAGTTCTCTCCTCTCGTTTCACTGGGTTGAGCTGTAGAATGATGGCTTGGGAAGCTGGGACAGGAGGATCGCCAGCCTCAGCAGCTAAGCACGGCTGTGAGCCAGTCAGGGAGACCCTGTCTCAAAATAAGGAATAAAAAGGGCTGGGGATGTGGCTCGGTGGCTATGTGTCCCTGGGTTCAATCCCCAGTACACACACACACACACACACACACACACACACAATGAATGAATAAGAACCACAAATTCCAAGTGTGATAACTAAATTCTGTTGCATTATACAACTAGAAAACTGGGGAATTCTGTAAGCTTCCTAGAATAAAGACAGCTTGTCTGCTAAATGTCATTGGAAAGAAAGACCCAAGTGGCATTCCCTAGTCCAAATGACCTGAGACTATTTTATAGTAGATCCTCTTTTAAGAGAGAGGTCCTCATACGACACATATTTTAAGTCAAATTAACACTGAACATCTATAAAATAGGATCATGCATTATTTCCTCTAATAATACAATGTACAAGTGCTTGTGACGGCACTTCAGGTGTAAAAAGTCTCTTATGCAAAAATATCCCAGTTTTGTCATGGTGTGGACATTCCACTGAAAGACATTCAAGAGATTACTGAGGAAAAAAATATCATTTTATTAGAGATGGATATAAAAGGTCAATTTGTGAGATTTAAAATATTTTTTCTTTCTTTTTTAAAAACAAAGCCTTTTTTATTTATTTCTATTTTTATGTGGTGCTGGCGATGGAACACATTTCCTCACACATGCTAGGCAAGCACTCTACCACTGAGCCACAACCCCAGCCCCATTAAAATATTTTCTTTTAAAAAGACATCCAGAATATATAACTTTCTGTATGAGAAAATTAGCAAACTCTTGGATGGCCAAAGTTCATCATGCTGCATGATTTAGAATGAAATTATTTCTTTGAACAAAAGGTAAATTTTAACCATTCTTTTGACAGCATTAATTTGTGCACCAAATATTATGTTTGTGCATAATATTCAGTTCAGCTGCATTAATGGCACAAGATCTCATTTTCAAAACAGTAGCACTGGGGCTGGGGGTGTGGCTCAGTGGTACAGCATCTGCCTAGTATGTGAGAGGCACTGGGTTCAATCCTCAGCACCACATAAAAATAAATAAATAAAATAAAGGTATTGTGTCCAACTACAACTAAAAAAAAAATACTGAAAAAACAGTAGCACCAATTTTCATTATATGTAACAGCATTCAGTTTTAATAGTAATTATATTTTTAGCGAATAAAATGTGTAGCATAGAATGTTTGAATTATATTTATTTTCTACATTATATCCATGATTTCCCAGTTATTGTATTTGCAAAAATCTTAATTTACCCACAGAATGTTCTTTCTCTCGCCCCATATTTTATTCAAAGGGTTTTCCTCCCCTCTTACTTTCTTTTAATTAATATTTTTAAATTTATATATGACAGCAGAATGCATTACAGTTCTTATTACACAGATAGAGCACAATTTTTTTTCAATCTCTGGTTGTATATAAAGTATGTTCAAAAAAAATTAAAAAAAAAAGTATGTTCACACCAATTTGTGTCTTCATACGTGTACTTTGGATAATAATGTCCATCACGTTCCATCATCATTTTCCCCCCTTGCTTTTTTTTTTATAACTTTATTTTATTTATTTATGTGTGGTGCTGAGGATTGAACCCAGGGCCTCCTATGTGCTAGGTGAGCGCTCTGCCACTGAGCCACAACCCCTGCCCCTCTCCCTGTTACTTTTAACCTGGCAGAGCAAGTGGGGGAGTTTCAGGAAGGTTCTTGGCTATTTTAGATGGAATTCTCAATTTCAAGGAAACATGAAGGAAAATGTAAGAGGAGAAAAAAATTCTTACGCCCAGGTATATTACAGTATCCCAGAGGGTCATCGTGGAAGAGATGGGACCTGTCAGGAGTCTAGAGAACACAGGCATCCCATGGCGTCTGGCAAGATGATTCACCTCTAAGAGTAGGACAGCAGGAAACGTCATGTACTCATACAAGTAGCACTGACTGGGCAAATTCAGGCAGTTTGCAAGGTTAGATTCCATTCCTTTAGTCACCAATAGTCAGGTAACTTTAATTGAAAAGTTGCCACTAAATTAAAAAAGAAAAACAAAACAGAAAATGCAGTTTTGAATATTAACGTGGAAGGAGTTAAGTTTCTAAGGTATTCTGTGTAAAGAGAGATAATGGTTCCAGGGAGCTGGCGACTGAACACAGGAAATCAAATTTTGTGAATGCAGTTTCATAAGATGTATTTCCTACTTGCCATTTGTCAACACTGTCTCCCTAGAAATCACCAGCTCTATGGAGTTATGCCTTGCATTAAAACTACTCTTGAGTTTCTAGGGGAAATGGTCACACCAGAAACGTGACTGGTGACAAAATACCAGCTGTGAAAACAGGCAAATTGAGAAAACGGACTCTTTCCCACTAAGACTGGGAACAAGGTAAGGATATCCCCCTTCATCCTCTTTCCCAACATCGTGTTGGAAGTCATAACTTATGCAATAAGACAAGAAAAGAAAGGATTGGGAAGGAAGAAATAAAAGTGTTTCATTTGCAGATAAACAATTGCTGTCTTAGTCCATTTAGGCTGCTATAGCAAATATCCTACATTGGGTAATCTATAAACAAGAGCAGTTTATTTCTCACAGTTCTGGAGGATAGGAAGTCCAAGATCAAGAGGCTGGAACTTCAGTGTCTGGTAAGTGCCCGTTTCTCATGGATGGCACTCCCTGTTTATTCCCACCTAGCGGAGGGATGATCAAGCTCCCCGAAATTTCTTTTATAAAGATGGAGCTCTGAGGACCTGATCACCTTCCATCTCCACTATGTACTATTGCACAGGGGGGTTAGTTTTCAACATAAGAATTTAGAGAGGTCACAAACATCCAGAACATGATGTTCACCAACAGACATTCTGACAGAATTGACCCAGGCATGAAAGGACTTCTGGAACTAGCAAATGATTATAACAAAGTTGCAGGATACAAGGTTAATAAACAAAGACCAATAGTTTTCCCACATATCCACAGTGAAAAAATGGAATTTGATATTTAAAACATGATGCCATTTACATTAACACTTAAAAGAATGAAATACTCTGGTATAAACATCACAAAATATATACCAGATCTCCATGAGGAAAACTACAAAACTCTGATGAAAGAACTCAAAGAGCTAATAAGCAGAGAGGTAGTCCATGTTCATGGATAAGAATGTTGCCAATGTTGTCAAGAGGTCTCTGCTTCCCAAATTAATCTACGGAGTCAAGAAATCCCAGCAAGTTATTTTGTGGGTATCAGCAAACTTTTTTGAAGATTATATGGAGAGTCTAAAGACACAGACTAGCAACACACTATTGAAGAACAAGAAAGTTGGAGGGCTGACAGTGCCGACTTTAATGCCCACTATAAAGCTGCAGTAATCTAGACAGTGTGGTATTGGTGGAATCATAGACAAAAAGGTCAAAAGAGAGAACAGAGAGCCCAGAAATAGATTCACACAGTCAACTGATCTATGAAAACTGGGCAAAGAATACAATGTAACAAAGATAATCTTTTCAACAAATAGTGCAGAAACAAAAGGACATTCATTAAAAAAAAAAAAAAAAACCTAGATACAACCTTACATCTTTCACAAAAATTGACTCAAATGGATCATAGACTTAAATGTAAAAGGGAAAACCATCAAAATCTAAAAGAGGGCTGGGGTTGTGGCTCAGAGGTAAAGCCCTCTCCTAGCATGTGTGAGGCACTGGGTTCGATCCTCAGCACCATATAAAGTAAAATAAAGACATTGTGTCCACCTATAACTAAAAGATTTTTTAAAAACCTTAGAAGATAAAATAGGAGAAAACCCAGATGACTTTGAGTAAGGCAATGACTTTTTAGATAGAACACCAAGGTCATGATCCCCGAAAGAAATGGTTGATAAGCTGGACTTCATTAAAATTAAAAACTCCTGGGGCTGGGGATGTGGCTCAAGCGGTAGCGCGCTCGCCTGGAATGCGTGTGGCCCGGTTCGATCCTCAGCACCACATACCAACAAAGATGTTGTGTCCGCTGAGAACTAAAAAATAAATATTAAAAAAAAAAGATGTGTGCCTATCTTGTTAAAAAAAAAAATTAAAAACTCCTATCTGGATGCAGTGGTGCATGCCTGTGATCCCAGAGACTTGGGAGACTGAGGCCAGAGAATTCCAAGTTTGAGGCCAGCCTCTGCAAAGTAGTGAGACCCTGTCTCAAAATAAAAAAATAAAAAGGTGTGTGGATACAGCTCAGTAGTTGCATGTCTCTGGGTTCAATCCCCAGTTCCAAGAACAGAATCAAATTCAAACTCCTTCTCTGCAAAAGACTTTGTCAAAGGGATAAAAAGACAAGCATTGGAGTGGAGGAAAATATTGGCCAAAGGCACATCTGATAAAGAAATTTTATCCAAAAGTAAATAAAGAACTCTTAAAACTTAATAATAATAACAAAACAAAAAAATGAACCAAAGATTTTTTAAAAATATTTTTTAGCTATGGATGAACACACTATCTATATTTTATTTATTTATTTTATGTGGTGCTGAGAATTGAATCCAATGCCTCACACATACTAGGCAAGTGCTCTACCACTGAGCCCCAGCCCCACCTCCAGAACTAATGATCTAAACAGATGCATCACCAAAAAAGATACCTGATGGTGAGGAAGCATGTGAAAACATGTTCCACACCATACATCATTAGGTAAAATTAAATTAAATTTAAGTTAAAATGAAATACCACTACACACCCATTAGAATGCCCAAAATTTGGAATACTGACAATACCTAATGCTGGTTGGGACAGCAGAAGCTGTAGTCAATTGCTGGTAGGAATTAACACTCTGGAAGACAGTTGAGCAGTTTCATACAAAATTTAAAATATTCTTTCTATTTACAATCTAGCAATTGCACTCTATGGTTATTTACCCAAAGGAGTTGAAAACGTGCCCACACATAAACCCCACACAATTGCATATAGCAGCCTTAGTCATAATTGTCAACACTTGGAAGAAGCAGTGCTCCATGGTATACACTTGACTACTCAGGAGGCTAAGGCAGGAGGATTGTAAGTTTGAGGCCAGACTCAACGAAACCCTGTCTTAAAATGAAAAACAAAAAGGCATGGGAATGTGGTAGAGCATCTTTGAGTTCAGTCTCCAGCAGGGAAAAAAACCAAACTGGGAAACAATTAAGTAGATGAATGGATAATTAAACCTAAATTAAGTTTAGATACATCCTAAAATGAAATATTATTCAGCACTAAAAAGAAATGAGCTCTCATATCATAAAAAAAGTAAAGGAGGAAACTAAAATGCATATTACTAAGAGAAAGAAGATGATCTGAAAAGGCTTCATACTGCATGATCTCAACTGTAGGATATTTTGGAAAAGGCAAAACTAGGGAGACAGTGGTTGCCAGGGGTTGGGAGGGATTGAACACAGAGGATTTTAGGACAAGGACAAACAATGGTGACTATGTTTCACTATACATGTGGCCCTTCACGGAGACTGCGGACTCTGGGTACCGAAGGTGCAGTAATTAGGTTCATCAGTGACAACAAATGTACCAGGGCTGTGAGATTCGGGCCGTGGGGGAGGATGCGTGTGGGGGGTGGGGACTCGCTGTACTTTCCTTTCAATCTTTCTGTGAGCCTAAAACGACTCTTAAAAAAAAAAAAAAAAAATGAGGCAAATGAGTTGACAAGTTCCCGAAAAGGGCCAATGAAACCATTTGGAAAATAGTTACAGGAAAATACAAAACTGTCTCAAATCTGAAATTCAAGAATTAAACCTGTGATCTATGAAGCCCGTTTGGAAGAGATGCAAAATTTCTCCATTTTCACCGCTTTGGAGTTGTCGCATCGGTTCATGCGGTGAAGGGGGAAATGCGGCAGGAGTCACCGTATCTGACTTCTAGAATCAACTTCTACAAAATAAAACCACAGACTGATGTCGCGTGGGCAAAGATGTGAATAATGTGGGGGGGGGGGAGAATGTCAACCAAAAAGTACTCGCGGAGGAGGGGCGCAGCTAAAATCGACACGTGACCTCCACTTTTTTTTTTTTTTTAAGGATTTCAAAGTATCTGGAAAATATGCGAATCGATATGCACGGCGAATCCTCGGGCCCACGGCCACCTGGGCCCCCTCCGGCGGGGCGCGCGCGGAGCTGCTTCCTCTCCTGGCCGGGGTCGGGCGCTGCGCGGCCGGGGAGAGAACCGGGCCCCGTTTTCCGGGCCCCGCGGACGTGCAGGTTTCTGTCCCCGGAGAGCTCTGCGTCTTGTACGTGGAGTCGCTCCATCTCCCGCCCTCGGTCGCCGAATCTTCCCGGTCCAGTGAGTTCGGTGATGGTGGAGATGCAGCAGATGCGCCCGCGCGTTCGGTCCCGGTTCTGCCGCCCTCGGCCCCGGGGCCCCCTAAGTTCCCTGGGCTCCGGCCGCTTCGTAAGCCCCCTCCCCCAGCACTCAGACCCCCCCTCGGCGCCTCGCTCCTCCCTCCGCTGGGCAATCGCGGGCCTGGGCGCTGGTGGCACGTCCCTCGGCTCCATCACGGGATTCGGCGCCGAGCCTGGCTCCTGCTGCAGCTGCAGCTCTGGCGGCGGCCCGAGGGGGGCGCCCCTGCCAGCGCGACCTCCGCCCGCACCCCTCCCCACACCCGCCTCCAGGTACAGCGACTGACGCCACGCGCCACTGTTGCGTGACTTGGAGCAGCGCCGTGCACCACAAATCTCCGAATAGTAAATAGATCTTTGTATTTTAATGACCACTGTGGACCTTAGACTCAATGCTAATCTTTAGTTTTGAAAGAATGCAATTAAGAGTTTTTTTTGCTTGTGAAACGTCCCTACCAATACTGAAAATATTCCCAATTTGGGGTGTGCTGTTGGCAAAGGGAAAACGAAAGACTGGCAGTTAGCTTAACAAGAGCTTGAAGATACAGCCGATGATGGCTATGAGAGAGGGTCTTGGGGAGTGGAGAGCAGCCTCCAATGTGGGATGCTGCTTGGGACCAGGGGGTGCAGGCTTTCAGGAAGGGAACCTGGCAGACGGGTCAGTGCCCCTTTATGAGTTGCGTGCCCATCCGTTTGGATCAGAGGAGGTTAGTGATGGGGCAGGAACCAACGAATCCCAAGACCTCAGTGGCTTTACCCATTATGCCCCATCAACCTTTATAGAAAACATCTATAAAAACCTATTAAAATTTATAGGACACCTATAAAGCTGCTCAATTTGGGTAGGTGTCATATATATAGGCAGATGGGACACAATGGTTAAATCAATGCAGCCCGTGTGTGTGTGTGTGTGTGTGTGTGTGGTGTGCCGGGGATTGAACCCTGGGCCTTGTGCATGCAAGGCAAGCACTTTACCAACTGAGTTACATCTCCAACTGAGTTATGTAGCCTTTTTCTTGATTGTAAACATCCATGGGGGTGGCAAAAAGATTCTCTCTTCCCTTCACTGAGGGCCGCAGCCTGGCCTCACACTTGGAGCATGACTTAGCAACAGCAGGGAGAAGACAGGTACTCTGGCTCTGGAAGCTTCTACAAGGAAGTGAGGTCACCTTTCCTCAATTTCATTGGCCAAAGCAAATCACATGTTCACATCTCATCTCAAGGATGTAAGAAAAATGTGACTCTGCCATGTGTCCAAAGAGGAAGAATAGGAATGATGTCAAGTGGCCCTGAGGGACAGCACATCATCCTGTCACCATGCTGGACTTTATGAAGGTCTGAGCTAAGTTAAAGGTAAAGGTAAAGAGGGGAGGGAAGAGGTCTGCGACCTTGCCACTATTTCTAGGTCTCTTTTCTATCTCCACTTAAGCAGAACACAGCCTGTTAGGAGTTTGTGTCAGGGTCACAGCACTGCATGACCAGTTGCCAAGTGTCCTCATCTACCAGTCACTTCCTGGTCAATGAAAAAGCAAAAAGCTTCTAGAGAGACTTCAGAACTGGGGGAATGAGACTTAAGGCAAAGTGTTCAGGGTCTTGAGATATTTTGAGATCCCTGAGATGTTTTTCCAAAGACTTGCTGCTGTATACTTCTACCCCTCCTTCCCCCAACAGACACCCCTAGAACTACACTGGGAAACCTTAGAACACTGGAAGTAAAAATAAAATCTTAGAACCTACCAGTTAGAAGAGTTACAATGCCCAGAAAAGAACAGAAATCAGATTGACACTCCCAAGTTAGTGCTTATGTTTTATGTTTTTTTTTTTGTGTGTGTGTGTGTGTGTTGATCACTATTATATTGCATTAGAGATCTAATTCACAAAAATGGATCAATGACTCCAAAGATGTTCTTCAAAATGTAAAATAATGAGAATGGTAGCATAAATCCTCGGAAGAGCAATGTAAACATAATGAATAAATAGTTCTCCAGTGGGACTATGGAAGCAAAGCTGCATTTTCTTTTTTTTAAATTTTTATTGTTGGCTGTTCAAAACATTACAAAGCTCTTGACATATCATATTTCACACTTTGATTCAAGCGGGTTATGAACTCCCATTTTTACCCCGTATACAGATTGCAGAATCACATCGGTTACACATCCACTGTTTTACATATTGCCATACTAGTGTCTGTTGTCTTCTGCTGCCTTTCCTATCCTCTACTATCCCCCCCTCCCTTCCCAAAGCTGCATTTTCTAAGACATACAAATCCCTATATATTGACTTTACATGTAACAGCCATAAATTCAAATGGTGAGTGGAAGTACAAAGAGGAATACTGGAAAGTTTCATTATTTGAACAGCAATGCATTTGTCCCTAGTCTTTAATATGTTACTGTCAAAATTAAAACTTTGATAAATAGTAATCTGAGGCCATAAAAATGTTCTATTCTTTGTAAAGAAAAAAAAAAAAGCAACCAATCCAGTTTTTCCAGAACAAGCACAAAATAATGCTTTCTAATGTAACACTGAATATTCCTGTTACTAAAGGTGCGGAGGTGGCTAAAGCTACAGAACCATGAGGGTCAGTTACTGTCCCCCTTCACAAATGCACATAAAAGTGCTTCTTATCGTTGCCAAGATGCTCCTAGACCAGCTGTAAAGATAAAGATAAAGCCTATGCTTGGGAAGAGAGCCAAGAGGATATTGACAAAGCTCTTTTATCAGATAGCACTGTTGGACATTGCACAATATTAAGGGCACACAGTGTAGAAAAGCAATTATTAGTGCGTACACATGCGAGCTAATACTTTGCTTTTGAGCCAAAATTGCTCTTGTGCAGAGCATAAAGCAGCCCTTGGCACATTTGGGGTCCAAACATGAAGGAAAAATGCTGCCTGGCTTGTCATCTTGTTTTTCCTGCCAAAGTATGATAAGAGGCTTTTCACTTATAGATTATTTGCTTTGTGAGTCATGGGCCAGAAATGGCGCCTTGGGATCCGCGCCAGGTTGAAGCAGCGATGGCTGCGAGAGGAAGGGCCCCGCTCTGCGAATGCAAGCGGGGGTTCCTCCTGGGGCTTTAATCACCGCAGAGTTCATGGTCAACAAAATGCACCTGGACCTTGATTTGGGGCTAAAGGAAGTAATAATCTGAAAACTGGACGTGGGCTCACCGCAGCCCGGGTCCACGCACACCTTTACAGCACGCGGTGAGAAAAACCGGGGACGCGCGGCTCGGTGCGTGGACCACCGAGCCCAGCTCCCTCTGGACTGAACGATAAATGGAACTAATTAGGGCATTTGTGATGTCAGGGCTCTGGCTCCGGCTCGCTGCAGGTGCCTTGGCTCGGTCCTCCTCCTCGCGTTGGCTTCTTTTCAGACCAGCTTCTCCGGGGGCGGAAGAAAACGGCCCCCGCCGCGCCGAGCCGGATCGCACGCCCCTCCCGGCCGCCCAGACCAAGGAGAGGCGCGTCCCAGAATTCCCCGAAGTCCGAGCTTCACGCCGATTGGATCCGCACAGTCACGTGTCCGATTCTGAACGAATCACGGTGCGGCTAAGTGTGATGGCCCCGCCCCTGCCTTAGGGCGCGAGGGAGGGCTGAAGGAAGGTCTTCTCGCTGACTCAAAACGGTTATTCATGTTTTAAATGACGTTTCCAGCTACAAGGGAGGCTGAGGCAGGAGGATCGTATTTTCGTGGCCACCCTGGGCAATTTTAATCACCGGAGAGTTCATGGAAAAAAAGAAGAAAATGATGTTTCATCGTTCAAGGTAAACTTATTTGCTGGAACTCTACAGTTTAAAAAACCATACATTGATGATTTGTGGCCGTGCCGGACATCCTTGAAGTGGTCTGTGGTGCGAACCTATTGAGAAACTGTGCCTTAAGAGGATGGGTTCAGATCCCATGCCTGACCTCTACCCTTTGCATATCCATGTTCTCCTAAGAAGCAAACATTTAAACAATTATTACAAAATAACACCCCCTAATAAAACTCTCCTTGGTCCGTTCCCCTCGTGGAGAATGGTGTCGGCGCTTGGCTGACGGTCCAATGCAGTCTTTCCTGGGGTCGGCCGTCCCATCATCCTGACCCGGCTGACCGCACCAGTCAGATGCTATGGGACTGCAAGGCGGTCAGCACCAGCCCCACGTGGTGTAGGAGGGATGATGAAGTAAACGGACATGTCTACAAATCCTCTGGGAGACACAGTCTAAATGCACTCTGCGAAGACGGGTCATAAGGACACATGGAGGAGGCCAACCATGGAGCGGAGCAGCACCCAGGCAGATCAAGTGGGATTAGGGGAGGCACCGGCCGACTAGGAAACAGCCTCCACCTAGGGAAATGTGAGGAGAGAGCTGGCCTGCATGGACCCAGAGCTGGCTGCACCTCTGGATCCCGTTGGAAGTCTGGGTGGCCGCCAAGATGATTCATCCAGGAGCCGGAGAAAACCACCTTCCTATGGCCTCCAAGCACAGCACGCGAGCCGTTTCTTGTTCCCCTGCCAGATCTATGGCATCATTATTGGCTCTCCCAATGACTTCTCCTGTTGTCGCAAGTCATTTATTACTTTTGCCGGTCCGAAACTTGACCATGAGGGAGGCACTGAAACAAGGAGGAACGCTGAGTCCTGATGGGGTTTCAACCCCCCACTCCCCCAAGCCCTAGACTGAGCCCCTGGCTCCACACCCTGATCAGCACAAAGTCCATGTCTAACCTTTAAACATGACCTCCAGATGCTAACCAAGGTCTGTCGGCATGGCAAGCTGCTTCACCTTTAAGGAGTCTGCTTCTCTCTCTTCTTGCACATAGAGGAAGTGTCCAGTGGGATACAGTAGATGATGAGGAAAACACCACCTTTGGGATCAGCATGACTGGGTTTGAGCTTCAGGCTCACCTTGCCTCTCCCTAGGGGGCCTGGCGCTGTAAGCCCGGTTCTTGCTTGGGAAAGGTGCGACAAATCTCCCATGGGGATGATGTTAAAGAACCTAAGAACAAATGACTGACACATTGTTGGAACTCGCTCATTAGCCTTCCCAGTCAGGAATGAAGTTACACCCAACATCCCATCAGTTCGACCAACATCATCGAACGCCTACCATATACGCTGACAGTGATAAGGAATCCAACATGGACCCTGAAGTTCAAGAATGGGCAGTTCTGGGGGCTGAGGCTGTAGCTCAGTGGTAAAGCGCTTGCCTCGCATGTGTGAGGCACTGGGTTCAATCCCCACACCACATAAAAATGAATAAAGATACTGCGTGTTCATCTACAACTAAATAAATATTTTTAAAAAAGTGCAGTCCTGGGTCTTCATGCCCCTCACTTTTTTTTGGTACCAGGGATTGAACTCAGGGACACTCAACCACTGAGCCCCATCCCCAGTCCTATTTTGTATTTTATTTAGAGACGGGGTCTCACTGAATTGCTTAGTGCCTCACTGTTGCTGAGGCTGGCTTTGAACTCATGATCCTCTTGCCTCAGCCTCCTGAGACGCTAGGATTACAGGTATATGCCACCACACCCAGCCTTGATCCCTTTCTATAAACTTGTAGAAATGGTGTGGTGGGGGTGATGTGATTCCCAACTTCTCAGAGGTCTTGGCAACTGTAAAATTTGGTAAATGGCGGCCAAAATAAAAGTCCCATTTTCTCTCCCTGGAAGTGCCTCAGCAGCAGTATTCTCTGAAGAACTCTGCTTCCTGGTCTCCTAGGCACTCCTCACACCCTTGCTTACTTGATCTCGAGTCCTTGGGAGGGGCAGGATGGAGTCCCCCTCAGTGGGAAGTGTAATGACAGTGCCCCGAAACCAGCAGCGGCAGTTCAGGACCACGAACAGCACCAGGAAGGTCCCTTGTGGTTCCAGGTGGTGGGTCCTGTTAGCCCAGGGTCTTGTTGCCCCTGTACCAGAGCCAATCTGAGGGCAGAGACCCCTGCCTCGCGCAGGCTGGGCTCCAGCTGCCGGAGTGGCTGGATCTTCACCGGAGCTGGAGCTGTGGACTGTTACAACTCCAGCCCCCAACCTGGACTGGAGACGAGTCTGAGAACCCAAGTACCCAGGCACACATTCCCTTCTGCCCCACAAGTGGAGAAAGGGAGCGCCAGCTGCGGTTCTGGAGACAGCAGACACAAAGGGGTTGGGGTGTGAAGAGCTGCCGAAGCAGTTCCTAAACCCAGCCGTACAGTACAGTCAGTGACGTTCAGGCACAGGCGTGGACAGGAGGGGTGCCCTAACAGGGGAAGCCCAGAGCCCTTCTCTGCCGGACTGTCCTCAACACCAGGGACAGTTGGTCCTCCCTCCTCCAGACCCTGCTTTTATAGTGATCACAGCCATTCTCCGTGCCAAAGCAAAACTCTTCAACTTTCCCATCCCAGATTCCTACTCAAGAACATGATCTCTAAGGAGAGAACTTTCCAGACAGCAGGAAGTGAAAGGAGGAGGTCTTCCAGCACCGGATGTGGTGGGTGCTCTGGATCTGCCACCCATGTGTGTTGCTTTCCCTCCCATCAATCAAGGGAGAGACAACGGACTGCTCCTCCCACCATGGCGCCCAGAAACCTCATTGCAGAATTTTTACTTCTCATCCCCACTATGCTGAGCTCAGCAGGTTTGGAGGTGGAGTTTCCAAAACAAGAGGGCGCAGCTTCAGCCTTTTTAGCCCCCTTGAGTCTAAGGCATGAAGACCCCAAGGGCTGACAGCAGCCCCAAATCTGATCCGATGGGGGACTGGTCTTGATTACAAGGAGAAATTGAGTCACTACCACTCGGCAGAGGCTGTATGTCTGGCATAGCTAGAAGGGGCCATGTATGAACCACAGAGTGGGCTCTCCCAAGACACAGAGTCTGAGCCCTGATCTTGGGCTTCCCAGCCTCCAGAACAGAAAGAAAGAAATTTCTGCAGTTTTTAAGCTATCCAGTTTATGGTATTTTGTCATAGCAGCTCAAAGAAACTGAAAAAATAATAAAGTAGAAATTAAAGAAAGAAAAAAATGAACATATCGTAGAGAAGATCTTTGTAGATATCTTTAAAGATATTAAGGACTTGGTAAACTTCCCCCTGAGATTGCTCAAGAGACAGAGGGTGGTACAAATATGGAATGACACCAAGAATGAAAAAGCAGTGGCTCAGCGGTAGAGCACTCGCCTAGCACATGCAAGGGCCTGGGTTCGATCCTCAGCACCACATAAAAATAAATAAAATAAACTACAGCTGAAAAAGCAGAGTGACACACTGCAGGTGTTGCAGGTATCAATAAGATAACGAGGCACTATGACACATTTACATCAATATGGGTTTTTTTTTGTACTAGGGATTGAACCCAGGGGCACTTAACCACTGAGCTACACTCACAGCCCTTTTTTATATTTTATTTAGAGACAAGAGTCTTGCTGATTTGTTTAGGACCTTAATAAATTGCTGAGGCTGGCTTTGAACCCACAATCCTCCTGCCTCAGCCTCCCAAGCCCTGGAATTATGGGTCACTTGCCAATTTTAAAAGGGTACTAAGCCCATTTGTGAGGACTCAACCTCTATGACCTACTCACTTTCTGAAGGCTCCACCTGGTAACACCATCACCATCTGAATTTGGACAGGGACACAAACATTCAGACCGTAGCGATTACTTGCCCTCTCTTTCTTTGAGTTTGTTTTGCTATAGTTTTTTTTTTTAATTTTTTTTTTTTTAACAGGGAAGTGAACCCAAGGGTACTTAACCGCTGAGCCACAACCTCAGCCCTATTTTTTTTTTTTTTTTTTTTTTTAGGAGAGAGAGTTTAGTTTTAGTTTTCTTTTAGTTTTTGGCGGTCACAATGTCTTTGTTTGTATGTGGTGCTGAGGGTCGAACCCGGGCTGCACACGTGCCAGGCGAGCGCGCTACCGCTTGAGCCACATCCCCAGCCCCTGTTTTGCTATAGTTGTTGTTGTTCTTCGTCTTTGTCTTCATCTTCTCCCTCTCCCTCTCTCTGTTCACTTCTTGAGATGGTTGGTTCATTATTTTTAGTCTTACTTTCCACTTTTGCTGAGGCTGGCTTTGAACTCGAGATCCTCCTGCCTCAGCCTCCCAAGCTGCTGGGATTACAGGCATTCACCACCATGCCTGGCTTGTTTTTCAATATTTTATCTTTATTTATAATATTTTACTCATTTTAAAGAACTAACTTTCAGTTTTGTTGATCTTTCTCAATTGTCTGTTTTCTATTTCTATAACTCCATTCTTCTCTTGATGATTTTCTTCATTCTACATGTCTTGGGTTTGATTTGCTCTTCTTCTATATAATTAAAATGGAAGCTTAGAGCATTGGTAGTCAACCTTTTCCCTTTTCTAATAACAACATTTTTAAGCCAAAGAATTTTCTCTAAGTATTGCTTTAACTGCATCCCACAAATGTTGACAAAACTAAAAGGAAAATTTAAAAAAATGTACACTTAGAATTGGAGATTTGAGGGGCTGGGGCTGTGGCTTGCCTAGCACCTGCAGGGCGCTGGGTTCGATCCTCAGCACCAGAAAAATAAGTAAATAAAATAAAGGTATCGTGTCCAACTACAACTAAAACAAAAATAAAAAGAGAGAAGAATTCGAACAATTTACTTTCAGTAATTGTTATAACCGTAAGACAAAAAAAAATCTGTAAGAACATAGTAGATTTGAACAACAAAAATATGAATTAACTCAATTTGATTGACATTTATATAATATTACACCTAAGGGGCTGAGCTTGTAGTCAGTGGTAGAGTGCTTGCTCAGCACGTGTGAGGCCCTGGGTTCGATCCTCAGCACCACATAAAAATAAATAAAATAAAGGTATTGTGTCCAACTACACCTAAAAAATAAATATTAAAAAAATTTTAAGGGGCTGGGGATGTGGCTCAGTGGTAGCGCGCTCACCTAGCATGCGTGAGGCACTGGGTTCGATTCTCAGCACCACATAAAAATAAAATGAAGATATTGTGTCCACCGAAAACTAAAAAGTAAATATTTTTTAAAATTTTAAAAAAGAATATTACACCTAAAAACTCTAAGTATACTTTTTTCAAGGTCACATGAAACATTGCCAAGGTAAACACGTATTGGAGCGTAAGGCACGTCAATAAATTTAAAATAATTAAGATCAGATGGCGTGTGTCCTCTTATTCAAATGGCATTAAACTAGAAATCAATGAGAAAAGGACACCTGGAAAATATCTAAATTTGGAAATTAAACAACACACTTCTATACTTCTCAGGTCAAAGCAGTCACACACAAAAAAAATTAGAAAATATTTTGAACTGAGTGTTCCCCAGAGCCCAGCTTCATGGATCCCTGATCAGTGGAAGACCCGCCCACGTTCCCATGTTAGAGGAGGCGGTGGCTCTGGGGCGGGGCTGTGGCAGCTCTGGCCGCAGGTGAAGGACTCCCTCTCTGGGATCTCTTCATCTGGCTTCCTTGACCCCATTGCGCTTTGCTAGGCCTGTTTTTTAATATGTGTTTTTTATTCTGTTCAGGGTTTCTTTGGCTGTTTTTTTAATACTAGAATAAAAGTCTTTCTTATTTTTGCTCTCCTACATCTTAACCTGATAGCCTCTGAGTTGCTGAGGCTGGCTTTGAATTTGCCATCCTCCTGCCTCAGCCTCCCTAGCCGCTGGGATTACAGGCGTGGGCCATGGCGCGCGGGCTCAGCTCTTTTTCTTCAGTTCTGAAAAATGTACTGCTCTTAACTCCTCCAGTGCTTCTTCTCCTTGGCACCCTCTGGTCTTTTTAGATGCAGAAAGCCCTTTCTGTTGCCTCCACATCTCTTAAATTTTCTTCCACATTATGGACACCTTTGTTTTTCTGTGCTTTATTGTGGGGAAACTTCTTCAGATGCTACTCTCAATTCACCAATTCTCTCTTTAGTTATTTCTAATCTACTGCTTAATCCATTCTGTTCCACTGGTATGTTTTTATCTTTTAAAGTCTCATTTGCTATTTTGTTCAAACCCACCTGCTTGTTGCTGCTAGTCTCTTGATGCACATCCATGGTTTTGGTGTTGATGTCTTTTATTTCCTCAAGCCCTTTACAACACAGTTTCATCTAGAACCCTAAACTGAGATCACCCATCAGTTCCCTTACCTACAGTCCCTGGGGTCCACACGTTCTTGTTCTTGCCGTTCTCTCCAGCTCTTACTCAGGCTAGCTTGGCTTCTTGTGTGCTTGGAAATGTCTGATGGTAAGTTCTCTGCTTGGCCTTAATTCAGAAATCCTGTAGACCAACCTCAGCTTTCACTCTGGGCCACACTATTGTTCTTTATGTCTCACCTGTGCCCATGACAGTCTCCAGACAGCAACAAAGACAAGGGACATGTTTAAATGCAACTTAGAAACAGGTCACCCACAAGAGAATAGGGATGGCTGGTTCTCAGCAGCAGACCAGAAGCTATAAGACACCTGCAAAATGATAAAAAGAGAAAAATACATCAACCTGGACTTTAATACCCAGTGACACTATCTTTCAAGATGGAGGCAAAATGAGGACACTTCCACACAAAAATTAATTCTCATTATAGAACTTCTTCAAAATGCTTATTATAATATCTGTGATCAGCTGGGTGCTGTGGCGCACACCTGTAATCCCAGAGGCTCAGGAGGCTGAGGCAGGAGGATCGTGAATTCAAAGCCAGCCTCAGCAACTTAGCAAGGCACTTAGCAACTCAGCAAGAACTTATCTCTAAATAAAAATTTAAAAAGGAAAAAAGTGGGGGTGCTGGCGATGTGGCTCAGTGGTTAAGCACCCCTGAGTTCAATCTGCAGTACCAAAAAAAAAATCTGTGATCACTTTAAAATATTTCATCATGGAAATATGTCTGTCATGGACTATGGGGGTGGTTGGGATCATATTAGAAGGCAGATCCAAAGGCAGGAACCACCTGGGCTGTCCATACCTAGACCACACTGCAGGCTTGCTAATTGGTAAATTGAATGTCAAAAAATGAAATTAACATTAATTGGCATGATGACTCTTAGTAAAAGGCTCTAATGGTTACATCAAAGGCGTGTCAATTTACTTGAGCAACACTCCCTACCCTCGTATAAACAGGGTAGAGAAATCTAGCAAGTCCTGTAGGCTGCACACTTAGCGATATGGCCGGATGCCCAAGCCCTGAAAGGTCTCCTGTCTAAACCATGGATTGGACAGTTGCTATTTGCCTAATGCCAGTCTCAGGAGCACTCGCCTGGTCTGGGGTGGTGTCACATCCATCTTCTCCAACCCTCTCTATAAGATGATGGCTGGAGCACCTAACAGGACAAAGACCTGGGCTCCACTGCATACAGAACCGTCTGGTACCTACTTGCCCACAACTGTTTGGTTCTTTGTGGGGGAGGTGTCAGGGATAGAACTCAGCTTAACCACTGAGTCACATCCCCAGCCCTTTATTTTTTTATTTAGAGACAGGGATTTGCTAAGTTGCATAGGGCCTCACTAAGTTGCTGAGGCCGACCTTGAACTCAAGATCCTCCTGCCTCAGCCTCCCCAGCCGCTGGGATTACAGGCGAGCACCCCCTTGCCGGCAACAGTTTGCCTCTTAAGTGTCTAGTCACGTGGCAAAAGTTGTGAGTGAAGGAAACAAGTAGCACATCTTTACCCATTTTGAACTTTTAACTGTTACCTGCTGAGCTAAGAGCTGGCTTGGCCTGTTGAGGGGGAGAGACCAAGTGAGATAACAGAACTAGCAGAGAATGAAAATAGTTCACTTGAAATGATCTTGCAAAGAGCAGGCTGAAGCAGGCTACTCCAGGCCCACCCTGCAGCCTGGGGGACAGAGGCTGGAAGGACGTTCATCTCAGAGATACAGGGGAGGGGAGGGGGGTGCGGTACGTGCCCTGCCGGGCCAGGCCATTAGAACAGTGGAGAAGGAAGCTACTATGATGCCGCAGTCCGGCTGGGCCAAATAACCAGGAGGTGACAAGCAACTTGAAGGTTGAAGCGGGAACTGCTTTATTGCGGGGAACTCATCGGGAACTGAGCAGGGGCTCAAGGTAGCGGGAGCCGCTTTATTGTGGACCAGCAGAGGTCTATATACCTAACTGGTTACACACAGCTTGACGCAATTAGCATCATCCAGATACAGCAGTCAGCCAATAAGGAACCCCCACCATCTTAATGGCTCAGTGGCATTGCCTCACAAACCACTCCTCCTGGCAAACTGCCAGGCGCCATCTTGACTTGATTTGTGATCCCCAACATCTTCCCCCCTTTTTTTTTAAACAACAAGTATGTGGTTTAGGGACCATGCTTGTTTTAGGTTGTCCGATACTACAAATGGTCCTTACCCGTCATTGGATGGTCTGACCTCAAATCGTCAGCCTCCTGGCTTAGGTTGGTACCATTGTAATTGGATCTTACCTGTCTTTGACTACCAGCCCAATATATTTAGCCACAGTGGTTTACCATAAACAACCTGCCACAAGCAGAAGGAGGAGGATACAAAATGCCATGATACCAAGCCATTGACGGCTCTAAGTAAGAAGCCCTTGGAAAAATTGTAACACCAATGACACCGTCAGCAAAGATACCTTGGTACTATTAAGAGTTACAATTTGTTGTCTCAATAGATTAGTTAAATTTTGGAAGTTTACATTCCATGTGCCATTAAGCATGGCTCCTGATTGTCTGGAAAAATCTGCTGCTCGAGAAATATTATCGTAATGCATAGAAGTGATACACAGTCCAGGTAAGTTCTGTAAGCAGCTTAAAGCAGAGGAATCCATTAATATGTCTATTTCTTCTTGAAGTAAATCAAGTCTTTGGTTGAGCATCAGAATTCCATTTCTAGGATAATCATCAATAATGTTTTGCATTTGTAAAGCTTGTGCTACTTGCCTAGTTACATTATTCATTGATGCAGCAGTTTGTACAGTTTGTTGTGATAGCTATCGCAGAAGCTGTAGTAGCAGCAGCAGAAACAGCAACAGCTGTGATGATGGTAGCTGTAATTCCAAAGTCTTGTTTGGTTTTCAGTAATACTGGAAATTCTTCTATTTTTGTCTTCACTGGCACTGGGATGAAGGTAGGAATTCTAGCAATGATG
Organism: Urocitellus parryii; assembly: GCF_045843805.1. Taxonomy (NCBI): domain Eukaryota; kingdom Metazoa; phylum Chordata; class Mammalia; order Rodentia; family Sciuridae; genus Urocitellus; species Urocitellus parryii. Next base: position 9,538,582 of record NC_135535.1, read on the forward strand.
GCTAAAGAAAAATGTGTAGCATTCCAGCAGGCACTAAGAAAACAATCTTCTGAATAATTTAGTACATTATCCTGAATAGAATTATTAGATATAATGAAAAGGAAAGGTGAAAGTAAACAAACAGGAGTAGGTTAAAACATTCTGTTAGGCTTTTATGTCGAACATCTTACTCGGTTGCAGTAAGCCAAATTACTTTGCTAAATTCCTAATCATATGCTATTTCTTAACACAGTGCCTGGTGTAACTTCTACCAATTAATTGAAGTAAGCTTAACAGGTTCTGTTTTTTACATTTGAAATAGGCCTCAATGGTGCTCATTATTCATTAGCCTCCAGGTGTGGGAGAACCATTGTCGCAGATGTAAGGATAGCTAAACTGGAGTTCTGGATATCAGCAGTTACGGATTTGAGATATTGCTAACCCTGCATTTATAAAGCTCAGAAGGCTTGAGAATGGCGGGTTGTTTCAGCTATTATGGATTTGAGATAAAATAGCATTCTGAATATTTGTATCCACATTAATATCGAGGATTCCATGGCAGCACCTGCAGCAAATAGGGAAAAACTGATGACTCATTAGTTATTGGCATTGGAAAGGCCAAACTTCAGGGATGCCAGGCATGTCCTCCACAGCCAGCCACAGCGTCCTATCTATTTCTAGGGTCGAGCAGCTTACCTTGTCACTTACCCCCGGAGTTCCCTGGACGGGCCACCATTTGCCGCAGTCTGGCTGGGCCAAATAACCTGGAGGTGACAAGCAACTTGAAGGTTGAAGCGGGAACTGCTTTATTGCTGGGGAACTCATCGGGAACTGATCGGGGGCTCAAGGTAGCGGGAGCCGCTTTATTGTGGACCAGCAGAGGTCTATATAGCTAACTGATTGCACATAACTTGACTCAATTAGCATCATCCAGATACAGCAGTCAGCCAATATGGAACCCCCACCATCTTAATGGCTCGGTGGCGTTGCTTCACAAACCACTCCTCCTGGCAAATTGCCAGGCGCCATTTGACTTGATTTGCGGTCCCCAACACTACGACAAACTTACAGATAAACTTTAAAGACAAAAGTAGTTTTGTGAGCTGAGTTTGTAAATGGGATTAAATGTGAAGCAAATCCCTAGTAAGAGTTTGTTAATATTTGTTCCACTTAGAATGACAGTGTAGGGCTGGGGATGTGGCTCAAGTGGTAGCGCGCTCGCCTGGCATGCGTGCAGCCCGGGGCTCGATCCTCAGCACCACATACAAACAAAGATGTTGTGTCTGCCGAGAACTAAAAAATAAATATTAAAAAAATTTAAAAAAAGAATGACAGTGTACACTGAACCTGACATTTAAGAAATAATTAGCATGGTGCACGCCTGTAATCCTAGCCACTTGGGAAGCTGAGGCAGGATAGAAAGTTCAAGGCCAGCACTCAGCAAGGCCCTTAGCCACTCAGTGAGGCTCTATCTTTAAATAAAATGTAAAAAAAAAAAAAAGGTCTGGGGATGCTGCTCAGTGGTTAAGCACTCTGGGTTCAATCCCCTGTAACAGAGAGAGAGAGAGAGAGAGAGAGAGAGAGAGAGAGAGAGAATATTAGCATTTAATAAATATGATACAAAAAAAATAAAAAGAAACCAAGTCTTCCAGTCAGAAATAGACGCATTTTTTTTTAAGTGGAACATCTGAAAAATCAAAAAATAAATCAAAATGAGTATTTCTCTCCTTAAACTCAGAATATTATAGCCAAAATTAGAGAAAAGCTTACCAAATTTCCAATAAAGAATCCTAGTCTATCAAGAGACATGAATATACACTAAAGTTTAACTTGGATTTGTACACTGAAAACTATTAAATATTGCTAAAAGAAATTGAAGAAAAACTGAAGAAATGGAAAATCCATGTTCATGGGTTGGAATATTTAATATTATTAAGTGGCAATATGACTCACGGTGACCTATGGACTCAATGCTATCCTTATCAAAATTCCAAGGCTCTTCTCTGCAAATGCAGAGAAACTTATTATGAAATTCTAAGAAGCCCCACTTAGCTAAAACATAACCAAAGAGCAAATTTGAAGGACTCACATTTCCTGACTTTGAAACTTATTACAAGCGGGCACGGTGGCACATGCCTGAAATCCCAATTGCTCAGAAGCCTGAAGCAGGAGAATTGTGGGTTCAAAGCCATCCTCAGCAAAAGCGAGGTGCTGAGCAACTCAGTGAGACCCTGTTTCTAAATAAAATACAAACTAGGGCTGGGGACATGGTTCAATGACTGAGTGCCCCTTTTCAATCCCCGGTACCAAAACAACAACAAACTTATTACAAAGCTAATAATCAAAATAATTGGTAGTGGCTTAACTATAGGTATAGACCAACAAAATAGACTTGAGAGTAATACCCATCTATGTACAGTCAATTAATATAGAATTGAGAGTAATAAACCCATATATGTAGAGTCAATTAATTTTTCAAAAAAGATGTCATGACCAGTCAACGGAGGAAATATTAGACTCTTTAACAAATGGTGCTGGACCAACTGGATATCCACATGCAAAGAAATGAAATCAACTTCCCAACACCATGTACAAAAATTAACTGAATATTGATCAACAACCTAGATAGAAGTTACAACCATAAAATTTTTAGAAGAAAACAGGAGTAAATCTTGGACCTTGAATTGGGCAAGGGATTTCTATTTACAAAAACAACAAGAAAGTAACAGAATTAAGTCAGGTGTAGTGGCCCTCGCCTATGATCCCAACAGTTTGGGAGGCTGAGGCAGGAGGATCACAAGTTCAAAGCCAACCTCAATGACTTAGAGACTCTGTCTCAAAATGAAAAAAGGACTGAAGATGTAGCTCAGTGGCAAAGTGCCCGGGTTCAAAACCCAGTGCCCCGCTACACACACCAAGGTTAATCTTACGTAATGCAAATTTCACATCAGTAAAAAGAAAGAGGTTTGACAAGGTTTGATATAAAAACTAAACTTAAGTTTGAAAGTAAATGGAGATACACAGACACACACTGGGAAAATCAGAAGGAGCTACAAATAAAAGCAGACAAAGGCGCTGACAGGGTCCTTTCAACCCTCTGCTCCATCTAGTCCTTCACTCAACAACTATTTCCTGAGGGCCTACTGTGCGCCAGGCCCCACTCTCCGCAGTTTCTCCATAGGAGACAGTAATCACTTTATCTGTAAATAATGACAGTTTTGTTTCTTCTGGTCTGAGAGTACACTGATTATTTTTCCTGGCCCTACTAGACTTTAATGTTGAAATGAGAGGATGGAAGCAGCCATCCTGGCCTTGTCTCTGATGGAAACATTTCAGGGTTTCCTAAGGTTTTCACTCTAGGTCCTGAATGAGGTTAAGATTTTCCTTTTTTTTTTTTTTTTTGGTACTGAGCATTGAACTCAAGGATGCTTCACCACATCCCCAGCACTTTTTTATTTTTTTATTTTGAGACAAGGTCTCACTAACAGCCTCCCTAAGTTACTGAGGCTGGCTTTGAACTTGTGGTCCTCCTGCCTCAGCCTCTGGAGCTGCTGGGATTACAGGCAGCTTAAGAGGTTTTCTTTATATCTTAGTTTGCTTAGCTTTCTTTTTCTTTTTGGAAACAGGATCTTGTTATGCTGCCAAGGCTGGTCTTGAACTTAAACAATCCTCCTGCCTAGGCCTCCCAAGCAGCTGGGATGACAGGTGCACACCACTGCACCTGGCTTGGAAACTTGAAACTTTGACTCTTGTCCAATACTGTTTCTGTATCTATTGAGATGATCATATGATTTTCTCTTCTTATCTATTAATGTAGTTGATAACATTACTCGATTTTCTAATGTATTTTAAAATCTCCTATACAACTGGGTCATACGGTGTTATCTTTTCTATTGTTGGATTCTATTTACTGACAGCTTGCTTATGGAAAAGATAACACCACATTTTCCTTCCTTGAGCAGTTTTTGGTTTAGATATCAAGATTTCCCAGCTTCATAAAAACAATGAAGGAGCACTGATATTTTTTTCTACTCTCTGGAAAAATTTGTGTTCAATTGAGTGAATCATCCCTAAATGTTTGGTAAAACTCTCCTGATTAAGGGGGGAAAAAATCTTATCCAGGATTTTCTTGCATATGATTTTTTTTTTTTTTTGGTATCATGGATTGAATCCAGGGGCTCTTGATCACTGAGCCACATCCCAGACCTTTTTATTTTCTTATTTAGAGACAGCATCTCACTAAGTTTCTTAGGGCCCTGCTAAGTTGCTGAGGCTGGCCTTGAACTTGGGATCCTCCTGCCTCAGCCTCCCGAGTTGCTAAGATAACAGGTGTGCACCACCACACCCTGTGGATATAAAGATTTTTGATCACCAATTTAATTTTTTAAATGGCTAAAACATCGTTCACATTTTAAAATTTCTTCTGGGGCCAAATTTCATTATTTTTAAATGTAAAATTTGTGTGTTTGATTTAAATTTTTAAAGTTATCAGAATAAAATTGGTCATAATACCCTATTATATTTTTGTCATATTCATTGTCCAAGGGCATGTTGCCTCTTGATTCCTGTGGTAGCCTCTGGCTTCCTTCTGTTCCTTCAATAATCTTGCCAGAGGTTTGCCAGTATTATTAGATATATATATTTTTTTAAAGCAGAATTTGGCTTGCTATGCTACTTTCTATTTCACTTATTTTTGCTCTTTAACATTTCCTTTCTCCTACATCTCAAGAGTTTATCCAGCTGTTTTTTTACATTTACTCATTTTTATGTGGTGCTGAGGATCAAACCTAGTACCTCACACGTGCTAGGCAAGTGCTCTGCCACTGAGCCCCAGCCCAGCCCTGTCCTGCTGACTTCTTGTATTAAATGTTGTATTTATTTTCAATCCTTTTCTCCCGTGAAAGTGGCTGATATGTTCTGACAGGTGGAGTTTTCATCCTGATTTACTTCTAAACACATCTTAAAGCCCATCTCACTTTCTTTTTTGGCTCATTAACGAAAGAGTTTTTAATTTTTTCTATACTTTTTTGTTATTGATTTCATCCCTGGTGGTCATAAAATGTGTTTTGTTCAAGTCAACCTTTTGACTTGACAGAAGATAGCTTTTTGAAGCAGGCATGGCTACATGCTGGTAATCCCAGCTACTTGAGAGGCTGAGGCAGGAGGATTGCAAGTTTGAGGTCAGCCTCAGCCACTTAGCAAGACCCTGACTCAAAATAAAAAAGACTAGGAATGTAGCTTAGTGGTAGAGTACCCCTGGGTTTCACCTCCAATGTACCACACAGGCGCGTGCACGCGCGCGCACACACACACACACACACACATACAAACACATTGCTTTTTTGGGGGGGAGTATCAGGAATTGAACTCAGGGACCACTGGACCACTGAGCCACATCCCCAGCCCTATTTTGTATTTGACCAGACAGGGTCTCACTGACTTGCTTAGTGCCTCGCCATTGAGGAGGCTGGCTTTGAACTCGTGATCCTCCTGTCTCAGCCCCAGAGCCATTGGGATATCAGGCATGCGCCACCGCGCCCAGCTCAGATTAGCTTTTTTTTATTATTTATTTTTTAGTTTTCGGCGGACACAACATCTTTATTTCATTTTTATGTGGTGTTGAGGATCGAACCCAGTGCCCCGCGCATGCCAGGCGAGCGCGCTACTGCTTGAGCCACATCCCCAGCCCTTAGATTACTTTTTCATGAGAAAAATAGTCAATTTTTTTTAACATCTATTTTTTAGTTGTGGTGGACACAATACCCTTATTTTATTTTTATGTGGTGCTGAGGATCGAACCCAGTGGCTCCTGCATGCCAGGAGAGAGCTCTACCGCTGTAACGCTCCAGGTGTACGTGAAAAGAATGTCACGTCTGCGATTCTCGGCAAAATGTTGCAGAAATCCCCATGAAGTGCAGGTTGTGATTGCGTAATTCCCATCTCCTCTGCCCTCGCTGTTTGCTTTGGGCTGTTTTCTCCTTTGGTGTGACAGGTGCCGACTATTAGACACAGGAGAGGCAGGTGACAACAGGACCTGCTAAAACTCACGGTAGAGAACCAGTCCGTAAGCCAGGAGGCAGAACGGGCTCCAGGACAGTAGCTTAGTCCCTTAAATCCACGCTATGAAATAGGGAGAGCTGTCAATGAAAAGCAGATGGGGGTCCTGCATCCTGACTCGGAGAAACCACACATAAAGGACAGTTTAGGGAAAACTGATTTGGGGCTCTCGAGAGCATAGGATCCCCCTTGCCTGGGTCCAGGGGGGCATCCTGGTGCCTTCCCTTTCCCAACAGCCCATGCTTTGGTCCTGCCAGAGGAAGGTGACATCACCGTCAACCTAGCCCGGTGCTAATAAAAGCTCCACTTCCTCCAATAACAAATGTCAATTCCACCACCCAAGAAGTGTCTGGCGCATGGAGACCTTGAAAATCCTATTGCAAGTGACTTAACCGTGGACTTGAAAAACAGCCTATGGGGCTGGTCTTGCTGGAAAGACATTGCCGAAGTCTGTGGTGCTAAAGTGGCCTCCCCCTGTGCCCAACGCTGCCTTCATGGCCCCACAGGGGTTCTTGACCTCTGAGCCGTGTCTCCAGCCCTATTTTGTGTTTTATTGAAAGACAGGGTCTCACCGAGTTGCTTAGCGCCTTGCTTTTGCAGAGACTGGCTTTGAACTCTCCATCCTCCTGCCTCAGCCTCCCGAGCTGCTGGGATGACAGGTGCAGGTTGTGATTGCGTAATTCCCATTTCCTCTGCCCTTACCCCGTGCCCGGGTGAGTGCCTGGTTTTGGTCTACTTTTCCTACTATCATGAGGCAGCACCTCAGATCAGAGCCTGCATCTCATTCCTCTGGGCCTCCCCAGGAGAGAGCCTGGCTTGGTGGGTAAACCTAAGAAGTCACAGAACACCAAGCCCCACCTCTGTGTTGACACAGCCTCCGTGGGTTCTGTTTGCAGAATTCTGGGCCGAGGCCCATGACCTCCCCGACCCTTTTCAGAAGGGAATACTCAAGCCTGTCTCGGGAGAAAGATGCGCCCACGCCTGGCCCAGACCCACAGGAGGGAAGCAGACGCGGAGGTTGCTTTCTCTCTTTTTCTCTTTGGCAGGGAATCAGCCTCGGGTCTCGTGCCTGCCAACCAAGTGCTGCACCACAGAACATCCCAGCTCTCAGGTGCAGAAATTCTTGTGGCCAAATTATCTGCAATGTGCAAAGAGGGCAATTTCAGGATTTAGAAAGTTCCGTAGCCGAGGAGAGGCCCCGGCCAGTCACCCCAGCAGCAGCCAGCGAGGGTGGCTTCCTCTCAGGCGTGAGGCCACACTGTGCTGTGTGAGGACCCAGCAGAACGAGACGCTGTCCAGAGGAGCCGGAAGCCCCTGGGTTTGTAAAGAGCCATGACAGGGCAGCAGTGTCCCCTCCCCCTGAAGTTTGTGATGTTTTTTGACCTCTGACCACTAGATGGATTCCAAGGAGAGAACTGAGACAGGCACTTCAAGATTGTCATCCTAGCCCAGGTGTGACGTCGAAGCATGGTGGCCTAGCAGCTTAGGACTGTATAAGTGAACAACGGCGCATCAGCCAGTGGGTCCCCCGCAGCCACTAACGGGGTGACTTATTGACGTGGAGATGGGGGATGGGCAGATAGGTCAAGATAGAGGCATAGTTGATGGGGTACTGGAACCCCAGCTCTGCTGTCTAGGCTTCCCCGTCCACCACGTGTTCTCCCTTATACACTGTGGTACCACAGCCTGAGCAGCAGGGCCAAGGCCATGGGCTGGGACCTCGGAAACTGCAAGCCAAAACAAACCTTTTTTCTTATAAGTTATTTATCTCAGGTGTTTTGTCACAGCAATGGAGAGCTAACACAGAGAGACAGATAGACACACATACATGCAGGCACAGTCATGGATGTTTGTGTGTATCTTTGCAAGAAGAGGTATCTAGAAGGTCATTTACCAAACAGTACCACTGGGTAATGGAAATTAGCATGAGTTTTACCCTCTACTTTGGATTTTGTGAAGTGTTTAAATTCTCTCTCTCTCTCTCTCTCTCTCTCTCTCTCTCTCTCTATATATATATATATATATATATATATATAGCTTTTATAATCAGGAAAAATAAATTAAATTAAATTAAATTAAATTAATTTAAATTAATTTAAATTAAATTAAATTAATTTAAATTAATTTAATTTAAATTAAATTAAATTCTCTCTCTCTCTCTCTCTCTCTCTCTATATATATATATATATATATATTGCTTTTATAATCAGATTTTGGGATAATAACATTTTGTGTTGCAAAATGTCTTAAATTATTCAATGTGGATATGATTCTCTATTCTAAAAATAATACAATTTTAGCACATTTTCCCCGCTTTTCTCCCGCCCCCCTTCACATAAGTTTCATTAAAATCATCTTGAGAGCTGGAGAAATAGCTTGGTTGGTAGAGAGCTTGCCTTGCATGCACAAAGCCCTGGGTTCAATCCTCAGCACCATCAAAAAAGAAAATCACCTTGAACTTACATCTGGGGTTATTATTATTTTAATTTTACACTTCCATTTTGGGAACCCTTTGTTAACTATTGTGTGTGGGGTCTCTCGTCCATGAGGAGGTCTATGGAACAGGGTGGAGGAGAGTGTGGCTGCGGAGTCGCTAATCAAGACCTGAGGAGAACAAGCAGGAAGCAGGTCTGATTTTATTGCGCGTCACCATGTGTATATACTCAGGCAGCAGCTAGGCAGATTACAGGCAGCCACCAATGCAGTGTCTGCTAACTGTCCTTGCAGCCACCAATTGAGGAGTGGGCCGTGGAGCAAGCTTAGGGACTGCCACACGTGGCCCCACGCCCAGGGCTGTGCCTACAGGGTAAGTGACCTGCCGCTTACATGCCCAGCACAGGAGAGTGGCCTGCCACTCAGACGCCCTTAACGTATGCCATGTAGGCAGTTCTCCATGAGCTTGTCCCCACCCAATTGCATTTCACTGTAGAGGTTAAAAGCCAGGTTTTAGAGACAGACAATCCACTGGCTCCATGACTCTGGGTAGGTCCTTTACCTGCCCTTTGAGTCACACTTAGACCCAAGGACAATTGGATGACCAAGGACAAGAACGCCCTGTAGATATCAAAACCCCTGGGTACCCCAGCCTCTCATGTAACACGGCGTAGTATCTCTATATGCCTACACACACCCTCCCTGGCCCTTGAAATCATTTCTAGGTTATTTGCAATACTTAATACCATGTGAATGATGTTAATAGTGGCTATACTTATTGTTTAGGGAACAATAACAAGAGACAGACCTGTACATATTCAGTACTGTTATGGTCTGGATGTGAGGTGTCCCCAAAAGCTCCGGTGTGAGACAATGCAAGAAGATCAGAGGAGAAATGGTTGGGTGGTGACAGCCTTAACCCAATCAGTGGATTAATCCCCTGATGGGATTAAGGGAAGGCAGGTGGGTGTGGCTGGAGGAGGTGTGTCTTGGGGGCGTGGCTACAGGGGATGTATTTTGTATCTGGTGAGTGTGCACCGTTCTCTCTCTCTCTCTCTCTCTCTCTCTCATCACCATTGAGCTGCTTCCCTCTGCCACACTCTTCTGCCATGATGTCCTGTCTCACCTTGATCCCCAAGGTATGGAGCCTGCCGTATATGGATTGAGACCTCTGAAACTCTGAGCCCCTAAATAAGTCTTTCCTGCTCTACAATTGTGCTGGTTGGGTCTTTGAGTGGCAGCAGTGTAAAAGCTGACTATAACAATTTCCCCCCAGTTTTCAACCTACTGTTGGTTAAATCCACAGATTCGGAACCCAGGGATATGGAGGGCGGTGTATATTTTATTATACATCGATTCTATCTCAATAAACTGCTTTGTAGAAAGAATAAGTGGTGGCTGTTGAAGCCACCGAGTTTTGGGGTGGTTTGTTACACTGCAAAAGCTTACTGATGTGTCCCCATTGTTAATGGTTGACCGAAACTTTTGACTAAGATGCAAGGCCATTTCCAGAGCATAGAGGTCAGCTCCCGAAGGCTAACTCAGAGTGGATACCTACCCGGCACTCTGAAGAGCAGACCTCAGGGCAGGTGACATGTGCAAAGTCACAATGGACAGGTCAGACTGAGCCCCGAGAGAGCCAGGGTTGTCTTAACAGCGACGAGAGTTAAGTGGTTCCATCAATGTTTAAAAATCGATGGGGATGGGGTTGTGGCTGAGTGGTAGAGCACTTGCCTCTCACGCATGAGGCACTGGGTTCCATCCTCAGCACCACATAAAAATAAATAAATAAAATGAAGATATTGTGTCCATCTACAACTAAAAAATAAAATAAATCGAGGTCCCAGGTAAGAGTAGGGGCTCTGGCCATGTGACCTTGGACAAGTCACCAAATTCTGTGCTTCCCTTCTTCTTTAATCTGCAAAATGGGGGAAGTGGTAGGACCTACCTTAAGTTGATGGAATTGACTGAATGAACGAATGAAGAACTCTGGGAACTCTGCCTGGAACACAGTTGGCCTTAAATAAACACTAGCTGTCACTGTCATGGAGTTCAAAGGTCTTTAGACATTTTTATACCTTAAGAGGCAAAGAAATACAAAATCCAAGCACTGGGCTGGGGTTGTAGCTCAGTAGGACAGTGCTTGCTTTGCACGTTGTGAGGCCCGGGTTTGATCCTCACACCACATCAAAATAAAATATAGGTATTGGGTCCATGTCCAACTAAAAAAAATTTTTTTAAATAATCCAAGCACTGATGGAGAAACTAAGGTAGAAGTTAACAGGTTCCCATGAACATAAGGAAGAGTTAGGCCACGCTCGGAAAGAAACCTGGGGTTGAAGACGAAGCTGTCCCCAGGACCCTGAGTGACGCTGAGAAAGTCCTCTGAGAGGAGCATTTATAAATGGCCTCTGACGGGGCCTTCGGGGTCTCTCACAAGAATCCCCACCGACAGCTCCCAAGCCATTCTGCAGCATCAGCAGCTCAGAAATTGTGTGAAGTGACACAGTTTTCAGAAACTACTTTTTACCCCTAGGGAGATTTGCCGTAAGTACAGACATGCAAAAACCTAAAACGAAAGTGTCACTGTGTCTGTGAGAAGGAGTCTTTCTGTTTTGAACCCTCACAACTTTGAGAGAACTTGGCTGATGAGAAGAGATTGTTTCACGACTCCAATTTTAAAATATGCCATTGAGTAATGATAGCTCTGAGCTTGGGACTGAGCACAGAGCCTGCAGCCGCTGATCCAGCTGCAGGGTCGCCATATTTATAACCTAACACAGTGGGTTTGTGAGAATCACTTGAGTGTTTCAGGCTTGTGAGCCAATTACACTTAACAACTTAAGCAGATATAGATCACGCCGTATAAAATGTTTGATGGAGTTGAAGTTCATTAACGAGGCCATAATTCATCAAAACCTCCTTAATGATTGCTGAAATTTTCCAGACCCATAATTAAACTAATAAGTTATTTAAGGATGAACTAGGCATCTTATGTATAAGTCAATCAGCTTAATATTAACTTTAAGACGATATTATTTAACTATTAAAATAATAAATTGAAGACTAATCTTTAAAACATAAGCAAAACCCTGAATTACCTTTTCTGTACACAAAAACCACCTTTAAAAGCATCAGTAAAATTTCACCTTACTGTGTATGTGGCGGGGCGGGTGAGCGGATTTGAGACAATCCTGTCACCTTATATTCCTGTTCATCTGGGGCCAAGATGGGCAAATTCTCAGCAGGCTCCTGGAACCTGGGCTCGGGCCACAATTCCTTCTCTCTTCACACTGACTGCACAGGACCCGGAGGACAGATGTTCCCACTCATATCGGGCTGCAGTTGTGGGCCACACTGTCCCCTGGCGGGACGTCCGATCTCTATGGGAGAGACACTGCGTGGCTCGGAGCTGCCCCCGAGTCTGAGGATGGGGCACCCCAGGGCTCCCCAAGGCCCTAAGTGTGACTGTGGCGAGCAGTTCCCTCTGGCAAAGTCCCCTGGGCAGCTCAGGGTGAAGTCTGTACTGGTGAGTCCCCGGAGGTGGAGGCAAGGATGTCCCCAGTCAGTGGAGACACAGGACAAGAGTGACGCTACCCCCAGTGGCAAGTCCTCCTCCTCCAGCCAGGATGGCCTGCCTCAGGAGACACTTGTCCCTGCTGTAAGCAGGATCAGGGCCCCAGAGCCAGATGCTGGGGTCAGCAGGTGCTGGGGACCGCAGGTGCAGCCAGCCTTCTGCAGCCCTCACACTGGTCACTGCAGGGTCCCGCTGCTTGGCGGAGCTGCAGAGGGAACCCGGGCGCTGGCCTCCCGGCGCCCACGCGAGGCTGCCCCAGCATCTCCCTGAAGTGAAGAAGAACCCCGAGAAGCCAGCACCCCCCCGCCCCCCGAAGGTGGCTGGAAAAACGTCTCCCAGCAAAGCGGGAAGAGCAGGGACCAGTGCACACAGAACTGCAAGGCCAAGGCCACAGAGGAGACCTGCGCTCTGCGCAGTATTGGGGTGTCTCGGTGTGAAGCTTCACTTTTGCCCTAAGTAACCGGCACCTTCCCAGACCACCTCTGTGACAGGGCGCCCCAGCCTGGAGTCTTGGGGACAGCTCTTTCCGCTGTTAGGCACAGGCTTCTGCCTCCTGCTGTGCGTGGGGCAGCCCTGGCTGCGTACTCAGAGCCTTGCTGGCAGCCGGGGCTCCCTCTGCCTGAGCCGTGCCCGCCTGCCCCTCTCTCTCTCTCTCTCTCTCACAGCGACTTCTCTTCCAGAGCCTCCTGACTGCACTTGGAACAAGACCCAAGCTCCCCTCCAGCCGACAAGGCTCTGCTCCTGGGACTCCTGCCTCCTCTGCCGCCCGTCTCCCGTCCACTCTGCTCCAGGCCCCAGGCTCCCTTTGGTCCCTCGGAGATACCAAATGTGTCCTGGCCCCAGGGCTTTTGCATCACCGCTCCTTCTGCTTGGGAAGCTCTTCCCCAAGTCCCTGCAGCCTCTTCCTTTTCCTCTGGGGGGTCTCATCTAAGATGTGGCTCCTCAGAAGGCCGTCCTCGACCCCCAGCTGAGGATCCACACGTGCACTGTGTTCCACCACGACACATCCAACCAAGGCCCCCCCCCCCGCCCTGTGTGTCACTGTCTGTTGCTAAGAATCGAAGCCTCTCGAGGGCTGGGACTCATCTTGCTCTAGGCCATGTCCCCGGAACCTGGGGCACATGGTGGCAGTTGCCTGGCTGCCCACCGTCCCGGGTCCCTGCCTCAGGAGTTCATGCTTCACAGGAGAGAATGACGACGAGCACGTGGAACGCTGCCCTGTCCCTGCAGCACCGAGAACATCCAAATGGGCAAGAGACGCCTGGCCAGCTCAGTCCAGGGAACCTGGAGCTGTAGGCAGAAGCAGGGCCCCAGAGCCAGACGCTGGGAACAGCAGGTGCTGGGGACAGCAGGTGGAGCAGCGCGGGCAGCCAGCCTTCTGCAGCTCCCACGCTGGTCACTGCTCCAGGGCAGGGTCCTCGCTGCTTGACAGAGCTGCAGAGGGAACCCGGGGCACCCTGGCCTTCCAGCGCCCCTCGTGAGGCTGCTCCAACCTTTCCTTAAAGTGAAAAAGAACTCAGAGAAACTAGCACCCACTTCCCACCAGACCACTGAGTAGTTTTGAAAGACGCTCCTCTTGGGTGACCAGGGCAAGCCTTTGAGGACCTCACCTGAAATGAGATCCTGTGAGAAGAAAGAGGCAGCTGCAGAGACCTGGGTTTGGCAGGTGTGTTTTCTAAGCACGGGCCGTCAGTGCAAAGGTCCTGAGGCAGGGACCACTCAGTAAACAGGTGTCTCAGTGATACCCAAGGAAGGATGTGCAGGACAGGACGGGAAGAGAGGAGCCTTCCTCCAGAGGCAGGAGGAGCTACCGTGGTTATCTTGGCTGCTTTGGTGTTAAGAGTCTTAAACAGAAGAACAACTGGATCAGAGCCCTCCAGCAAAACTGGCATTTCCCGTGTGCCTTGCCCAATTATGACCATATTCAGGAATATTTCCAAACAATTCCTCTGCCTTCTTGCTATAAATAGTGAGACTTTCTTTAGAAGCACATAATTTCACAAAGCGGTATTTCAGAAGTCGCTACACATTTCTACTGTTTGTGACTCGCCTCTGTTACCCAAACTCATGTCTTCAGCTTTTTGTCCACAGTTTCATGGGTCAAATCACTACATGTGGCAGGAGATGAAGGGCTCCAGGTGACCACAGCATTTACGTTTCGGTTTTTGTTGTTTGTGTTTGTTTGTTGAAGGTGCGGGGGGGGGAACCCCGGGGTCCTTAACCACTGAGCCATGTCCCCAGCCCTTTCATATTTTATTTAGAGACAGGGTCTTGCTAAGTTGCTGAGGCTGGCTTTGAACTGTGATCCTCCTGCCTCAGCCTCCTGAGCTGCTGGGATGACAGGCCACCGTGCCCCGCCCACCTCAGCCCATTTAATTTTTAATTTGAGCCAGGCTCTGCGATGCTGGCGATCCTCCTGCCTCAGTCTGAGAATCTACTACTGTTCTCCTCTGCGCCTTCCACCCTGGGGTGAGCACAAACCCTGTGTCCTCAACAGTGAGATGGAGTCTCAACAGCTCCCTGCAGGACGGATTCAAGGACTGAATTAGTTAATGTCACCTGCAAACCACACATAGGAATCCTTGGAATGTCACAGTGCTACGCAAAGCTTTAGCCTTTGATGTTTTTCAATTTAATTTAATTTCAATTTCCAGAACTGATCTGAGAACTGACTTTCAGTGGAAGAAAATGTGGGTCAGGAATGTCCATCTCTCTGGAGATGCAGAGGGCCTGGGGGGTATGCATGCACCCCTCCACCCCATGGACCTACTGTGTCCCCGACAGTTCCGGGTGCCTTTAATGCTATCGTATGGTATGTTATTATCCTCACAATTCTGGAAGACAGGAAGGACTCCAGTTTACACATGAAGAAAGTCAGGGCTCAGAGAGGTGGACAACAAAAAGTTGCCCAGCTCTGATGAGCTGTTTGCACCCTCAATTCCCATGAACCCCGGTGCTCAGGGCAGGAATCTCATCTCTCCTTCTCCTTCTCCTTCTCCTCCTCCTCTTCCTCCTACATCCTCCTTCGTACTGAGGATTGAACTCAGGGGCACTTGACCACTGAGCCACATCCCTAGCCCTATTTTGTATTTTATTTATTTTTTTTTATTTTTAAAATATATTTTACTTGTAGATGAACATAATACCTTTATTTTATTTGTTTATTTTTTTTAAGAGAGAGTGAGAGAGGAGAGAGAGAGAGAGAGAGAGAGAGAGAGAGAGAGAGAGAGAGAGAATTTTTAATATTTATTTTTTAGTTCTCGGCGGACACAACATCTTTGTTGGTATGTGGTGCTGAGGATCGAACCCGGGTGGCACGCATGCCAGGCGAGCGCGCTACCGCTTGAGCCACATCCCCAGCCCCCTTATTTGTTTATTTTTATGTGGTGCCAGGGATGGAACCCAGTGCCTCACGCATGCTAGGCAAGCACTCTAGCACTGAGCCACACCCCCAGCCCTATTTTGTATTTTATTTAGAGTCAGAGTCTCACCGACTGGCTTAGTGCTTCCCCATTGCTGAGGCTAACTTTGAACTCATGATCCTCCTGCCTCAGCCTCCCAAGCTGCTGGGATTATAGGGGTGTGCCACTGTGGAAGGAGTATCTGGCCTCCAAATCGGGGACCCACTTGTGATATCGTATAATAGTCCTCAGCCCCCTTTGCCATGTGACCTTGTCAATCCTCTATCTAGGGCTGGAGTCTACTCCCATCCCTGAATCTGGGCCGTTATTGATGAGTTTTTAAGAGCGTGATGCTGAGTCCCCACCACTCAGTGGCTCAGGGCAACACCCATGTATTCCCACAGTGTCCATCATCAGGGGCAGCTTATCTGGAGACTGCTTGGGCTCCCAGGCTGTGGCCAAGGTGTCATCCAGGGGAGGTACTCACCTGAAAGCTCAGGGTCCTTCTGCGAGCTCAAAGGTGGTGACAGAAATCAGATCCTTGTGATGGCAGGACTGAGGTCCTCAGCTCTGAGAAGCAGCTCACGGCTCCCGCCACAGGACCCGCTTCACAGTGTGGCAGTTTGCCTCTTCAAGGACAAAAAAGGAGAGCAATTCTGCTGCCCCAAATCACTGCCCTCAGGGAAGGTCTGGCCCCTCTTTCCCAGAGCCCCCCTCCCCCACTGGGTCACAGCAGGACAAACTCCCTTTGGGGCAATTCAGAGTCAACTGATTAGGACCTTAATTGCATCCGCAAGAATCGCTTTACATTTTCCATACAACCTAATCATGGCGGGAAAATCCCAGTCTATTCCCTATAGACTGAAGGGGGAGATCACACAGGACCCGTACACCGGGCAGGACTAGAGCAGGGACCTTGGGAACCTTGAACTAGGCTCCCCACACCTGTGACTTGGGGGAGCACAGCTGTGTAACTTCAAGGCCAGGCCTTCAGAGACTGTGGCTTTCCACCTTGGATGTGGCGTCTGCAGCTGTCACCTGAGTCCTAGGCTAAAGGCCTGACCCCAGGGTCCACCGAGTCAGGTCCAGGTGCCGCCGCCAAGCCCACAGGTCCTGCTGAAAACCATGAAAGGAACCTTAGTCAGAGCAGCTGCACCAGGAAGACCAGGGGATCCTGTCCTCGGCCCTGCCTTCCAGAGGCTGACAATGACTCTGAGGGTTTACAGAAAGGGGAACCAGCGCAAGGGTTGGAGGGAGAATCGCTTCTTGGTGTTTTGTGCTGTGGGTCTGCTCCGTGGCGCGTGCTGACTGAAATGCCCTTTCTGGGCAGCAACTCAGCAGGGGATGGGATCCATCTCTTCCCCTGTGGCCGTGGACCAATCATCAGAACCACACACAGAGGTGAGGGGACTTCTGCTCGTAGAATAGAGAAGATCTCCATGGCTTCACAGCATAGGGCGTGCTTAGGGGTGGGCACAGATCTCTCAAAAACGGAGTAGCTGGGACAGAACAATTCTCAAAAAAGTCACAGGCCAAACATGTTGGGAGCCACTAGAACTGGCCACTCCGCCTGCCATGCTGCAGTTGAAACACGAAGGCCCAGAGAGGGAAAAGGATCAGGAATCTGAACATCCTCAGCACCCCCCCACCACCACCTCATCTGAACACTCAGCTGAAGAGTCCCTGGTGGCTGCACTGCCGGTGACAAAGTCCAAGCTCAAGCAGCACCCAAGGTCCTTCCCCATGAAGCCACCCATCCTCCCAGTGTCATTCCTTGCCGCATCCCCCTGGCCCAAGCCACAGCAGGCTGCGTGTTGGGTCCCCAAAGCAGACATCTTCAGGCCTCGAGGTACGTGCCCTGGATGACACCTCTACCTGGGATGCCCTTCCCGTTTGTCACTAACAGGCAGATTCCATGCCAGCCCTCCCGGCCCCTCCTCCAGGCCTCCCCCAAGGCGCCCTGTACTTACCTTCTGTGGTAGGCTGAATAATCCCACCACCCAGGACGCCCACATCCTGATCCCCAGAACCCATGAATATGATTCCTAACTCATCATATAAAGGGACTCTGCTGGCATAATTGAGTCAAGGATGCTGAAAGGGAGAGATTGTCCTCAATTATTTGGGTGGACGCAAGGTGACCACAGGGTGCTTATGAGATGGAGGCAGGAAGTCAGCCAGCAGAAGGCAGAAACAGATTTGAATGATGAAGCCATCCATGCACCAAGGAACGCCAACAGGTTCTAGAAGCTGGACAAGGCAAAGAACAGATTCTCTACTGCAGCCTTCAAAAGCAAACAGGCAGGAGGATACCTTGACTCGAGATCAGTGACACTGATTCATTACTTCTGACTCCCAGAACCCTAGTATAATAAATTTATGTCATCCAAGCCGCTAAGTTTGCTGTATTTTGTTTCAGCAGCAACAGGAAACTAATACACCCTTCTTGCAGCACTAGTCACATTGCATGGTAGGTGCCTTTCAACATGACTTAGCATACTGAGCCCGAGGCATCTTTGTTTCCTGATGGTTTAATATAAAACCTGATCCTTAACAAGGGCTCACAAATGCTGCTGAATGAATTGACCAGTGGATTGATAACTACCTGCTTCATTTGCTGCCTTCTTCTCAGCCTACATGTGTGGGCGCGTACACACACACACACACACACACACACTCACAGAACTCACACTCCCCGCACCCTAGCTGCCCCCGCACCCTGGCTGCCCCCGCCCCCAGAGTACAGCGCTGTTTTAACCTGGATGCTCACTTGGGGCTTGCCAGTGAATAGCTGTTGCTCTGGCGCATTAGGATTTATGGGGGAGGGGTTCTCTCAAGGTAGTACTTGAACACATTTGCAGGGATACAGGGATGAAATGCTAGTTTTTTGATGTGGTTGATTTGAAACAGCAAGTGATGGTGATGCAGCACAGAAATGTAAAAATCTTTCCTGATGATCAAGTCGTGCAAACAAGAGACAATTCTGACCACCCCCAACCCATCTCAGTCCCCCCCCCACTAAAATGATGGCGATATCAGTATTTAAGGTCTAATTGATGTCAGTAAGGGAGAAAAGGCAGATTTCAGAACAGTGTAAACAGTACTATCCTATTTTGTTAAAAATTATACATGCGTACATATGCACATATATACCCGCAATGAATATCCATGTGATGTATATATAGTATGCATGTGCTTACATAAGCAGTGAACAGAGGCTGGAAGATTTTTGAAGATGTTAACGGTTTTATGGAGGTTACAGGGTTTTCCCCCCTTGTCTGAATGTTTTTTAAATATTTGTTTTGCAAAGAACAAGACTATTGTAACAACAACAAAAAAAAACCCTTAAATAACTACAAAACAAAAGGTTTTTGTGTGGCTAGGGCTACTTTCTGTCTATTTGGGGACCGTTCCAGATCCCGCAGCCCCTCCCCAAATGGGAAGTTGGGGTCTGGTGTCCCCGAGAGCAATGGCGGAACCATGAGAGGAACTGCGGGCAGGCCAGTGACGTGGCAAAGCGGCCTGGGATGAGAAAACACTGATATGACCCCTGGGGAGGATTCTGACAAGTGACCCAAGGATGACCCGCTCTGGACCTAATCTGAGGTGCGGGACCTTCTCGCCCCGCAGCTTCTCCCTCCTCCTGCCACAGCCACATGGTCCTCTCCTCGTCTTCAGGGCCCCCTGGGTGAAGGAAGGCAGGTGCTGCCCAAGACCGCAGCTCGAGAACGGATGCCCAGGATCACCTCGGCCTCCTCGACCTGCCTCGGCAGATCCACCGCACCCCCTTTCCTGCGGTGGCGTTTTTGTTTTAACTCATCTGAACTGGTTACAAAACCACACACCCACGAATACATAAATAATGGATAACGGAGCGGGTGGGGTGTGGAGTAGAGAAATTCCCGCA
Organism: Urocitellus parryii; assembly: GCF_045843805.1. Lineage (NCBI taxonomy): Eukaryota > Metazoa > Chordata > Mammalia > Rodentia > Sciuridae > Urocitellus > Urocitellus parryii. The sequence goes on from NC_135535.1 coordinate 9,557,936, forward strand.
AGGCCTGGCAAGGCAACAGCAAATGCATTTCTGCTGTATCATATTTAACTGTTTGCAAACTTCTACAGGAGGATGCGCCGCGGCTGCAGACGCCAAGGCTCACTGGCACTTACAGGTCTGCGGCCTGGCAAGACGTGCCAGGGGGGTTGAATGGAGGGGAGAAGGTGATAGCGACCGAGGCCTGGAAGATGAAGTGGAGGGGAGTGGAAGACTGCACTGCGCCTCACGGGGCTTGTCACAAGCCAAACATCCACTGGTCTCCCGCCCGGGTTCCCGCCGCCAGGCGAGGCCCCTTTAAGAGCCAACGCGAGCCCCCGCCCCGCGAGCGCAAACTTTCCCTAGCAACCGCCCCGGGGAGGGGGAGGTCCTGGCAACGGCGCGCTAGCCGGGCGGGTCACGTGACGGCCCGCAGCTGGAACGCGAGCGCGCACCCCGCCGCGCGCCCGCCCGCCGGGGCCTGTGCGCTGCGGCGCGTGCGCGAGCGGTGCAGCACCGGCCGCGGGAGCAGGGAGTATTATGGGCTGTGGGTGCTGCTGAGCAAGATGGAGCTGTCTGCAGTGGGCGAGCGGGTCTTCGCGGCCGAGTCTATCATCAAACGGCGGATCCGAAAGGTGAGCCTTCGCCCGCCGCCGGCCTCCGCTCCCCGGGGCCGGAGCCCTCTGGGCGAAGCGATCCCGCTAACCCGGCTCCCTCGGCCACCCCCGCGTCGCCGCCTCCCTGCGTCCCCGCATCCTCCCCACCCCCACACCCCTCCTTTTTCCTTTCTGTTTTCCAGGGACGCATCGAGTACCTGGTGAAATGGAAGGGGTGGGCGATCAAGTGAGTGCGGCGGGCCCGGGGCGTGGGGGAGGGGCGGCAGCGGGCACCCGGCCTTGGGAGGAGGGTGTCGCGAGCGCCTCGCGGCGTGCCCTGCCTCTGTGGTTTCATTTGGATTTTGTGCGTGCGTGACTCGGCAGGTACAGCACTTGGGAGCCCGAGGAGAACATCCTGGACTCGCGGCTCATTGCCGCCTTCGAGCAGAAGTGAGTTGGGAAGCTGGCAGGGGCGGCGGGGCCGAGGCTCGTGGGGCGCCGCGCGGGGAGGCGCGAGAGCCGGGCGGGCCGCGGAGGGGGCCCGCCAAGGGGCTCTTTTTAACATTTGGCGTTTCTCGACGCAGGGAGAGGGAGCGCGAGCTGTACGGACCCAAGAAGAGGGGACCCAAACCTAAAACTTTCCTCCTGAAGGTAACCTGGCCCAGCCCCAGCAGCCCCCGCTCGGGCCCCCAGCCCCGGCACAGCGCGGGGCCGGGAGGGGAGGGACCGATCTGCGACCGCCCAGGCGGGCGGGCCTTTCCTGAGGGGCCCCAGCTGGGCAGGGGGTAGTTGCGAACCCCAGACAAGCCCCTGGCAGCAGGCCGGGGTCAGTTCCAGCCAGGGGCCTGGGAGTAGGGATAATCCCCGATGACGAAGCCAGGGTCTGGGGGGCCTGCGGGGCTCCTGGAAGGAACTGGATGTGGCAGGTGGCAGGAGGGGGTGGCAGGGAGGCTATTTTGCCAGGAGATCCCTCACCTCCGCCAGCCTTGGGAGCTTGGGGGAGGTAGAGCCCAGGGGGAGAGTGAGCAGGGGCCACATTCTGGCGGGGCACCTGGAGGGGCACTGTGGAAGCCACCTGCCCACCTCCCCCTCCCCACCTTTCAGGATTTACTTTGCCTCTCTCCCTTCCTCACTTTTGGGCTGGATTTGAACTTGACCTTAAATCACTTGGCTTGAATGTTATCAAGCTGGACCACTGACTGGGGTGGGCGAGGTGCTGAACCTCCGATGCCCCCAACCTGTTTATTCAGGTTCTTAGAGGATGGGGTGGGGCGGGGCGTAGTGAAGCCTAGCCCGCTGGCCCTGGCAGGGAAGGGATGAACTTCCAGAGGAAGCCTTCCTGGGGATGGGGCTTTTGTATTATTTGGTGAGGAAGAAGAGTCTGGGAGAAGGAGGGTAAGGCGACCTGAGGTGGCCAGGTGGCCGGCAGAGCTGCAGGCGGAACTCACTGGGGCACTGCAGTCTCCCTGTGGGGCTGAGGATATCTCAGGGCCTCTTCCCACCTCGGAGCCAGTTATTTTGTGACGTTTGGCACCAAAAGGATAGGGAGGGCTTTTTTTCAGAAAAGGGGCTGCAGAATCTCAAGAGTCTCCAGTTTGTCCAAAAGGCTCAAAGCCCAGGGAGGGTGGGATGGTCTTGTCCAGCCCACTCCTCCCCCCACGTACGCCCAGCCAAAGGACGGCGTGTGTAAGGGTTTGTTTTGAACTGAAAGCAGAAGTGGAAAAAATGTGGGTTTCCAAAATTCCATATTTCTGTAACCCCCGCCCCCCGCTGCAGCGTATCTTAGGGGATCCCTGGAGCAGCCTTAACCCTGGTGCTTCTCGGTGGGAGGGATGGGGCGGAGCAGCTGGAAGGCTGGTGGGCTGACAGCACCCTCTAGCGGCGAAGCGAGTCATGGCCCTGAGCATATGGGTTCACCAAGTGCCTTTTACTTCAGGTTCTTTTTCCCTGAGCTGCCTATGGGCCTAACAGTGCTGAACCCTGTGCATGAATTGTTTTAATTCTTTCAACAACCTTGTGAAGTGAGGAGTATTTTTATCCGCATTTGAAAAAGTCAAGGCCCAGAGAAGGGGAACAACCCACCTGAGATCCTAGTAGTCATGGCTGACCTCATCCTTTTTCTTCCTTGAGTACATGTCAGATTAAAGGGAGCAGGCGGACTCACACTGGGTGCAGAGGCAGACAGTAGCACTTTGATCTAGATCTTACAAAACAGGTAGCACAAGAGTGATAAAGATACCTGTGAGGGGCTGTGGAGGCAGCTGGAACTGGGCCCACTGCTGGGATGTGCTGAGAGCCTTGACAGTCATCAGATTACACCCAAATAGCACTTTCTGCCAGGAACCACTCTGTAGGGAGCAGGAGCCTGCAATAGGTTCCATTGTCCCCATTTCATACCTGAGAAGACAGACCAAAGAGGTTTAAGTTAAATAACACATTAGAGAGTTTCTAACCCCTCAGCCAGGGCTGCCACCCCCCACCCCCCGGAGCCAGAAGCATGTTGGCAGTGGTCACTTTTAACTCACCAGGCAGATAGACTTGTATTCAGTATTTCATAAAGATATTTAAAAATTATAAAGTAAGAAATGTTTCTGGTAGAAAATTTGGAAAGCATGCCTTAGAAGGAGATGCTTGCTCACTGACTCAACACCCATGGACAAATGAATTGAGTGCTTGCTGCATCCAGACCTGTGCCGAGCAGGTGCTGTACACCATGAGGTACCCCAGGAGTGCCCCTGGGGTGGGGCCTGTCATGATTGTACAGACAGGAAAAATGAGACTGGGGGTTCCTCCTGCATCTGCAGTTTACCCATGCTCTGCCGCTCCCCTGCATCACTGCTGGACTCCGGTCTGGGATCGGGCAGAACACAGAGGGAGAAGCACCAGTCCCCTGAGGGTGCGAAAGAGCGGAGACCCCCTAAGCTCCATGGGGATGTTCTCGCAGCTAAGACCCTGTTTTCCAGCAGAAAGCTTCTCTCTGCCTTTGTCTGGGAAGGGGTGTGAGTGGTCGGATCCCTGGGGAGCTCAGCTGGCTGGGAGCAGTGGGAGCTGGTGGCATTGGCCTTGTGTGCTGCCACCTGGTGGCCAGAGGAATTGTTGAGCAGGAGGCCCCAAATTGGGTGGGGAGACCAGATAGAGCCCCGGGGTGTGAGGGTCATGTTCTGAGCCACCCTTGGTCAGCTGGAAGGTCATGGTTAGTCTAGTCCTGTCAGGACACACGGGTTACCTCCCTGGGAGGCTGAGCCTCCAGCGCTGTGGGGAGTGGGAGGTGGCAAGACCCTGGAACACAGCCCCACCTTAGGGTCACCCTGATTGTGAGGATGTGACCTATCTCTCTGCTCCCACCCGGATCCAGGCAGTCATTGCCTAAGTTCTCTGTCCCCATCCATGGCTGCCAGCCCTGGTACACTCTGGATTCTGTCACTCCCTGGAGTGGGCCCACAGCCTCTCTGCCTCTACCCTGTGTCCCTGTCTTCTCGGGGCCACCCTCACTGTGGAACTGCTTGGGCACCCTGGGTACTCAGTAAGGACCATGGTGCTCTCCTCTTAGGCTTCAGGGCCCGGCTTGATGATACCTCCTTCACCTGGGGGGGTTGTCTTCTCACCTGCCCTCCCACTGCCCTGCGCTGCCCCGCCCCCTGCCCTCTGCTGCTGTGCGCCATGCCCTCATTGAGAGGATGTTGCCCCGTTTTTGTCACTGCAGACTTGAGCAGCTGGCCTTGACTCTTTTTTAAAAAAAAAAATATTTTTTCAGTTGTTAATGACCTTTATTTTATTCATTTATTTATATGCAGTGTTGAGAACCGAACCCAGTGTCTCACACATGCTAGGCAAATGCTCTACCACTGAGCCACGACCCCAGTCCCTGGCCTTGACTCTTTAGTATCTTTCTTAGCAAAGGAAGGACAGGCCACCAGGGACAGCTTATATGGCTCTGGGAGTCCCTTGCTCACTCTCCATTTGGTGTCCTCTGACAGTAGATGGGTTGGACTAAGAGCTGGGTTTCTCAAGGGTCCTATTGGACCTCCCTTGAGGTGGCAGATGAGCCACTGCAGAGCCCTGGGGCTTTTGAGAGATTCCATACCTGGAAGGACAGCTGGGTCCAGGAGCCTGGGAGTTCTCCTGGCTGCCCACAGTCCTCTGCTGCACTCCAGCTCATTCTAAGCCAGGCCTGGGGGGGGATGGGGCTGGAGTTGGCCAAAGGCAAGAGAATGGGAACCTGGGGACAGTACAAATGCATCAGCAGGACTGAGGTGCCAGGGGAGCAGGGAGGACCTGCCCCTCCTTCATGTCACTGAGAATTGTAAGAACTGCCCCCCAGTGAAGGGTCCTAATTGTTGACAGGGTGGCCGTCAGCTGAGCCATGAAGGCGGGGCCAGCAAGACTGCAGGTCACCTTAGGCAAGTGGAGTCCCCTCCTGGACTTGTCTCCTGTTCTGAGTAAGGGTCATAAGTACCGGTGTTCTCTTGCCTGCTCTCAGCTGGTTTCCTGAGACCGTGCTCAGGGCTGGCTGTGCAGGGTGTGGGAGGTCAGCGGGCCCTGAGGTCCCATCCACGCCCCTCTGCCCGCAGGCCCGGGCGCAGGCAGAGGCTCTCCGCATCAGTGATGTGCATTTCTCTGTCAAGCCGAGCGCCAGCGCCTCCTCGCCCAAGCTGCACTCCAGCGCAGCTGTGCACCGGCTCAAGAAGGACATCCGCCGCTGCCACCGCATGTCCCGCCGCCCCCTGCCCCGCCCAGACCCCCAAGGAGGCAGCCCTGGCCTGCGCCCACCCATCTCACCCTTCTCCGAAACCGTGCGGATCATCAATCGCAAGGTGAAGCCCCGCGAGCCCAAACGGAATCGCATCATCCTCAATCTGAAGGTGATCGACAAAGGCCCTGGCGCAGGGGCTGCCGCGCAGGGCGCGGGGGCACTTGCCCGTCCCAAAGTCCCATCGAGGAACCGCGTCATAGGCAAGAGTAAGAAGTTCAGCGAGAGCGTCCTGCGCACCCAGATCCGCCACATGAAGTTCGGCACCTTCTCACTGTACAAGCCCCCGCCTGCCCCTCTGTCCCCCCCTCCTGCCGGCAAAGCCGAAGGCCCCGCCGCCCCCGGCCAGGGGCTGCTCCTGGCCAACCCTGCTGCCCCCTACGATGCCCACAGCTCCAGCTCCTCGGGCTGCCCCTCGCCCACACTGCAGTCCTCTGACCCTGATGATACGCCCCCCAAGCTGCTCCCTGAGACCATGAGCTCCCCCGCCCCCACCTGGCCCGAGCCAGAGGTGCTCGACCTGTCCATTCCCCCGGAGTCGGCGGCCACCAGCAAGCGGGCACCTCCTGATGTCACTGCTGCCGCCACCCAGGCACTTCCAGTGGCCCCAGAGCCTTCCAGTGCTGCCTCTGAGCCTGAGGCTGGGGATTGGCGTCCTGAGATGTCACCCTGCTCCAATGTGGTTGTCACCGATGTCACCAGCAACCTCCTGACAGTCACTATCAAGGAATTCTGCAACCCTGAGGATTTCGAGAAGGTGGCTGCTGGGGTAGCAGGCGCTGTGGCCGGAGGTGGCAGCAGTGTGGTGAGCAAGTGAAGGGCCCCCCAAGGAGGAGGGCAGGGGGGCCTCCTGCCTGAAGTCACACCTGTGCTCCTGCCCTACCCCTGCCCTCAGATCCGTCTGCCTGTGCTTTGCTTGTCTCAAATGGCTCCATGCTGACCCAGGGATGGGGTTGGGCAGTTGGCCTCCCAGAGGCCAGTGGGCGGGGCAGTCTGGGTTAGGTCAAGTCTGGGACAGGGCACGCGCTTGTCTCTTGGTACTGCCCCTACCTGTGTGCAGTGGGCCTGTTGGGCTTCTAGGGAGCCCCAGGCCTGGCCACCTGCCCTATCTACATCCCGCTCCATCTCCCCTCTGCTTGCTTCTTGCTCGTGTACAGCGTCTGACCTCGGTGCTAACCCAGCAGCTGCAGGTCCCTCGGAGACCCCCACCCAGGGTGGGCATGGTCCCTTTTCTTCCTGCAGATGCCTAGCAGGAGGGGGCAGGGATGGCTCCCTGCCCATTTGGCAAAGCCCCAGACAGTGAAGGAGGATACCAGATGGGCCCCTCCCGCTCCACTAGTGAGGGCACAGCAGCTGGGCCAGAGGCCGAGCCTCACTGCCTGCTTCTGGACCAGGCCCAAGCAGGCCCCTTGTGCCCCACTGTGTCCGCTTCCGATCCCCATCTTGAAGGCGGGAGGAGCTGGTAGAGTGCACCCTGCCACAGCCTCCTGGCATCTAAAGGCCCTTCAGTTCTTGACCAAAGGTGCTATAAGAACCTGCTGTGGAAGGTTCGGTTGAGTGTGCATCTGCCCATTGGCGTGTGTGTACGAGGGTCCATGTGGGCATCGGGTGCTGGGCCATGGGCCCTCCCTGCGGCACCCTTTGCAGCTCCTCAGAACAGGGTCCCTGAAGGCCTGGCCCTTCCCTTTCTTCAGGCCTGGAACAGTCGTGTCTGGGCAGTTTATTGTGCCCTTGCCCGGCTTCTCCCTGCCCAGTGTGCTAAGGTCACCGAGCCCCAGACCCTTCTCTTTGGGGTGGTCAGCCCAGCCAGCCGGGCCTTCACTGCAGACCTGGCATGGTGGGAACTGTGGGCGAGCATGGGGAGCCCCACTTCAGCCTCACCCTCCTCCAGGGTGTTGGGGGTGGGGGGGCCTGGAGAGCTCCGAGGGCCTCCCGCTCCTCCCCGCCCTCTCATCTGCTTCTGACGCTGAGGCTTTCTCTCAGCCCAGCCTGCTCAGAGCAGCGGGAGGCCTCGGGGCTCCTAGGCAGCGTCTGTTGCCCCTGCTGCCAGGGAGCCGAGGCACCTATGCCAGTGGCAGAGACCAAAGCCCCAGCTTTAGGCCAGGCACTGGGAGAGTGGGCTGCAGGGACCGGAGACTGCAGAGGAGCCTGTGTTCCGGAGGACAAGGGTATTGTCCCCTGGGGTGAGTCTGGGGCCCCTGGCAGCCCACTCTTGGCCACTGCCAGGGACGCAGGTGGATGTGGATGGCAATTTCTGCATGTGGCTAAACTGGGTCCCTATATGTGCCGCCCTTGGTACCTTGCTCGGAAGCAAGATGGCAAGAGGCAGGAGGGGAGCCCGTCAGATACTGAGCAAGCACCTTGGTCCCTTGGGAGGACACTCTTCCGAATCTCCCTGCTGGGGGCTGCAGCATGGCCCCCCCAGCGCACCCTTGGGGTGCAGAACAGGGGCTCCCACAGGGTCTGAGGTGGCAGCACTCCAAGTCCCTCCCCACCCCGCCCTTTGGGCTCTGCGACCGTCCAAGTGCCAATTGGCTTTTCCCCAAAATAAGGGCTGGTATTTCTCCTCTGCCTTCAGAGGTGACTCCCCCAGCCCTTCCCCAGGTGAGCCACCACCTGGGCCAATTACAGGTGTTTCCAGAGACCATGGAAATGTGTTTTCCTGAGAATCTGTGTAATTCGTGACCTTTTTTGTAAAGAAGTTGTGTTTTCAGAGGTGATTTTATGACAGGAAAGTGAAAGAATTAGTTTTTCAAAAAATGAAGAAAAAAGAAAAAAAAGAGAAAAAAAGAAATAGAAAAAACTATCATGGGGTTCCTAAGGGAGTGGGGTGGGGGGAGAAAGATATTTAAAGAGAACGTAGTGATGCGGCATTGCACAGACGAGGTGGCCATGAGAAGCTGGTGGTCCCTGGGGCTGGCCATCCTCCTCCACCCCAGGAGGTTGAGCCTTTCCGCTGAGCTGGCCCACTTCCACACCCGTCCTTAGTAAAGGGAAGGAAGACAGCTGCCCCCAGGGAGCGAGCCAGAAGCCGGGGCCCAGGCTGCTGCCCGGCTGATGGAGATCAAGGCTGCTGAGGTTTTGGAGAGATGGGGTCCTGGTGCTCTGTGGCTGTGGCTCGTTAGCAGTTTTCTCCTGGAAGGTGTGGCTTCTCCTCTCCATTCCTTTGCTAGCTTATAGGGCCAAGCAGTTCCTAGTACCACCCTGTGGGGACCTTCTTATCACCCCTGAGACGGGAACTTCCTGAGCTCCCCTGGCCAGGAAGAGTCTCTTCCCTGCGAGATGTAGGCAGTGACTATGACAGGGGTAACTGGGGAGATGGGACATCTCTTTCCACGGGCAGGCTGTTGCCCCAGCTCCAAGCCACGCAGCTTGTCCCCACCTCGGGCATGCCCACACACTGCCTCTGGGAGGGTGCCCTCCAGGGCCTGAGGGGGCATGGGGTCTGAGGCTTCCTTCCCTCTCCCAGGAGGCCCAGTCAGCCTGCCCACTCCTGACCGCACACTTGGACGGATCGGCCTCCTGTGGGCCCCTCCTCCACCCCTTGCTGCTTTTCCATTTGCCTAATTACCTAGCAAAAGTTGCAATCTGGTTTGCTTTATTTTTGTATGTGAAGTAACTCCCAGAGCCCACTGTCCTCTATGTTCACTAGAGGGTGGCCATTGGTCATCTCCCCTTGAATGCACCCCTTCCCTCCTACGCGTCATAGGAAACAGATGAGATCCGGTGTCTGGTTTGAGTTGGACAGTGGGCACGTGCCCCTGTCTCACTTCCGCTCTGACCCTCAGCATGCCCATGTGTGAAAGGCACCTGGGCGTAAGGCACTGGTGGTGTGTAAGGACGTGAGGTGCTCGTGGCTGCTGGCCCTGGGACCTCCAGCCACCCACAGTCCCATTTATTCTCACTCTGCAAAGGGGTCAAGGTCAAAATGAGCTTCCTTCCTGTGATCCAGGAGGAGGTGATGACCAAGTTCCCAGCTGCAGGAGAGGTGGCAGGGTGGGCGGAATCTCCCCATTCCAAAGGAGGCCAAGCTGCTTCTTTGGGGTGAGGAACCCACTCCAGGACAAGGTCAGCGGCTGATCCCAGAGCTGAGTGGTCCTGGGATTACCAGGCCAGTGGACTGCCCAGAGCTGGAGGATCAGCCTTCGGGAAAAACAGCTAGGGGGTCTGGGCTGCTGCCAGCCTTTGTGGCCCCTTCTGAGAGGATGCACCCCCTTCCCCCACTTTTCTGTTTTGGGAGGGTTTTTTGCTTGGTTGGTTTTTTTTTTTTTTTTTTTTTTTTGCACTTCGTCCGTGCTGGACAGTGGAGCCCCACCTGGTCAGCCGGTCAGTTCCACTCCTGGGCTCCCACGCACTAGCCCAAGGTGGCCTCTTTGGGGCTTATATGGTTTGAGGAATCACTTTTTTAAAAGAAAAAAGGAAGAAGTTTAAGCGTTTTAGTTTTTTCTGTCTGCATCTCCTCCCAATTTAGCCCAGCTAAGGACTCAAACTGCAGGAGAGGGGCTCCCTGGCCCCCCCTTGTGGACAGTCCCCAAGATGCAGAAGCAGGGAGACTGTTGGGTGAGGGCCGGGGACCCTTCCTCTCAACCTGCCCGCCCTCTCAAAGCCTCAAAGGAGTCAGTGCTCCAGCAGTGAGTGCCTACTGTATGCAGAGCATCAGTTAGGCGAACGGGAGGGTGGGGGGCCTCCCCCAGAGGCCAGGTGAGAGGAGCGAGGTGCCCCCGCCTGCCCTTGCTGGGCACAGAGAGATGCAAATTGCTTTTCGTTGGTTTTAATTTAAAAACACAAAGGCCTAAATAAATATGTATCTTATAATTTTTTTAATTTTTGAAAAGCTCATTTAATGAATCGTGCACGAAGGAATTCTATATATATAAAGTATACGTATATAGCTCTATATTTGGGGAGGGGCACTGTCTCTTTTTCTCGCGCTCATTTTTAAAATGAAGTGGTGTTGCCTTGTCTGTGGTCCAACCATCCAGCTCCCAGCTGGCTAAACGTCGCCTCCAGCGGTCAAGACGGGAACGTAGTAGGACTGGCAGGAGCCGGAAGTCGGGCGGCCCCTGCCCCCTCCTCCCCGCCAGGACTTCCGGCGGGGAAGGGCTGGTTTTCGGTGTGGGTTGGTCTTGTCGTTCCGGTTCCGTGGATTCCGGGCGGGGGAGGGTGGGTTCGGCGGGTGACTGTCGTGTGTGTTTGTTCTGCTGCTCTTCAGTATTGTATCGATGCCAGGAAATGGGAGTGAAAAGCCTCTTTTACCCCCAAATAAATTGTCACATTCCGAAGCCGAGGCCCAGCCCCGGTGGGTGCGTCTGTCTCTTTCTTTGAAGCAGCGTCCGGCGGTGGGCAGCCCCGCGGGCCGGGCATCCCGAGTCCCCCGCGCACCCCTGTCCTGCCTGGGCACGCGGCAGGCCGGTGCCCTCCCTCCCACCATGGCCCCAGACTCCGAAGGCCACAGCCGCCTGCCCTTCTTGCAGCCTTGGGGATAGTAGGCGGCACGTGGGAGGGTGGGGTCCTTCACTGTCCCCCCAGGTGCAGTCACAGCACCCAGGGGAGGAAGGGGCCTGCAGAGTGGTAGCCCAGAGCTCAGAGAGGGCATGTCGCCCTTGCCAGTGGTCTGCACGGTACGTCCCTGTTTGGTATCGAGGAGCTGCCCCACGGCTCAGGGAATGGGGGTCCTTTGCACTTGCTCTGGGTGCTGTGTGACCCGCCGATGACACAGCTCTCTCCTCTGTGGGCTCACAGCAGCAGCCCCAGGCACCCCACCTGCAAACTCCTGAGGTGCAGGCCCTCCACCCTCCTCCTGCTCCCAGGTGGTGAAATCCCATGTCTGGCCTCTCCAGGTCTCCTACCCTGCATCCGCGCAGTCCAGAACCTCCCCTTTGGCAGTGCACCCTGCCAGTCTCCAGTCTTGCCTGCACCTTGCCACGACTTCCACACCAGGCCCCAGAGGCCTAAAGGCCCCCTTCAAACAGGGAGCCCACAGCTCTCAGGATCCGGTGCAAAGTCCTCAGCCTGCAGGGGTCTCCACTCCACCCCCCACACCCACACCCACACGTGCTCTCTAAGACTGCTCCCATGCCAGATGCCCTCCCCAGGCTCTACCCTGGCTCCTTCCTTGTGATCTGGCCCAGCCCCTGCCCCTCCAAGGGCAGAACTGCCTTCGCCCCTCTGCTGTAGAAAGAGCTCAGCACCTGGCACAGAACCTGCCTTTGAGTCATCTCTGTCACTAAACTGGGAGCAGCTGAGAGATAGGTGGGGGACTCTAGCAGCCTGTCCAGCTATCTTGACATGCCAGTGGCCCTGTCCCCAGGCCAACAAGCCAAATGGAAGCATGTCCCTCCAGAGATTGCTCCCAGATACATCACAGAGGCAGGGCAGACAGGTGGCAAGGGACTCAGAGGGGTGGTGCTGACAGGGCAGGAGAGAGGAGCAGAGTCCAGCCGTGGTCAGAGCTGGTCCTCCAAGGCACCTGCTCCTCCTCGCCACCATACCTCCTCATCCAAGCATCTGCTCCCAGGAAGCCCTCGGTGGGGACTTCACCAAACACCCTCACACCTCACACCTTGCAGGTACTGTGAGCCCCTCACTGTCTTAGCACACATTCCTCCCCAGTGCCCAGCCAGCCCATGCGTCATGAACAGGTCACAGCCGGAGGAGGGCAGAGAGGCGAAGTGATCAGTTAGTTCCTTTGCCCCAAATGGCCCACCTCTTCACAGTGGGAAAGCCTTGCTCTCTCCATGCTGGTCTGTTTGCCCTGAGCCCCAAGCTCTGGAGATTGAGGACATAGGACTGTCCCCAGAGGCTGGTACAGCCCAACGTGAGTCACTACTGTGCTATCACAGGTCTTGCCTTGGTTGAGAGTTAATGAGTGTGTCCATGGCAACTTCTCAGAGGAGCCGGAAGCTGTGATGAGGACCAGCGCCCACTGAGGAGAGCAAGGGGGGAGGTGTAGAGAGCTGGACGCAGCACCCGGGATGAGGCAGGTGGGCTGTGCACGGGGTGCGCTTGCCAGGCTGTGCCCACCCTGGCCCCACGCTCGATGTGTCCTCTTCCTGGCCTTGTGCTGGGGTGAGGGTCTGTGATGGGTGGAGCTTAGGTTTGGGGCAAGGTGAAGAGTGGGACCTGGATGAAATGAAGATGACTAGTTTTGCAAAATCTACTTTGTCATCCTCTAAAAGCTGAAGCATACTGGGTTTTCAGTCCTGATCCAGCTCCTCCTGGAGTGAAGAGGGGTTCAGAGAGGCTGGGACAAAACTCTCCCCTTCTGAGCCACATCATGAACCGATTCTGCACCCTCTTTGTTCCAACTGCTGGCCTCTGAGCAGAGACACTTCAAAAGGCCTTGTAGCACACACAGGCCAGGCACAAGGACATCTGAGCCACAGCAGTTTGCAAAGACAGCCACAAGGGAGAAGCGTGGACCTGGCCTCCTGACTCCAGCTCTGTGCATCTGTAAGCTGTGAGCTTGGGAGAGGCCTAGGGGGAGACAAAGGCTGCTCAGGGCTGAGGTTTGAAATGATCCTAATGAGGGAAATGAGGCCCAGACACTGACAGAGGCAGTGGGGACAACAGGGAATCGCCAGAGTCAAGGGACGTTGGAAAATTTTAGGATTTGGTGATCAATTACCTTTAGAGTTCTCCAGTTTTCAAACAGCTGGGTATCAGGTTAGGCAAGGAAGCAGGTGTTGGCACTAATGGATGGGTTCACCTCAGCTGTGAGATGACAGGTCCCCAGCCAGCCAAGAAGGGCCACCAAGGACGTAGACATTTAGCTCTCAAGGCCACTGGGAAACTCTAGGAGCGGATATCCAGCCCCCCCCCTGCCCAAGTCATGCTCTTCATCACACTGAACGGAGGGTAAACTGAGGCAGGGCTAGAGGACAGTTACCCACATCAGACAAGTGAGGACACAGGGTCTGGGGGATGGGGGATGGAGGCTCAGCCAGGACTACAGCGTGAGGGAGGAACCTTCTGTCATGCCGTGCTATATTAAAGACACCGGATAAAATCAAATGAACTGAGTTTCCAAGACCATTAAAAAGTACTCCCCAGGGACCACCAACCGACAAGTCAAACCTCAGAGTGACAAACAGGTGCTGATTCTTTGGGTACCCTGGCGGGTCAGTGGGGAGCACTGGGTGGGGGCCAGAGTAGAGGGAGGGTTTTGGCTTCTGCTGATGTTGGTAAGCAAGGAGCTTGAATGTGACCCCTCTGTGGAGATGGGGACACGGCCAAGGGTCCTCATCAACAGGTTCAGAACCAGGATACCTGGATACAACTGGACCCACCCCTGGTGAGAATGCAAAAGGTGGGCAGGGAATGACCCTTTAGCAAAAGGTGATGTCACATAAACTGCCTGTCTCACCTCTGGCTCTGTTGGAAGCATAAAAAAGAATTTTCTTTTGAGGAATTGTAACTCTAGACCTTCCCTGACAAATTTGAAGTGTAGATTTTTATTTTTCAGGTGGTCCCAGAACAACTTAATCTAGAAATGGATATAAAACCAACCTGGAATGGGCTACACTGTACAATTTCAAGGGCCCTACCTCCCAGCCTGCACGCCCACCCACAGCAGGCTACATGGGACTCTCACGGATAAAACCCTAGTAAACATAAGCTCACAATCCAAAATCACAAAGCACCCAAAAAACAAGCCACCAAGACAAACTCAGAAAAACAAACCACGTATATAGGGCTCAGCACCAACACATTATTTCCAAGCATGCATCTAATACTTCCAAAAATTATCATGAATATCATGTAGTAGTACATAAAACAAATCTCAAATGTCAAGAAATTGGCATCCCAGATCATGTGTAATTGGATTAAAAAATTCAGTAGCAATACATTGCTGGTGGGACTACAAATTGGTGCAACCATTCTGAAAGCATTGTGAAGATTCTTCAGGAAACATGAAACGGAACAACCATTTGACCCAGTTATCCCACTCCTCCGCATATACCCAAAGGACTTACAATTAGCCTAGCATAGTGACACAGCCACATTAATGTTTACAACACCTCGATTAAGAATAGCCAAGCTGTGGAACTAACATAGGTGCCTTCAACAGATGAATGGATAAAGAAAGTGAGGTACATATACACAATGAGATATTATTCAGCCATAGAGAAAAATGAAATTATAGCATTTGCCAGCAAACGGATGGAATTGGAGAGTGTCATGCTAAGTGAAATAAGCCAAACCCTGAAAACCAAAGGCTGAATGTTCTCTCTGATATGCGGATGCTAATTCACAATAAGTGGTAGGAGTAGGAGAGGGAAGAATAGAAGTTCAGTGGATTAGACAAAGGGGAATGAAGGGAAGAGAGGGGGTATGGGAATAGGAAAGACAGTAGAATGAGCTGGACATAACTTTCCTATCTTCTTATATGGATACACGACCAGTGTAACTCCACCGCATGTGCAACCAAACCAGCGGGAAGTTACTGCAGGTATGTGTGGTATGTCAAAACACATCCTATGTCATGAAGGACTAAAAAGAACAAATAAAAAATCTAAAAAATCAATAGCAAGCAATAATCAAAACAATGTTGCTCTGACATAAAGACAGACATCTGGACCAATGGACTTGGACAGGGTCCGGAATGTAACCTTCCCGCATGTCGAGTGACTGGGGGCAAGGAAGAGTTGCAGGACTATTTGAAGGCAGAAGGACAGTCCACCCATACTGCTGGGAAAAGGATTTCCATGAGGAAAAGAATGAAGCTGGGTCCTCCTCACCTAGCAGTGGCCCCTTGGGATCCAGGGGGTGGGCTCCAGCCCACCCCCAACATTTCACAGCCTCCCGGTGCTCAATTTTTTAAAATGACATCGTATTTGCATATAACCTGTACTCATACTTTCATGGTTTGTCACCTCTAGATTATTTATAATACCAAAGGCAATGTAAATGCCGTGTAATACTATCATACTGGGTTGTCTAGGGGATAACAACAAGGGAAACGTCAGCATGGATGCAGGGTTCATTTTGTGTGTGTGTGTGTGTGTGTGTGTGTGTGTGTGGTTTGTTTTGTTGGTTTGTTTGGTTTTTGCAGTTCTGTGGATGGACCCCGGGGCCTCTACCATAGGCCACAACCCCCCAGCCCTGTTTTTAGTATTTTTTTTAAAAGTATTTTCTTTTTAGTTGTAGATGGACACAATACCTTTATTTATTTATACGTGGTGCTGAGGATTGAACCCAGGGCCTCACACATGCCAGGCAAGCACCCTACCACTGAGCCACAACCCCAGCCCCTGTTTTTAATATTTTTGATCAGTAATTGGATGAATCCGGGGTCACGGAACTCACAGACACTGAAGGCCAACTGGGTCAGAATGAACTCAGAATGGATCAAAGATCCAAATGTAAGACCTAGAACTAAAGACTTGAAACAGTGCAAAAGCTTCATGACATCAGATTTGGCAATGATTTCTCGGTGTGATATCGAAGGTAGAGGCCCCCGAAGAACTAAACAGGAAAAGTTGGGCCTGGTGTGGTGGCGCACGCCTGTAATCCCAGCAGCTCAAGAGGCTGAGGCAGGAGGATCAAGAGTTCAAAGCCCGCCTCAGCAACTTAGTGAGAACTTAAGCAACTTAGTGAGACCCTGTCTCTAAATAAAATACCAAAAAAGGGCTGGGATGTGGCTCAGGGGTTGAGTGCTCCTGGGTTCAATCCCCAATCCAAAAAAAAAAAAAAAAAAAAACAAAAGGCATATTGGGCTGCATGAAAATTTAAAAATTTCCTGCATCCAAGAACATTACCAACCAACCGTAACCGGGCAGAACAGGAAAAAATACTTGCGAGTCATATATCTGATAAGAGGTTAATATCCAGGGTACGTAGAGAACTCCAAAAGCTCAACAACAACAACAACAAAAGACTCAAAAATAGGGAAAGGACTCGATTAGACATTTGTCCAGAGGATACCCAAATGGTGGATAAGCAGAGCAACAGCAGGGGACTGCCGATGGTGGGGACAGGCAGCAAGGGGCGGTGGTGCTTAACTGGTGCAGAGTCTGAGTTCTACAGGATGAGCGTTCTGGAGATGGGGGAGGTGGTGTGGGCAGCAGTGCGCCAATAATGTACATTGAAAAATGGTGAGGCTGGGGCTGAGGCTGGGGGCTGGGCTGGGGCTGGGGCTGGGGCTCAGCGGTTCAATCCTCAGCATCACATAAAAGTAAATAAATAACGGTGTGTGTCCAACTACAACTAAAAATAGATATTTTTAAAAAATGGTTAGGGTGGTGAAGTTTCTGTTGCATGCTTTAGTATAATAAAAAATTGTGGGGGGGGACAAAACAGAATCAAGAGTAAAAAGATAGCTAGAAAACAAACTGTCACCCCACTCCCTCTCCCCAGCCACCCCCTGCATCGTGTTCCCTCCCCAAACTTCTGAAAACTCTAGAAGAGTGAGATCCAAGGACGGATGTGAAAATGTGAAACCGTGAGAGGACAGACCCCTGCGGGGCACACCGCCAATCAGAGTTGAGGTGGATAGAGACAGGTCCCCCTCTGGGCCCCGAGACGGGATGTGGTCTTCATTAGAGCAACTTGGTACCAAAGTCTTCCCTGCTGTTTCCAAAGTGGAGTGAGCCCAGAGCGAGACAGAGACCTCGTTCCTTTTAAACCACAGCCATCAGCCTTTGTGAGTAAGCGGGTCTGGGGCTGGAGCAGGCAGAGCCAGGAGGAGCCCAGGGAAGCCAAACAAAGCCGGGCTGGGGGGGGGGGGGCCTTCTGCAGAGCAGACAAGCCCCCGCCGCTGTGTCCCACTTTATGTCTCTGTGGTCTGCAGTCCCACGGGATCAGCAGGCTCTGGGCTGGGTTTGGCGGCCCTGGAGCCCAAGGCCCAGAGACACCCAGCGTGCAAGGAGACGGACACACTTTGGAAAAGAGAAGTTGGACCCTGGTCCCCCAAGGGGGCTCGTGAACGTGCTCCCCTGGCGATCCCCGCTGGCATCCAGGCCTGGACGCTGGGCAGTGGCCACCCAGCGCTGTCTCGCTGCCTCGAGCTCTCAGAGGTCCTCCCAGAGCTCCTCCTGCCGCCCACCCTGGTCCAGGACTCGGGAGGCCTGGTTTGTAGGCCAGGCTTTGGTGCGCCTGTCCCATGGAGGAGGACTGGATGCTCCTTACCTAGCAGTGTCATTTGGAAGGAGTGAAGGAGCTGAAGGGAGGAAGAGGTGCCCGCCACAGCTGGGTGCGGCCTGACCACTGCTCTGGCCTCCTGTCGGGTGGTCATCTGCTACCACTCAGTCTTTTTTTCCCCCTGTACTGGGAGTTGGACTCGGGGCACTCTGCCACTGAGCTATGTCCCTAGCCCTTTTTGTTTGTTTTTTTTTTTATTTTGAGACAGGATCTCACTGAGTTGCCTAATGCTGACCTCAAACTTGTGATCCTCCTGCCTCAGCCTCCCAAGTACTTGGGACCTACAGTGTGTGCCAGCAGGCCTGGCTCTCTTGCTAACTCTTTCCTTCCTTCCTCCCTCCCTCCCTCTCTCCCTCCCTGCCTTCCTCTCTCTCTCTCTTTCTTTTTTCTTTTGTACCAGGGATTGGACCCAGGGGTGTTGAACCACTGAGCCACATCCCCAGCCCTTTTTATTTTGTATTTTGAGACAGGGTCTACACAAGGTTGCTCATAGCCTTGCTAAGTGGCTGAGGCTGGTTTTGACCTTGGGATCCTCCTGCCTCAGCCTCCCAAGCTGCTGAGGTTACAGCGTGCACCACCACTCCCAGCTAGATCCTGGGGTTGACCCCTCGCTGTCATGACTGACCACTGCCCTGACATGTTATGTTCATAGCAGTGGGTAAGGGAACAGCGGTAGAAGTGGGTCCTGGGCGAATCCCTTACCTGCTCCGTGCTTGGCTTTGCCATCTGTACCAGGGTACAGCAGGGAGCTTTGCAGGCTGGTCCATGAGCCGGGCCCTGAGCTGCCTGTTTGAGCTCCACTTCTCTTGATCCTGCCAGGGTGCAGTCAGGGAAACTCAGGGGGAGGCTGAGTCACTCACTCCGGGTGACATTGTTAGCCCGGCCTGCAGCTGGGACAGAAACCCACAGGCTCCAACTTCAAGGTCCACCCCTTGGACCACTCTGCCCTACCTCACGGGACACCTCGCAGCTCCACATCCGAAGCACACCTCCTGACTGAAAACCACGCCGGCCGCCTGACTCCCTCTCCAGCTCGTGGGAGCCTGTGCCTTGTCCCTGAGTCATTCCTTTCCAGCCAGCCTCCAGCGGTGGTGACTAACTGACCCCTGAATGGAAACGCCACTAGATCTATCCCTCCCAGTCCAGCCCTGCAGGTCCCCTCCAGTCCAAAGCTGAGAACAATGGTCCCCATGTCCCCACTTGTCTGGCCCACGGCCCAGCTGTGCCCGGGCAGCAGGAAAGATGGCTGAGAGGCCAAAGAAGACACCGGAAGGTGGTGTGCAAGAGGGGGGCTACTGAAAAAGGCTCCCGGGAAGGCCCAGGAGCTCCTCGGTGCACAAGGTGCTCACCAGGTCATGACCGCTGTCCCCCTCAGTGCTTCGTCCCTTCAGTCACCCCGGGTTCTGACATCCTGGGTTCTGCCCCAGTGGTCACAGGGAGAGGGGTTGATTGATACGTTAGGACACAGAAGCAGTGACGTCATTTGTTGGCGCAGTTTGCTTAGTCCCTCCTGCGACCCGCATCCCAGGGAGCGGCTGTCCTGCTATGTGCAAGGCACCTGCTCCCCCAGAGGACTCCAGCCCCCCCTCTGCAGTGGGTGAGAGATTCAGGCCCTCCGGGGTGTGTGTCCCTGGCACTCTGGTCTGGCCTCTTCTTACCATTTTCCTACCTTGGCTAGATTCTTGGGGATGCCAAGGGGCATACTGGGGTGCTTAAACCCAGGGGTGCTCTACCACTGAGCTACATCGCCAGCCCCTTTCTATTTTTAATTTTGAGGCAGGGTCTAAGTTGCCCAGGCCGGCCTAGAGTTTGCCAGTCTCCTGCCCCAGCCCCCAGAGTCCCTGGGATCACAGGCCTCCATCTGGAGAGAGGGTCCCAGAGGCCACGGGCTTAAAGGTCTGGGTTTGAATCCCAGCATCTCGACTTCGTCACTGAGTGACCTCAAGCAATTGGCTTCACCTCTCCGTTTCAGCATCACTGCCAGCCACCTGGGCATGGTGACCATGGCACTCTCCCCGAGAGAGGACTTCCTGAGGGTTAAGTGTGCTGTCACATGTCCAGCGGTGCCTGGGAAGCCAGCGCCTCCTCAGCAGAAGGGCTCCCCATTCTCACGAGCCTCCCCCTCGCTGCACACTCTCGGCCCCCCCACTTCTCACTTTCTATATCTGAAAAATAAATTGTGTGTGGGTACAACCCTCTAGTTACTGCCACTGTTGCTGGCGGCAGGCAGACAAGAGACGAGAGACCCAAGCCTGGGCCCATCCCGAGGTGCCCCTGAGGGCTGGCCAGCTCGGGGCCTGGGAGCAAGGAGGGTCCAGCCCGTGGGTCATCCCCCACGTGCATTGTCCCCTCGCCCAGCCTGAGGGTCCCCCCAGCCTGCTCCCCACTCCTAGGACTCACGCTGGGTACTCTGAGCTAGATCAGGAAACAGATGGCATTGGAGGAGTTCTGCCAGGGACACATGAATAGCCACCCAGGCAAGGTCCCAGCGGGCTCTTGCCATCGGTGGCTCGGGGTTGTGCACACCCATTTGACAGACTAGAAAAGGGCTTTTCCCAGAACCCAAAAACTCTAAATGCAGTGTCTTAAGAATCCTGGGGACATCGGAAAACTGCCATTTTTTGGAGATGTGGCCGTCAGCCCCGGGATTCCATTGTGCATGAAGCGGATACACCCTGGACGCTCCCAGGTGCCAGTGGCCCTCGAGTGAGGAGGCAAGGTGGCAGGACTTGGGCAGTCTGTGGACTCGTTGGGGAAATGCGAGCTGCAGACCATGGGGCGGGAGCAGGAAGGGGCAGTGGCCAGTGGGGACCAGGGACGGACAGGCAGGAGGGGCCCTTCCCGGGACACCCGGGTGCCTCCTTTCCGGGTGGGGCCTGGTCACCTCTCTGAGGCCTGTGAAGTCTGATAAGTTCTGCCTTCAAAGGCCAGTGTGTCCTCCCTGGCCGTGGGACCCCGGGCTGAGGCTGGGCCTCTCTGAACTTCCATTTTCTTATCTGTGAAACGGAGACCACTGCAGTATGGAGCTGCCATGCTCCACAGGGGAGACCCAGCACAGGACAGGACCAGCCGCCAGGGCTGTCACATGCCCTGGGACAGGCAGTCCCCATGCAGCACAGAAAGAGGAGGCGGCCATACTTGCTGGCCACTCTTTCTGGCCTTTCTTCTCTGGGCCTGGACTCGGGCAGGCGCTTCCCAGCCAACCCCCAGGCCCCCCACGGGGAGGACACATGTTTCCTCCAGTTCCAGTCCCTCCTGCGCCTGTGTGGGAGCAGATGTCCTCCTTCCTGCCCAGGCCTGGGAGCCGGGTTGGCTTCCAGGAGGCAGAACTCTGGATGGCTCTCTCTGGGCTTCCCCGAGAGGGAAGCTCCCTGGCCTGGCTCCCACCTCCTCCCTGGTGTGGGCTCCTTGTTCCAGCTCAGGCCAGGAGGGCAAAGGCTTCTGAGCCTCTCTCTCGGGAGGCCCCAGCCGGGGTGTACGGACTGGAAACGTGAATGGGCCTCAGTCTGAACGATCCCCTGACTCTGCTTAGGAAGGGGACCGGAGGGGACCCAAGAAGAGGCTTGTCGGAGAAGGCGTTGTCGGCGCTGGGAGTTCCAAGCAAAGAAGTAAAAAGGGGAATTAATATTTACAAGAACCGGGAGTAAATAAGGAGGGGCAGCATGTACTGGACGCCTACTAAGTGCCAGGGGTAGTGTTGTGCCCCCGGGAGAGTCCGCACACCGCCTCTCACCTGGCCTTCTTTACATCCACCCCACAGATGAGGAGACCAAGGCAGCTCAGGGCCCGAGACCAGATCCCGAGGAGACCAGACCCAGACCTTGGGGTTGGAAATGTCCAGGATGGTGGCTCTATGTGTCCCCAACCCCTGTTCCCCACATCCTAGGGGGGCGGTACCGACCCATGGTGCACCAGCACTGAGGGATGCAGCTGAAGGGCGGGGCATTCTGAGACTGCCATGGTGGCCCACTGTCACAGTTTGTCACAGTTTTTCAGGGACTGAGGTTTCTGAGGATGCAGGACTCTCAATGATGAAACTGGCCCAAGTTGGTCACCTTGAGCGCCATGTTCAAATTCTAGCTCTACCCTTGCTTGTGGCAGAGGTGACCAGTTATCTAACCAGAAGCTGGTGACCGCCGAGGTGTCACCCAACCTCCATCTTTTAGAAATCACCTGGTGATATTTCCCTGCCCAGTCCTGCTTTCCCCACACCCCACCTTGTTACGACTAATCTCAGTTTAGTGAGCACTTACTAAGCAGATGCCTTCCCACGGATGTGATTGGACCCAGGGAATGTTGGTCAGTGGAGGCCATGGCAGAGGGCAAGACCAGATGGCGGCTGGGGGAGGCAGCAGGCAGGGAGCACTGCTCATGCCAGAGGCCAGGGGCAGCAGCGGGAGCTCCCTTCACCCCACTTCCAAGTCCCCTCAAGAGCAGGGGCCCCCTGGGACCATGAGGAAATGCTCCCTTCTTCCGCATGGAGAAGCGGGTCTTGAGAGTGCAGGGGTGGCCCTGCAGGGGGCGCACTCCGCACTCCCTTCAAGAACAAACTTGCTGCTCAGTTGCCTGCGGTGTGATGAGCAGACACCTCCAACTTCATGATGCACCCCACATTTTGAGCTAAAGCCACGCCCTTCTGGGGCAGTTCACAGCCAATGACTGACTTTGTCCAGGAGCTCACTACTGGGTTGGCCAAGACTTTGCCAGATTTGCATTGAGGTCTGAGTCTCTTCCTGCCTCCTTCTGCCTCTTCCCCTTTTATCCTTCACATAACACCATTGCTATAAGGAAATGCCTGAGGATCTCAGCTTATAAAGAAAAAAAAAAAAGGTGTACTTAGCTAATAGTTTGGGAGGTTTCCGAGATCACATTGTGGGAAGGGACATTGGTTTGGCTTCTGGAGAAGGCAGTGGATGGCGGCAAATCCTGGGAGTATGGGTAGGACCAAATGGTCACAACTCAGAACAGAGCAGAGAGAGACCAGAGCCCCACAATCCCCTCGAGGGCATGCCCCCCAGGACAACACTGAAAACTTGATAACACTTAGCACTGGGGACCCACCCCGTGCCTGCTTCTGGAAGACCCAACCGACCAAGGTTATCGCTAAATAAATCTACAGTCCATCCTGATCTTCAGCATTGGGGCTTCAGGGGCCCCAGGGCTCCCAACCAATCTCCCTGTTCCCCTCCCATCCCTTTGTGACCCAGTCTCCACACAAGGATCAAAGGAATTCTTAAAAAAACACAGACCTTGTGAATATCACTTCCACACTTGAGTCCCTCCAGTTGGACTTGGAATCAAACCCATTCCCCGCCCCCAGGTGGGAAAGCCCTGGCTCTACCTCCTTCCCCAGCCTCTGCCCTCAGGTGGTGCTCACTCTGCCCAGCCCCACTGGCCTTCCTTCTGTTCTAGGAACCCAGCTCATTTCTGCCCCAGGGCCTTTGCACTAGTTGCTCCCTCTGCCTAGAACACTCCATCTTTCCCCAGATTTCTGCACGGCTGGTTTCTTAGGTCATTCAGGTCTCGGCGCAAATGCAGGCCTTCTCTGAAAACTATGAATGACGTCCATCTCCCAGCTCCCCAAGTCCCAGGTGGCCTATAACTATCACATCACTTTAAAATCTCTCTTTGTAGTTCTCACCACTATTGCAAATTGACTTGCTTATTTAATTATTCATTTGTTTACTGTCCGCCTCCCACTAGAATATGAACTCTGAGATTTCTGATCCCACCCCACTGCCGGGCAGATGCGTCACAAGGACGATGGAAAACTTTTTTATTTTTTAAATGAATGACTATATTTGTAATTTACAAAAGAATTCTCTCGCCCTAAGATCAGAATGAAAATAACGAAACCTAAAACTCAGGAGACGGGAGTTAAGCAGGAAAGTGTGGGAATGATCCCAGCTTGATGGAGGGCTCCCTGAGAATTCCGACCAGGCTTTGAAGAATTCTAGGTTAGGATTGAGGAAGGTCCAACAAAAAGCCCCAGAGAAACAGGCTCCCAGACCTCAGTGTCCTCACTCCCCACGTGTCCCCAGCAGCAGCACTGCCTGCGGGGAGCCAGTCCAGCCAGAATTCACCTAGAGGAACCTGGGAGGCTCCAACTGGGGCTGGAGAAGAATCCAGGAGGTGTGAAATTCCAGGCTGGGGGGTCACAGGAGCCAAGGCAGGGGGAGCAGTCTGGTGGCCTGGGGGCATGGACACAGGTGGCATTGCTGCAGGCAGAGGGACTGGAGATGGGCTGGAAGAGGAGGGTGTTCTGATTACCAACCATCTTGCTATCCCAGAAGCTAACACCATAAAATATATATATATTTTTTTTTAATATTTACTTTTTAGTATTTGGCAGACACAACATCTTTGTCTGTATGTGATACTGAGGATGGAACCCGGGCCGCACGCATGCCAGGCGAGCATGCTACCGCTTGAGCCACATCCCCAGCCCCCCCATAAGATATTTACCAAGGCTGCCCTTGGACTCCCATGATTCCCATCTTAGAGATCAAAACACTGAGGCACAGAGAGTGTGTCAAGAACTGGGAAAGGCCTGAGATCTGATCTTACCTGCAAGTTACCGTGGCTGCTGATGCTGGCAGAAGACTGGAGACAACCCTGGGTCAGAGACAAAAGACTCTGTTACTCAGGCAGCATGAATATCCCCAGGGGACACGGGCCACCTTAGGTAGGTGCTGCTCACATCACCAGTCTGAGTCACAGCCAAGCAACCATGGGTTTAGGCATCTCCAATCTTCTACGAGAGGCTGGGAGCTCTCCTGCCCTACTTTTAGCCCAGAGACATGAACTTTATTATTCTGATCAGCGAACATGGTACCTGCTCTCGAGTCCAGGGGGAGACACTTCCTCGGTCTTCCACGGCTGCTCGTCAGCCTTGCAATGACGATCCAGAACAAGGATGGAAGCCACTCACAGGTTTTTAAGCAGCAGAGTGACCTGTTCCTATCACAAGTTTAAAACCCATGCTAAGGGGTGAACACAATGGTTGAAATAAGATTCACCTCCAGCCCTGAGTCCCACTTATCCAATGGCCCCAAACTCTCAGGGCAGCTTACGTAAAGGTGGTACCATTTGATGCCCAAGTCACCGTGGCTCTGCTGTTCCTGCAGCGGCTCCCTGTCATGGCCTCCCCTGTCCTTCCCTCAAACTCCCACGACAGTTTCTCCTGGGGATGTTGTCTGTATGTGTCTGTCTTCACAGGACACGTGAAGATGCACCCAGGTTCCGAATGCTTCATAAGTCTCCAGGGCTTTAGGGGGCCCTGCCACCTGCCCTTGCCTCCACAGAGCCCAGTCACCTCTGTCTGGAGATGCTACCTCCAAGCTGCACTGCTGGGCTCGCTTTCCAGGTCACTGCTTCAGTGAGCACCGGCTCACACCCATACACACTCGGCTCTGGTACTGGCTGGAGCTAGAGCTTGCACGCGCCTTGCCCCCAGGTGAAGACTCAGATCTGGACAAAAGTCTGTGACTCCCAGAGATGGGGTGGGCAAGGAGGACATCATCCCCATGGCGGGGAGGAACTAGATGGAGCACATGCCCAAGGACTCCTGGACAGGACCCCAGTGGCCAGACAGAGTCCTGCAGGACTGCTGCCTCCTCAGAGATGTTCTGGTGACCCCTCGCCCCCAGCACTATGCAGACACCACCCAAGACTACAATGCAGCCAGCCCTGGTGACCCCACGACCCTGGCGTGGGCTTCCCTTCAAGTCGGGAATGCAGGCCTGGAAGGAGTCGGGCCTGGGGCGGGTGAGTGAGCCACAGGCTGCCCTGGAGACTTCCACGTCCTTCCTGTGCCTGCAACCCCGAGAATCCGCACTGGTCAGGGGAGGATTTGTGCAAAAATGCAGCTGGAGCTGGAGTGTGAAGGATGGTAGGATTTTTTTTTTTAAGTTTTTAATTGCAAAGTTAATTTTCTCCAGCATATATTTAGACATTTTTGACAGGATGAAGTAATATGCTTTCCCAGCTCACCTCCCCACACACTGGCTAATCCCATTGCTGCTCGTTCCTTCCCTGCCCGGTTCTCCTGCCCAAGGGTCTTCCTTCTGCCATCCGCCTGTGATGGGTGGGGGCACAGGCAGGATTCGGAGGAGGGGGTTTCTGCTATCCCCTGAGATCACAGAAATACTTATTAATGGGGGTGGAGGGAAGTGAACTCCTTTAGGAGATTAGAGGTGGCAGGCCACGGGTAAGTGGCCATGGTACAAACGGTGGTTCGGTCAACACCCCCACCCCACCCAACACTGGCCTCTCTCATCCTCTCCATCTCCCACCCCATATTATCCGGTAGTCTGGTCCAGTCGGAGGAAACGAGGCACAAATGCTGCTCCGACTCATACTGGCTGTGCGACCTTGGCCAGCGCCTTGACCACAGAGGGCCTCAGTTTCCTCATTTGTATTGTGCGCCTGTCCCCAGCGAGACTTAATTGAGACCCGGCTTGTAGGGCGCTCAGCACAGAGCTGCACAGGAGGAAAGCTCGCTGCAAGGTGGCTGTCCGCATTACCGGTACCCGGGTGAGGCCAGAGGACGCGAGGGGAGGGCTGGGGGTCGCCCAGGATCCCGCCGCGCGACCACGGGGTCTCCGCCCTCTGCGCCGCGCCGGCGGTGACATTAAAGTCCTGGGCGCGGCCCCGGCCCGCGCGGCATCCTCTGGCGACCGCACCTGGGAGCGCGGCACAGAACGGGTGCGGGGCTGGGCCAGGGCCGCCGGGGGAGCGAGTGGGGCGGGGCCGCGGCGCCCGCTCCCTCCCCGCCGCCCGCCGCCTTCTCCGCCTCCCGCCGCTCGGGCTCATAGCGGCGGCAGCAGCGGCCGCGGCGACAGCTCCGGCTCCCGCTCCCGATCGGTCCTGCGCTCCCGGGCCCCGCGCCCCGACCCCGCCGCCGCGCCTGCCGGGGGCCTCGGGCGCCCCCGCCGCCCGCCTCACGCTGAAGTTCCTGGCCGTGCTGCTGGCCGCGGGCATGCTGGCGTTCCTCGGTGCCGTCATCTGCATCATCGCCAGCGTGCCCCTGGCGGCCAGCCCCGCGCGGGCGCTGCCCGGCGGCACCGACAACGCCTCGGCCGCCGCGGGCGCCGCCGCGTCCCCGGGCCCGCAGCGCAGCCTGAGCGCGCTGCACGGCGCGGGCGCCTCGGCCGGGCCCTCGGCGCTGCCCGGGGCGCCGGCGGCCAGCGCCTACCCGCTGCCACCCGGGCCGCTCTTCAGCCGCTTCCTGTGCACGCCGCTGGCGGCCGCCTGCCCGTCGGGGACCGAGCAAGGGGACGCGGCGGGCGCGGCGCCGGGCGAGCGCGAAGAGCTGCTGCTGCTGCAGAGCACGGCGGAGCAGCTGCGCCAGACGGCGCTGCAGCAGGAGGCGCGCATCCGCGCCGACCAGGACACCATCCGCGAGCTCACCGGCAAGCTGGGCCGCTGCGAGAGCGGCCTGCCGCGCGGCCTCCAGGACGCCGGGCCCCGCCGCGACACCATGGCCGACGGGGCCTGGGACTCGCCCGCGCTCATCCTGGAGCTGGAGGACGCCGTGCGCGCCCTCCGGGACCGCATAGACCGCATCGAGGTGAGCGCCGCGCGCCGTCGGGGAGCCGCCGGGGTGGGAGGGGCCGCCGCCCGCGTGCAAGGGCGCCAGGTGCCCGCGCCACACCCGCGGATCTCCTCGGGTCTCCTGTCTGTGTAACCTGGAGGATCTTTCCTTGCGGGCGAGGCGGGAGGGTTGCTGTCAGGAGCAAGCAGGTGTCTGGAACCTTGACAGCGGCACCTGGAGCGCGCCACAAAGACTCAGTCCATTTCTCTCCATGCACCTCCCTGAGTCTCAGTTTCCGCGACTGTAAAATGGGTATAACGGCGTCCCCTTGTAGTGGAAATTGAACGTGTGTGGAAATGCTTGGCACGTATGAAGATCTCATTAAATGTCCGTTTCCTTCCCCACGAACCCCCAGACAGCTCCAGTCCCACTCCTCGGTCAGGTGAGAAGAGGCACTGGCCAAGACTCAAAGTTCTCCTCGCATGCCAACGAGCCGAGAACACAGTGCCCATAAGACAAACCTGGGTGCCCCTCACCCTCCCTCACTCTTGAATGGGCTGGGGCTGTGGACCTGACGGAAGCAGCTCAGAGGCCAGGTCCAGCCTCAGATACTTGGAAGGCCACAGCTACTGGGTGGGGAATGGATGGCGATGGGGGACCCACCCTGCCTCCTAACAGTCACCTTTTCCAGATTTTCCCAGCTCAAGTTCTGGGCCAGGCATGGGTGGTCCGAGGCAGCAGCCTGCTTCTCTTGGGTGTGATCCTGGGCCAGTCACTTCTCCTGTGGAGTCCTGCAACCTCCTTCCTTCCTGTAAGAACAAATTTGTGGTCTCCAGAAGTGTAGGTCAGACAATCAAACTGGGCCGAACAAACAGCAGGAAGACCCTGGCCACCCCCAGGCATGGAGGTGGACCACAGGAAGGGGGTAGCCTTGTGGAAAAGGGGAAGAAAGTTATGGCGCCTCTGCTTTCCAATCTGAGTGCCACCAGGCGAGGCGAGGACAGAGAGGGGAAGGAAGTAAATGTGGGGCCCCCAAGCTCCTTCAGTGAAATGCCAGGGCAAGGAGCACAGGGGATGCCCACCAGAGGGTTGGCGATGCCCCTGACCAGCAGTCCTCTAGTCGGCTAAGGGCAGAACCCACCCCAGGGTGTCAGAGTCATGGCTCACAGCACTGCGGCCGCCCTCTGATCCCCTTACAGGTGGGAAAACCCAGCTCAAAAACCTCCTCAAGTGAGAAGAAGAGAGGGAGGAAAGCCAGTCCAGCACCCTCTCCCCTGACTCCACCTGGACAGTGCAAGGAAATGACCAGGGATAAGCTTAAACTCCAAAGCGAAAGGGAGCCTTGGTTTCTTCACCTGTGAAATGGGCATAACAGTAGCATGTGCCTCACCAGGTGGCGGAGGATTGAGTGAGTCTACCTGATGTGAAAGGACCCAGAACCGTCCCTGGCACAGAGGCACGCTCAGGCAATTTGAGTGATTGCTATTCTGATCATTGTGCTATAATATAATCAATTTTTTAAAAAAGCAACCAAAAATAAAAATGGAAACAAACTCTTCTTTTAGGAAAACAGATTTTATTCATGTTAAATAATTAATGTCCAGTCGACATCCTTTGGCCTCTCTTAGCCCCCACCCCCATGCCCAGATGGCACGGGCATCTCCTCCCATGTGTGGGCTGGCAGGCTGGGCTGGCCTGGATCTGTTCCCCAGCACCCGAAGCTCTTGGCAGGGTGGGCTCCCCTCGGGAGAACGCACTGAGGCCGGGGGATCCTGGCGGCTGGGATCTGGCGGCAGGTTGGCCTTCCAGGCAGGGGGCCCGGCTTCCCCACATTCACCTTCTCATTTGTTCTGTGTGGTGGACAGGAAGAAAGAAAGGCTGGGGCTGTCTTCTGAGCCTGGTGGGGGCCAGAGCCAGTCTCGGGGGGCCTTTGGCAGGGGCCGCAGTCTGGAGCCCATGGATATGGGGTCAGGCTCCGGCTCTCAGGTGGGACCATGAAGCCAGCGTCTAATTTCTCACTTCTCTTCCCATTCAGTATCTTCAGGAAGCCCCCCGATTTTTCAGGGTCTACCTCTTCTGCCACCAATGTCCTGAAAGTGCTCTTGCTAATGTCCCCGGAGTTGATAAGCCGCGTAGAGACTTTCCTTTCCTTGCTGGGCCTGACTTCTGCCTCTCCCCCCGCCCTCTGCCTGCTCTGCCCGGCTCCTGTCTCCTGGCAGGGGCCACCTCCCGCGTGGTGTGTGCCCCTGTCGGCTGGCCTGTCCCTTTCCCTGCGTGAACCCAGCCACATCTGGAAGCTTCCAGCACCCTTTCCACAGTGGGCCAAACCAAATCTCAGTTCTGGCCCCTGGGGTGTGGACACCACCTGAGCTCCTGCCCCTGGCCTCCCCCCCTCCTGACCGCCCCTGTTGTTCTCCCTGCTCGAGGGCCCCTCGCTCTGGACTCATCTCCTGTGCACCTTGCGGCAGCCTCTTTGCTGGTGTCCCACCTCCAGGTCCCCCCTCCTCCAGGCAGCCCCAGGGGTCCCCCTTATGTCGCTAGAGGGGCTCCCCTGGGGTGCAGACTCCAGGCTGCAGTTTGGGGCTCCGCTGTGCTTCCAGCCTTGCCTCCAGGTCTTCCTACCTCTGCCTGGGTCACCCCAGCACTTCCTGCTCCCCATCTAAGAGTCCGTCCTGAGGTCACCTCCTCCCAGAGGCCTCCCCGATCATGCTCTGCCCACCCCACACCATGCCGTCCCTGCCCACCATCACCCATGCCTCTTGGACTCCCCCTCCCCTCCCAGCCAAACGCGACTAGAACCTTCTCCCCATAGACCTCAATGGCAGCCGCATTCAAAAACTCAGGCGAAACCATCTTCTTGTGTGTTATGTACACATGTATTTATTTATTGTTGTTCATTGAAAAAAAGTCAAAGGTTTGGGGGGGTTTCATTTAATTCCATTTTCTCCCCTTCTGCAGCCCCCCTAAGTCCCAAACCTGCGCAGTGAGCTGCTGTGCAATTAGCATGTCAATGACTGACAGTTCCCTGGGACTCACCTTCCAGCGCTTTCTCTCCTCGGTCACTTGCCCGGCTCCTGTTGCTGGGCTGTTGCCATGGGCTGTGTCTACTTGTTTTTCTTCTAGATTCTCATTGTCAACCTGATGCCCAGTTGCTTCCTTTTTAAGTCTGTTGAATCATTTCTCTCACTGAATTCCCAGGAGTTGCATTACTGGGTCAGAAGATATTGACTTGGATCCTGGGGTTGGAACCCAGGACCTCACAGGCTAGGCAGGTGCTCACCACTGAGCTACATCCCCAGTCCCTTTCTTTTTTCTTTTTTTCCTTTGTGGGGCTGGGGATTGAACCCAGGGCCTTGTACATTCGAGGCAAGCACTCAACCAACTGACCTATATCCCCAGCCCTGGCGTCAAACTTTTGATCTCCTGCCTCAGCCTCCAAAGTAGCTTTCCAGCCTCCGATTATAGGTGTGTGATTTTTTTTTTTTTTTATGGCTCTGGCCAAGAACTACTTTCTAAGAGAGTTAGACCATTTATGTGGCAACTCACGGTGAATGCATGTCCCAGTATTTCATTTTTGTGCTAATTTATGTGCACAGTGAAACTTCAAGGCTGATTTAGCGTTTCTTTGACATAAGCCCCACCCTTAACCCAGCCTGGCAAGATGATTGCCTTCCCCCATCCTGAAGTAGGAGCCATAGCAAGGAATATCCTGCTGCTGATCACAGGAGACGTTGGATTCAGGGAAGCCACAATTTCTGCTGTATCAAAAATCAGTGCTAGTGCCAGGGGTGGTGGCGCACACCTGTAATCCCAGCAAGCTCAGGAGGCTGAGACAGGAGGATCATGAGTTCAAACCCAGCCTCAGCAAAATGAGGCACTAAGCAACTCAGTGAGACCCTGTCTCTACATAAAATACAAAATGGGGCTGGGGATGTGGCTCAGTGGGCGAGTGTCCCTGAGATCAATCCCTGGTACCTGCCAAAAAAAAAAAAAAATCACCGATAGCAATTATAAGTCACAGTTACTGAGCACTTACCCTGCATCAGGAACTATGCATTATCTCATTTAATCCTTATAAAATCTCTATGGGGAAGTTCTATTCTATCCTCCTTTTACAATGAAACAGCTGTTTAGAGAGGTTAAAAAATTTGCTCCAGGTCCCACAGCAGTGGAGCCTGGATTTGATCCATGCAGTGTCTGGCTCCAGAGCCCAAAATTCTTTATGATTAACGCCAGACTCATCTGCAGGGGTCAGATCTCATTCACCTGCAAGAAAGAAAGACAAGTGAGGGCATTGCCCATTGCTGGATACTGTGCTAGACCATGTTGGCCTTAGAACACTCAGAACAAGAGAGCGCCAGGCCAGAGCTCAAAGGCACGTCCTCCAGCCGTTGAAATAATCCGGGGCCTCCCTGTGCTGTTTATGATAATGGCAACTTAACGGGGCACTTGCAACATACCTATTGGCTTGTCCAGTCTTCAGTCCTATGAAATAGGCCACACGCAATCCCATCTTACACAGGGGGCCTGGAGGCTCCGAGTCTGAGGGGCATACCCACACCGGGGCCAGATGCTCCCTGACCCCCTTCCAGCTCCGGATAACTTCTGCTGTGGAAGGCTGCTGGGCAGGGCTGGGTCCTTGCTTGTGGCTCTCCTTTTCCGGGCCTCAGTGTCCTTGCCTGTAAGATGAGAGGAGGGGGCTAGGTGAGGCCCACACTGGAGTCCCTGAACCTCCCACTCCAGCTGATGGTGGCCCTTCGCTCTAGGGAGAAGCCTGATTCTAAATTTCTGCATTTGTTTTTTGTGGTGCTGGGGGTTTAACCCAGGGGAGCTCTACCACTGGGCCACATCCCTGGCCCTTATTTTTTCAAGATTGCATCTCACTCATTGTCCAGGCTGGCTTCGAATTTGCCGTCCTCCTGCCTCAGCCTCCTGAGCCACTGGGATTACAGGCCAGGGCACCTGCTGAAGCCTGGCTTCTTAAATCCCACCTCTCCCACCTGCTTCCTGTGACTCAGAAAACTCCTTCTCCTCTCTGACCCCCAGTCTCCCATTGTCAAATGGGAAGGGCCATCCTGTGTCCTTATAGTCCATCCCTGCCAGGCTCTCCTCTGGTAGGGGAAACCCTTCCCTGTGTTTCAAGCTGGCAGGAGCCACCTGGGCAGAAGGCAGAGTGTCCCCTGTGGATATCTTAGATCCAGAACATGGAAAAGCTTGCCTTTGGTGCTTACAAAGGACCAAATCCTATGTGGACAGCTCCTGGAGATGGTGCACGGGTACATCCCTGAAAGCACCCCCAGATCAAAGCTCAGACCTCCCCCAGCTCCCCAGAAGGCTCCCTCCTGCCCCTCAAAGTCAACACCCCCCACAGGCCCTTCCTAGTCCACCCTTTGTCCCTGGGGGTCCATCTTGCTTGTACTTGAATCCGGGCCTCCTTTGTGCCTGGGTTTTCCATTCTACCTCACACCTGAGACATCAGTCACCAGGCACGTGCTCCTGGGTGTTCCCTGACGGGTGGTGTCCCATAGCAAGGACGCACTTTAATTCACTCACCTCTTCTTCTGCCGGTGGGCATTCGGGTTGTTCCTGATGTCACAAATAAAGCTGCTTTGGACATGTGGGTGACATCTTTCGGTGGCTGTCAGCGTTGGTTCTCCTGCATTCATCTATCCCCAGAAGTGGGACGTCTGGGTGGCAGGAGCGGGTATATTTAGCGCCGGGGTTACTGCCAAATGTGTTCCCAAAGTGGCGGTGAGAGTTTACACGCCCACCTGCATTTGAGCCTCGCCAGCCTGGGCCTGGTCATTTTCAGACACCCCTGTGGTGGTGGGCGTGGGGTGGGCCCACGTGGTTCTAATCTGGGTCGTCCTGGTGACTCCTGCTGTCCAGCATCTCTGCTTAGCTGTGCCTTGCCTGCGGGAGGTGGGGTGAGGTCAGAGTGTGCTCCTCACCGAGGGAGGCATATGTTGGGGTCTCTCTGGCAGCCTTGGATGCACCAGCCCCGTGGAACTCCAGGGACCAGGAGTGAGGTGCTCAACCCAAAGTGGAAGCACTTAGGTGTCCCCACAGCCCTGGTTTACTCCAGGGGAAACTGAGGTTCCCAGAGGCACAGGGACTTGCCAGGGCCACCCAGTGTGGCAGAGGTTGAGCCAGGGCCACCCAGGATTTCTGACTAAAGAGTCTGGGTGTGGGGTTTGGTCTGGGTCCCAGAAG
Source organism: Urocitellus parryii (assembly GCF_045843805.1). Taxonomy (NCBI): domain Eukaryota; kingdom Metazoa; phylum Chordata; class Mammalia; order Rodentia; family Sciuridae; genus Urocitellus; species Urocitellus parryii. The sequence continues at coordinate 9,591,147 of NC_135535.1, forward strand.
GTGTCTGGGCAGGCAGGACCATGGAGGAAGTTCTATCGCCTTCTGGAAGCAATAGCTTGATTTGGAGTCCTTAGAGGGGACAGGTGACAGAGGCTGGGGAGGCTGGGCCCTAACCACACTCTGGGGACTCTGGGCCCACAGGGGTGTCCAGGATACAGGCACCCCTTCTGCAGCTCCAGAGAGAGTCTTGTCCCCTTTCTTGTCCTCTTTGCCTGTTTGTCTTCTCAAGACAGCTCCAAGCTAGCATTGGGGACCAGGATGACAGAACCCAGTCTGGCTCCTGCCCCTGGCTTTCCTGGCTGGGCTGGGGGAGTCAGGAAGCTTCTGGGGTGTTCCTGAGGAGGAAGGTGGGACAGCAGGGCGGGGTGCATGCTCCCACTGGGCTCCTCGAGAGGCCTCCTGAGGCCCCACCCTGGTGCTCCGTGGTGCCGTCGCCCTGTGCTCTGGCCACTCGTGCAGCAGCTGCCTCTGTGCCACCTGAGCACCCTGGGGCAGGCCTGGGGTCTTCCTCTCCTTAGGGACACAGCAAGCAGCAGCAGGGATGAGATGCCCCTGTGCCCAAGCCTTCCAGCCACGACTGCCCTCCCTTTCACAGACAGTGACACAAAGGAGGCTCAGAGACATCTAGACGCTTGCCTACTTGTTCTGCTGGCCCTTTGATCCATTAACCCAGGTCCAGGACCCAGACTCCTGCCCCTCAATAATAGCAAAGAATAATAAGAATAGTCATGACCATTTGCCAGTCACTTATGTGCGGGGCTGTCCATCTGTTCTCTCATTTTATCATTACTTATGTTCCCAAAGGTAGGTATTGTGAGAACCCACATCTTACAGATGAGGAGACTGAGGGTCAGAGTGGTTGAGCAACTTGCCCAAGGTCACAGATCTAGTATCAAAGAGCCTAGAAATAATGCCGACCTGTGTGGTGTCCATAACAGGAACACAGTTGACAGATGGATGAATGAGTGAATAAAATGAATGAGCGTTCTGCAGCTCTGCCAGAGAAGCCCTCTGGGTCGCTTCTCTCCCTTCGTAGCATCTTAGCTCAGGCATCAGGGAAGCTGCCATCTGGAGGGGGGCAGGCACTGGGCAGGGTGGGGGGCGGGAGAGTGTTCTTGGAAGAAGGAACAGCATGTGCGGAGGCCTTAGGAGGGAGCTCAGTTGGGGGAGTTGGGGCAGCTGGGGACTTTGGGTGGGCGTGACAGGCCGCCTCCTGGGCTGGAGTGTGGTCCTGTAGTGGGGTCAGAGACCAGAGAGGGACTTTATTATGGGGAAGGGGCTACTGAAGGATTTTAGGCAGGAGACCAGCGCGGCTGGACTGAGTTTAGGTGGCGGCCTCTGGCTGCTTTGCGAAGGGACACAGCCACAGCGGGATCCCAGCCCAGGGGACCCGGCCTGCGCTGGAGAGGGACAAAGGGCTGGGCGACGCCGCGGAAGACACCAGACGCGGGGCTGGATTCTGCCGTCAGGCGCTCTGCTTCTGGATTTTGCTTTCTGTTTTTTTAATCATTGGAGATGATTTCTGATAAGGGGCGTAAGTGTGGCCAGCCCCCGGGGACCCGGAGCCGAGGTCCCACCGCCCGCCGCGCCGGCCCCGCCCCCTGGGGACCCGCCGTCCTGATTGGCTGCTGTCAGCCCCGCCTTTCCAGGGGGCCGCCTCAGTCCCGCGTCCTGGCCGCGCCACGAACAGGTCTGGAGTTGGAGACGGACAGTGGCCCCTGCCAGGAAGAGTTGAGTGGTGCTGGCCAGTAACGGGCCGGCCCGCCCTTCGGTGCCAGCTGTACCCTACCCGCCTCCAGTCGCCCGTCCAACCGTCACGATGCCATGAGACAGTAGTGTCACTGCGTCCTTTCTGTCTGGGGGAGACTGAGGCCCCGCAGCCCCCCACGGCAAGGGCGTCCAGTGGTGGAGCCAGGGCGGATGCCTGGCAGGACTCACAGAGGACGTGGGGGTGCTTGATTGGGAAGGTGGGGGTGTGACCCACCCTGCCCGGCTGCCTCCAGAGCCCGCCCTGTGCTCAGCAAGCAGGGCAACCAGCGCAGTGCCCACTGGGCCAATCAACCATCAGGGCAGCACCGAGGAGTGGACACAGTTCCTCGGGTTGTGGAGGTCTTGGCGGAGTGTGTGCTCAGAGCGTCCCTAGAGCAGGACTTGGCATGCCGGGACCGCGCCCTCTTGGCATTCCGGGTACCGAGTGCCCAGGAGCCCCGCACACTAGCGGCTGAGCTGGACTGTCCTGGGCTCTGCTCCAGGCCCGGGAAACTTACCCTAAACTCCACCTGCACTCCCAGCAGGACGGCCACGGCTCCAAGCCCCACTTTCCTGCCTCATCAGGAGCTGAGTGGGGCGGTGGCGTGGTCATCACCCCCTCTCTCCCACACCATCTCAGGCCAGGGGCCCACTTGGCAGCTGGCCGGGAGCCCACGCAGCATAGCGAGCCACCGAAGCAGATGGCAAGGGGAGTGGGGGAGTTGTGTTCTGATTCAGGAGCTGGGGTGGGGAGGGGCTGTGCGTGATGGGGAGCCCACCTCCTCCCTGGAACACGTGGCCACCCCCCCAGCTGGCATGCATCCTGAAGGGGGCAGTGGATCAGCATTAGTGTAAATAGCCGGTGTCCCCCCTGTCCTGGTGCCCAGCTAGAGAGGCATTGGCTCCAGCGGCACTAGGCAATGCAGAAGCACTCCTGCTTCAGAGAGGCATTGGCTCCAGCGGCACTAGGCAATGCAGAAGCACTCCTGCTTCGGTGTCCCCAGCCTTTCAAAGGGGTCCTGAGAGTGCCACCTTCAGTGAAAGTGTGAAGATTTATGAACAGCACGGGAAGTGTCAGGCCTGGCCCGGCCTGCGGTCTCCTGGGTGCACACTCTTTCCGAGTGTGGCACGGAGGCTGGCGGGGAACTGGGAGCAGATCAGAGGGTCAGAGCTGGGGGCGGGGGTCCCTGCCACAGCCTTCTCAGCTCTGAGGAGGAACACCCCTGTGAGCTGATGGCCACAGGCCAAGCCGGACATACTGAGAGGCCCACCCGCCCATCCCCACTTCCCCCCAGCCCAGGGACCACGAGGGCATTTGGAAGGCTGAGCAGCTGCGACCTCTAAGATGGGCTGTGGCGGAGGATAAAGGTGGCCGGGGTCTCCCTGCCCCACTGCTTCATGGGGTCTCCTGGACCTTTTCAGAGGCTGGAACAGGGAGGTCGAGCCTCAGTCCCTCCCCCCCGCCACCAGATGGAGCGGGGCTGAATTTGCACTGGTACAGACCCCAAGGCCACCTCACCTTTCCCACAGGAGCCTCTCAGCAGAGCTGGGGGACAGACAGGACAGAGCAGTGGCAGGACAAGTGTCCAGAACAGCCAGGTGACAAATGATGCCTAGTGAAGATAGCGGAGTGGGGCTGCCAGGGGACTCCTCTGCTGCCTGCTGCCGAAGTGACAGTGGGTGACTCTCCCCCCGGTCTCCCTGCCCCCAAAATGGGGACACTGATGGCACCTTCATCACAGACGTGTTACATGGGTCAGTGGGTGACTGTTGGCGAGAGGCCTGTTGGGCCTGAGCCAGAGAGACAGCACCGTCCCACCTGGCCCAAGCCGCGTGCCATGCCCCTGCACCCACCCTGGCCAGGCTCTGGGTAGGACCCTCCCTGCGGGACCCCCGCAGGCCATCACTCACCCTGCACAGCCTGCAGCGGGCGTGCCAAGGCCCCGTCCCGCAGACAGGAGCAGGGGTCCCAGGTGGCCGGCCGCCTGCTCCTGCTCTCTGGGCACAGTGCCAGGGAGCTGGTCCCTCCAGTTCCTTGACATGAGGCCACCCCAGCATTCACGGGGTCAGCTCCCATATCCCCCAGCACATTGAAACATGGGACACACTTATCCTCCTGCCACATGGCTAAAAACAGGGACATGCCTGTCACCCAGTAAATGACCAGCAAGGCTGGGGCTGGGCTGATGAGGCTGAGAGGGTCATCTCTGCTTGTCCCAAGCTCCAGAGCCAGCCCCTGGCAGCTCGGGGCACTCACGAGATGGCAGGTCCTGGGCTTTCTGTGTCGCTGTATCTCTAGCACCCTAAATGGGGGCCCAGCACGTGGTAGGTGCTCAGTGAGTGAACTGTGAGGATTTGATGAACTCAAGTCTGGGTCCCAGGCCTGGGGACAGGGCCATGACCAGGCCAGAACTGCTCAGGAGCATGGAGGAGACAGGAATCCCCTGGGAGGGCGAATGTTCAGTTTGCTCCTAGAAGCTATTAGGAATTATTAATCTCTGACTGATTTCCTGTGACATGTCTGCCAGAGACTGTCCACTCCAAGAGTCTGAACCCGCAGCCTTACCCATCTCCCTCCACCAGGAGAGGGCAAGGAGAGCTCCCTGCTCCCTGCCCCAGTTCTCCTTCCGGCCAGGACCTTATGGCAGGACAGGAGGGGCTCTGGGCACTCGGTCCCCATCCTGGGCTGGGTGATGTGAGTCCCCCACCCGAACACCGTGTCCCAGACAGTAATTGCAACAGCAGGCTGCCTGTTGGCATTGGCCCTCAGTGCCCCACAGCCCTGCCAACTGGGTGCCATTGTCTCGGGAGAAAGTAAGTTCAGAGGGCTGGGGATGTGGCTCAAGCGGTAGCGCTCGCCTGGCATGCGTGCGGCCCGGGTTCGATCCTCAGCACCACATACCAACAAAGATGTTGTGTCCGCCGAGAACTAAAAAATAAATATTAAAAAAATTCTCTCTCTCTCTCTCTCTCTCTCTCTCTCTCTCTCTCTCTCTCTCTCTCCTCTCTCACTCTCTCTTTAAAAAAAAAAAAAAAAAAAAGAAAGTAAGTTCAGAGAGCTCGGGATTTCCCAGGGCCACGGGGCGGGCTGCCTCCAAGCTGGACTTGAGTCCGGGGCCATCAAACTCCAGTCTGGGATCTTCTGCCTGCAAAGGCTGTGCCCCAGAGTCCTGTCCCAGAAGACCCTGGCTTATGCCTCTGGGTCTGCCTTGATGGCAGTGCCACGTGCAGAGAGCCAACACCCCTGGGGGCAGTGGACACGGCCCAGCAGGCTGACCCCGACTGGTGCCTGGGTGTGAGCAGTGAGTAGAGGGGGCCCGGCCCCAGCACTCCCAGGCCTTGGCAGAGCTGTGCCCGCCCCCATGGGTCTAGTGACAGGCCACCCAGGCCTTGGTAGCTACAAGGCCGAAAGGCCCGCGGAGGCTCGCCCGCTGGCTTCTCTAAGACAGTGGGTGTCCAGGTGCCCGAGGCTTCCCCCTCCCTCCCGTGGCCTCACCTTCCCTCCTTCTCTCCCTCCAAGCAGCAGGAGCTCCCAGCCCACGTGAACCTCTCGGCCGCCCCGGCCCCCGCCCCCGTGGTGCCCACCGCCCTGCACTCCAAGATGGACGAGCTGGAGGGGCAGCTGCTGGCCAAGGTGCTGGCGCTGGAGAAAGAACGCGTGGCCCTCAGTCACAGCAGCCACCGGCAGCGGCAGGAGGTGGAGAAGGAGCTGGATGCCCTGCAGGACCGCGTGGCTGAGCTGGAGCACGGTGGGTCCTGGGCCCCACGAGGCCCCGAGGTGCCAGGTCCACCCTGAGCTCGTGCTTTCCAGAGGCTAAAGCTGGATGGGATGGTGGGGAGGAGGCTGGGAGTACAGAATAAGTGGGGGACAGTATCATCAGACCTAAGTTATCATTGACAGTTACCACTTCCTGGTACTACTGAACCCGAGGAGTGGGCTAGGCGCACAACATGTCAGCTGTCAGTCCTCACAAACTGCACAGGGATTTTCACAGGCGACGAAACTGAGGCTCAGAGGTCAAGTGACTTGCCCAAGGTCACACAGCCAAAAAGTGAAGGATTGAGACCTCTATCCAGTCCGTTCGACTCCAGCGTCATGCATTTAAACACCCACAAATAACACCTGCAGCAACTACCAGTCAGGGTTTTGTCATTTGCCTAACACCCAGGCCTGGCCCTGCTGGGGAGGCAGAGCAGCATAATAGATGGTGTCAGGGGTGGGCATCAGGAGGGCTCGCTCCAGGCTCCACATCTGTCACTGGCTTGCTCGGTGACCTGGGAAGGTCACTTCTTTCCCCAGGCCTGTTTTTCTCATCCAAGAAATGGGGGTTTAGGACTCCTGAGATCTCATGGGCCTTTTAGCCTTGAAACCTTGTGGAAACAAGTTGGGGAGCAGGAGAAACCACTGACTGAAGGAACTGAGGCCCAGAGAGGTCACGTTGAACTTGTTGATGGTCACACAGCCTGGAAATGGCAGAGGCAGAATTTGAACTCAGGACATCTAGGTCCAGACCGGGTGTGGGGGGGATTCATCACTTATATTCCTTAGCCAGAGGCAGAGTAGAGAAGACGGGTGGGGACGACCCACTCGACGCCTGTGGGTGGCTGGGCGCCGCTAGCCCTCTTTCTGGAGCGCCTGTGCACCCAGCCCTTGCTGGCTGCTCTGACCCTGCCATGCCACCCCCCAGGGTCCTCGGCCTACAGCCCCCCGGACGCCTTCAAGATCAGCATCCCCATCCGCAACAACTACATGTATGGGCGGGTGCGCAAGGCGCTGCCCGAGCTCTACGCGTTCACCGCCTGCATGTGGCTGCGGTCCAAGTCGGGCGGCACCGGCCAGGGCACCCCCTTCTCCTACTCGGTGCCCGGGCAGGCCAACGAGATCGTGCTGCTGGAGGCTGGCCACGAGCCCATGGAGCTGCTGATCAACGACAAGGTAGGCAGGAGGGGCCCTGCAGCGCCGCCTTGCCACGGGTCAGCGCTGGAGCTCTGCTCGGCCGATTCAGCACACGTTAAATGCCTCCTGTGTGTGTGCCAGACGGGTGCTGGGAAGGCAAAGGCAATCCAGAGGTGGGCTGGCCGGGTCGGGTCGCTCCCGTTGTCTAGAGGAGCAGGGGAGGTCACAGACTCGAGGTGACTTCCCCAGTGGCCCAGCTGTGGGGGCGGGGCTGGAGGTGCCCGTGCCCCAGGGCCTGCTCTGTTCTTCCGGAGAGAGAGAAAGAAGGAAGAGAGGTGCATGGACCGGCCTGGGGAGGGGGGAAGGCTGGGGACCTCCCCCTCTGCCAGTTTCTTTGCCCTCCACTCTGTGGGGGAGACGCGGCTGGGGCCATTCTGGGACCTGAGTGCCGGGTGGAAGCAAGTGCATCGCGCCCACTGAGTGAGGTGGCCATTCGCCTGCCTGGGCCTTGATTTCCCACCTGTGAGCAGGGAGGACAATAGTCCTTGCCCCTCAGGTTGTCATAGGAAGCAAGTGGCTTAACCCCACATAGAGGGTCTGAGCAGAGCCTGGCATTTAGCCTTGACAATGTGAGCTCCGCTGTCACCCAAGGCGCAGCCCTACAAAGCTCTATCCTGCTGCCACCCCAGCCTACCCCACAGCCTGGGAGTCAGGTCTCTTCGTTGTCCCCATCCTGCAGGGAGAGCAGCGAGACTCAGAGGGGAAGCCAGGCTTCCTGGCCACGCTGCTGGTGAGGGCAAAAGTGTGATTTGGATTTTGAGCTCCAGAAGTCACCTCTTACCCCCTCCCCTGTTCTGCCTCCTCACACCCAGGCTCCCGTCCCCATGTCCCTTCCCCTGGCCTGGCTGGAAGACAGGGAAGGAGGAGTGATTGGCGGGGCAGGTGATGGAGGGGCAGGAAGAGGAAGCTCTCATCACCCCTGTTCCCCGCCAAAGTTCCTCCTCCTGCCTGACACACTGCTTTGGCCTTGCTGGCACAGTGATCCCTTAAGGTCCCCTGGAAATGCAGGCATCACATGTCACACCCACCTGTGACCAGCTCACAGCCACACAGAGTCAGGAGATGTCTCTCCTGGGAGTCCTGGGAGAAAAGGAAGGAGATGGGCCCAGGACACAGTGAATTTCTCTTGTGGCCCAAGAAGCTCAAAGACCATCCAGGTAGCTGGGCTCCATCTAGACCCTGCCACCTTGCTCCTACCACCACCGGCTGGCTGCCATCCCTGGCCTTGCCCAGGACAGCCCAGGAGTTCAGCACCCTGGACAAGGCACCAGGCCTCTCACTTTCCTGCTAGGCGGTGCGTGGTTTGCCTGGCAACAGAGTGGCCGGATACCACTGACCTTCCAGGTGTCCTCTCTTCCCATCTCCCTGTGGCCTCTGTACTACTCTGGTAGTGTTGTCCCTGAAGTCCTGCCCTCCTGGGCAGGCACAGCTCACTTGAGGCCATGACCAGACCCATCTCCCCAGTGTCCAGAATCAGGCCTGGCACCAAGTAGGCCCCAGAGAGCGCATGGGATGAGGGAGCCCTCTAGGACTGCCATGTCCACGTACTGCAAGTGCCGTCACCTCACAGGCCAAGCCCAGCCCCTCAGCAGAGGCCCCGGAGCTCGGTGATGAGTCTGAGGCTCGTGGTGAACTAACCGTGGCTTCCTGGCTGGAGGGAAAGACAGGGCTGCTGTTTGCCCTCCTTTGACCACTTCGCTTTACAGACAAGGAAACTGAGGTCCAAGGCGGGAAGAACAGCCTCCCAGGTCACGCAGGGGGTTGGTGGCAGAGCTAGAGCCAGATACTGGCACCTGGCCTCGGGTCCATGGCCTCTTTTTTGCTGCTAGTGCCCTGGCCCCGGCTGTGTGTGGACATGGGGTGCTGCATGCAGGGGGAGCGGGCCATGGGACACTGCCTCCACCCGCATGACCTTGTGGGTCTAGAAGCAGTGGAAGACCCAAACTGGACCGTCACTCGTGACCTGAGGGAAGCTGCTTGGTTAGGCTGTGGGGGAAGGGAGAGGGGTCAGCAGAACCCTGGGACGGGAGGGAGGCAGGTTCAGGACTTGGGCCAGTCCCTGGGTCTCCCAGCCCCACCCCCCTGCTCCAGCTTTGGGCCTGTGGCTCCCCTGACCTGGGTTGGGGGATCTGTGTCCAGGTGGCCCAGCTGCCCCTGAGCCTGAAGGACAGCAGCTGGCACCACATCTGCATCACCTGGACCACAAGGGATGGCCTGTGGTCTGCCTACCAGGATGGGGAGCTGCGAGGCTCTGGGGAGAACCTGGCGGCCTGGCACCCCATCAAGCCCCATGGGATCCTCATCCTGGGCCAGGAGCAGGTAAGGGTCGGACTGGTGTCAGGCTGGAGGCCCAAGAGCCTGCCCAGGGGCCCTGAGGGGAGAGGCAGGCATAGGGGACCTGAGAACACAACAGTGACCATTCAGGCAGATCCCCCCATTCTACAAATGGGCAGACTGAGGGCCAAAGACAGTAGGGACTGGCCAAAGGGACTGGGACCTTAGGGAGGACTAGAAACTCAAGGTGGGGCTATGTCCTTGGAGGGGGGCTAGAACCTTGGAGTGGGTGTAGAGCTTGGAGGTAAAGGGAGAACCTGAGGGTGGGACTGGAACCTGGATGTGGGGCTGGAACCTTGAAGATGGTGCTAGAACCTTAGGGATGGAGCTAGAACCTTGTAAGGGAGCTAGATCTGGAGGTGGGGCTAGGACCTTAGAGTGGAGCTTGGATGGAAGCAGAGCTAGGACCCTGGAGGTGGGGCTAGGACCTAGAGGCGGGGCTAGAACCTGGAGGCGGGGCTAGAACCTGGAGGCGGGGTTAGAACCTGGAGGTGGGCTAGGACCTAGAGGTGGGGCTAGGACCTGGAGGCGGGGCTAGGACCTGGAGGCGGGGCTAGGACCTGGAGGTGGGGCTAGGACCTGGAGGTGGGCTGGGACCTGGAGGCGGGGCTAGGACCTGGAGGCGGGGTTAGAACATGGAGGCGGGGCTAGGACCTGGAGGCGGGGCTAGGACCTGGAGGCGGGGCTAGGACCTGGAGGTGGGGCTAGGACCTGGAGGCGGGGCTAGGACCTGGAGGCGGGGCTAGGACCTGGAGGTGGGCTGGGACCTGGAGGCGGGGCTAGGACCTGGAGGCGGGGTTAGAACATGGAGGTGGGGCTAGGACCTGGAGGTGGGGCTAGGACCTGGAGGCGGGGCTAGAACCTGGAGGCGGGGCTAGGACCTGGAGGCAGGGCTAGGACCTTGGGCAGGGCCTCCCGGGGAAAGGGCCTGGCTGCTGTTCTTTCTGCTCCCTCACGCCACACCTCTTTCTTCTCCCGGCTTCTCTCTTGGCCTAGGACACCCTCGGGGGCCGATTTGATGCCACCCAGGCCTTCGTCGGGGACATCACCCAGTTTAATCTGTGGGACCATGCCCTGACACCCGCCCAGGTCCTGGGCATTGCCAACTGTACTGGGCCGCTGCTGGGCAACGTCCTCCCCTGGGAGGACAAGCTGGTTGAGGCCTTCGGGGGTGCAACGAAGTCCTCCTTCGACGTGTGCAAGGGGCGAGCCAAGGCATGAGGGGCCACCTCGCCTGCCACCTGGGGGACCCCGGGGCGGTCCTTCCCTCCTCAGCCTGCCCACACTCTGGCCTCCCTCCTGCCCCTCCTGGCCATGTCTCCCATCCCTCTCACCTGTATACACACCTCCAGAATCCCTGCCCTTCGGTGGGTCCCCTTGGCCTCCTGGGTGGGCACAAGCATCTCAAGTCAACAGGTCAAGCCCGGGGACTCCAGGCCCCGCCCACCCTCCTGGCGTTACACGGGGTGACCCGGCCTGCCCGCCCTCTCCCATCGAACACACGGATTCCACCAACCTCAGCAGCATCCCCTCCGGGTCGGGTCGTGTATGGCGGTGGCCTCAGTACCTTTGTCCCCCAGGCTGTAGGTGGCCCCTTTCTCTCGGGGCCGCAGCAGGAGGCGGAAGGGGCTGACACAAGCATTGGAGAGCTGACTGCCTCTCCCTCCTCTCCCGCTGCCCATGGAGTGCGGGGTCTGGACAAGCCGCCAGCCCTTACCCCTCCTCCTCCTGTGTGTGTGTGCAGTGGTGTGAACGTCGGTCCCACGCCCAGGCTCACCCGCCTCAGTTTCCAGGATATTCCCTGCTCAGCCCCACCTGCAGGGCTGGGGTCCCATGGACCAGAGGCCACAGGACTATGGTCACTTCTTGTGCCCAGGGCTTGGGCCACTTTCTCTGGTCTGGGAGCAGCTTAAAGCAGAAGAGTCATGGCCCAGGACACTCCTTCTGCATGGCCCTGGGGAGGGAGGAAGATGCCGAGAGGGCCCTGCTGCTAACCTGCTGTGTGGTCTTCTATAAGTGCCTGCCCTCTCTGGGCCTAGTTTTCTCTTTGTGAGTTGAGGCCCTTGGTTTGGCCATTTCCGAGAGCTCTCCAGATGGATAGTGAGATGACGCCCCCACCTGACCAGGTGGATAGTGCAGAGAAAACCTGAGAACCCAGGGGCTTGGTAGGGGCAGGTTCTGGGACTGGGCAGCAGATGGATCAGGCTGGGCATGTGTCTCCAAGGGTCAAGGTTCAGGGTAAGGTTCAAGACAGAACAGACTCACACATGGATCATAAGTATCAGCTCCTTCTGGGTCCTGCCAGCCTGGCACCCTTGCCTAAGAGTGTCACAAAGACCTTGAGTCCTCACCAGCTCCCCCAAGAGAGTGGAAGAATGTCAGAGCTGAGAAAAGCCATCCAGCCTCACCTCTTGCTGTGAGAAATGGGGAAGAACTCAGAGAGGGCAAGTATCTTGCACAGGATCACACAGCACAATGGGGGAGAGTCAGAACTAGAATCCAGAGCTTTTGACTTTCTCTTCAGTGCTCCTCCCTCCACACCACACTTTCTTTGGGTCCAGTCCACACCTGAGAGGGTGGACATTTGAGAGGGCAGGATGCTTTCTAGCATGCCACTGGAACGTTTCCCTTCAGGCAACACCCAGACATCTTGGCACCCCAGGACGGGGAGGATGACCCCTGGGCACTGTGGCAGAAGGGACAGCTGGGGATGCACGTGTCCCTCCCAGGCGTCTGAGCAATGGCACTGGTGCCTCTCACCCCACCTCTTGTTTCCTGCTCCGCTCCCCATGGCCGCTCAGCCTGAGCCATGACGCGAGAGCCACAGGGTGTGGGGCTCAGTGCCCTGGAAGTGTGTCCATGTCCTGGACTTGTGGCCTCCGCCCCCAGGTCCTCGTTTCCACTTTGAGAGCACAGACGATTGCTCAGCACCTGGGTCCCAGGGCCCTGGAAGACAGGCACTCGGGCTTCAGCCAGGACCACTGAGATCTCGGTTGCCCCGGTAACAGCCAATGACATCAGCCCCAGTGCTGGGTCAAGTGTCTCATCGCGATGACACGGGCTGTTGCTGGGGCAATGGCAGGGTTCGGAACTTAGATGCTGGGGACGTGACCTTGTTGGGTTTCTGCTACTATTTTGAGACCTTAGAAGGATCAGGCCTTGGGAGGGAGGTGACAGAAACTGCTTGGCCACTTGAGCCCACCCAGACACGTCATCCCCAGTCCTTTATGCTTTGTCACAGTGAGGACTCGACATGGACGCCTGAGCTTCGTTTCTGTGCCAATCACCTTGGTCAGCCCCAAGAGGGAAGGGAACAAACTGGCGATGTTGGGGTGTGCCTCTGAGTGTGTCTGCACCCCTCCCTCATCTGTTCAGACTTCTGCGGACACAGGGCACCTGCTCTTGGGACAGTCGGGTAACTTGAGCTGCTCCTGGACATGTCCAAGAGTCAGGGAGAAAGGGGCTGGGCCTGGCCACCCAGGAGGATGGGGCTGGCCATGTCGGGCCTCTTTAGGCACCTGGCGCTCGCTGAGCCCTGTGCACAGCACAGTCACAGGTTAGGACCCTCTTGGCCTCGAGTTCAGGGAGGTCCCTGGGGCTCAGAGGGCGAAGCGCCTGCCTGTGTCCCTCGGCCTCCCAGGGGCGAAGTACAGATTTCCACCCACACACAGGGCCAGCCTCAGCCAGGGCCCAAGAACCCCAACCACACAGACGAGCTCAGGTGCACTGCTGCGGGTGTGGTTTGGCCTGAAGGGATGGCCACCTGGCTCAGAGGGACGGAGAGACAGGTGTTCCTGGAGGGACCTTACCTAGGGCCAAGGTCCCTTTGGTGAGGCCTGAGGGATCTTGACCTGGGGACCAGGCAGGGAGGGGACGCATCTGCTTCTCTTCAGACTCTGCTGTGAGCCACGCCCTGGGCAGGTGCTCCACAGCTGCTCTGCCAGATGCCTTAAGGCATGTGGCAGCACCCCTCCCAGAGTCCCTAGGGGGCGTACACCCTTGCCACAGTTGTGCATGACCGGGGACCACAGATGGGGCACGGAAGTTCTCGGAGGAGGACGAAGCCCTCACTTTACAGATGAAGAAGCTGAGGCCTGGGGAGGGCGAGTGACCCCCCAAAGCACCTGCTGAGACTGGGGCGCTGTGAGCCCCGCTGGCAGGCCACGCCCCATTCTCTCCAGGACCCAGGCCCTTTCCTAGGTGTCCCAGACCCTGGCCTGAGGGGACTGGGGAGGGGCCCTGCCAGAGATGGGATCACTCTTCACCCCTATTTCAGATGCCTGCCACCCCGGACCCCACCCCGACACCCTGACCCTGGGAAGGGGCCCGTGTGGCCCAGGCTGAGCAGCCGGCAAGCATGTCACGTTGTCTGTGCAGTCAGTGCCCCCACTGCCCGCCCTCCGCGGCTGCCCTCGGGGTCCCTCCTCCCTGTTTGTACACAGTGGCCTGCGATGCACCGTGTGCGCGTGTGTGACCTGTGTCATGGTTTTTGTTACTTTTTCGTTTTTGTAAATTTGAATGTTCAAAATAAACTTTCGGTTTACTCGAAGGCTCTTCTTTGGGGGTGGGGGGTGCTGTCCCCGGGGCACCCGACCTGGACTGCCCCAGAGCCTCGCCCACCAGAGCCGCCCTGGACCTGGCTGGTTCTGCCAGCGGCGCTCAGTCACACCTCTGTTCCAGCGTTCATGCCGCAAGCTGTGGGAACCGGGTCCCTCATGGAAAGTGCCCCAGTTCTGAGAACTGGGCTTTGGCCTCGTTCCGAACACCCCTTCCCCACCATGTGCCCCAGTTCCAGGATCCGGGCCCCCGACTTGTTCCCTAGGACCCAGTCTGAGTCACCTGCTTGGACCCTTGGGGTCCTGGAGATAGAGTCGGGCAGGTGGAAGGACCCTGTCATATTCCAACCCCTCCCCCAGGGCGGCTGGACTCCTCTGGCACCTGCGGCCTGGAGCCTGGGTCCTGGGAGCAGCATTAGGGTCTGTTCCCGACCCCACCCTCTACCACCCATCCCCAGCCCTGCAGGGTCTCCATCTTTCCTGGGACCTCCCTGTGCACACCGTCGCGGGGGCACTTTACCCATGAGACCACTGTTGGGGCTGGACTTTGTCTACAAATGACCCCTGTGAAGTCAGGGGCTAGGCAGGGTCACACCAGCAGAAGGGACTCCACAGGCTGTCCCCAAAGCCTCCCAACCTTCCAGGAATTCCAAGAGTGAATTCCAGGTAGGGCTGCTGGAAGTGGCCTGTCCAACGGGAAGGCCCGAGGGAAGTCGGCTGCGGTGGCTGAGAAGCCCACGTGCTGCGTTGACTCCAGGCCAGAGCCCCAGATTTGTTTGGGGACAAGGATGTTTTCAGCGACTTCCCACCAACGGGAAGACACACCTTGAAGGCCGAGCTGCACAGATGCGTCCTGTTTATCCTCTCCTGCAGGATTCACCTGCAGACGCCCCCTCTCCCTCTGTCCCCCAGGCTGGCTGCCCAGCCCGGTGCCATCCCACCTCCCCGTCTGCTTCCCAGCTCTGCGCAGCTGAGCCCTGTGTGGGGAGGCCCAGCCCTGGCACCCCCTGATTCCCATTGAACTTCAGGCCCGAGGTCCCCAGGGCTGCTTCACCCTGCCCCTCGACCTAAGCACTCTCTAAGGCTACGTTATACTGTCCCTGTCCTCGACTCTGCAACCCCGCACCCCAGCCCTGCGCCTCACATCAATTGTACCTCCTCATTCCTGGAGGGGACAGAGGCCATCACGTAATCCCTCCCTCCTCATGGCCTCCAGGTGCCCGTGAACCAGCACGAGCCCACTCCTCGGCTTCCTCCTGTCACCCTGACCTGTCCCTGCTTCTCTCAGAGGCGCTGTGAGCTAGAGCCCTTCCCCTCGACCATCTCCAAAACGTGTCCCCCAAGTGACCAACTCATCCCCCACTGCTTTGTCACCCCAGCGGGCACGTACTTCCCCCCAGTGTCTCCTCCCTTAAACAAAATCCCTGCTTTGGTCACTGGAGGGGCTTGGAGAGGGGCCTCGCTCAGGATGACTGTGTCCTTGACGCACCAGCTGCAGGAGACAGCAAGGCTCAGACGAGCAGCGCGGGAGGGCAGCACAGGCACCAGGAGAAGGACCGCATTTTCAGGGTCTTGGGTTGTTCTGTCAAAGAGGATTTGGTGGGGGTGGGGTGGGAAAGTGCGTGGGGATGGCATCGGCATGGTGACCACAGGACAGTTTAAGGTGGCCTAAGGATTCTCAAGATCCCAGGTGGACGTTGTCTCCTCTGCTTGATCCGTGGACAAGGCTGGGAACGCTGCCTGTATTACAGGTTTCTTAAAATATCATATGTCCTTTTGTTAAATCTATTCTAAAAATATGCGTTCATAACTCACTCTGTGCAGTTCTCATGAGCGAGTGAACCCACAGGAGCTTTAAGGTTCACAGATTTTTGGGCTGGGGATGTGGCTCAAGCGGTAGAGCGCTCGCCTGGCATGTGTGTGGCCCAGGTTCGATCCTCAGCACCACATACCAACAAAGATGTTGTGTCTGCTGAAAACTAAAAAAAAAAAAAAAATTAAAAAATTCTCTCTCTCTCTCTCTCTCTCTCAAAAAAAAAAAAAAAAAAAAAAAAAAAAAAGTCCCAAAGACTATTTAGTTCATTAGAATGTTTCACATGTGTAATGAATGTGTACCAGGTGGGGCCTGCATGAAAAAAAAAAAAAAAGGTTCACAGATTTCCCAAGAATTTGCGAATGGCAGGCCTGGGAATGGAACCCAGGGCCTCACACATATGAGGCCAGTGCACTACCACCGAGCTACATCCCAGCCCTTTCTACTTATTATTTTGAAAGATCTTGCTCAAATGCCCAGGCTGATTTTGAACTTGCAACCTTCCCTCAGCCTCCCGAGTAGCCGGGATGCTGGCTCACACTGGAATTTGAATTCAGTCTGACTCTGGAAAAAGCCTGCTATGTGAGCCAGCTTCTGACACTGTAGCAAAATACTGGAGACAGTCAGTTCACAAAGAAAATATTTATTTGGGCTCACAGCTTGGGAGGTTGCAGTCAGTGGTCAACTGCCCTGTTGTTCTGGGCCTGTGGCTGGGCAGCACGTCATGGGGGGCATGTGGCAGAGCCAAGCCACCCACCTCATGGCCAGAAAGCAAAGAGAAAGAGCCTGGGGTCTCACAGTCCCCTTCAAGCACACTCCTAATGACCTAAGGACCTCCCATAGCCCCCTCCACCAACACTGCCACCCTCTCCCAGTAGAGTCCCTCTGGGGACCGAGCTTTTAACACAGGGCTGTTCAACATCCAGGCTGTGGCACACAGATGCCACACTAGGCGTCTGTGATTGGGTCCCCTGTCCTTTCAGGGTATCAAAACAGCAGCTGGTGGAGGAGTTTTCTGCTGTACGCCGACTCCCTGCCGAGAAGCCCAGGAGAAAACCAAGGGCATGTTCGAGACGTCCAAGGGCCGCCGAGGCTGTAGCTCCGTGGTCAAGTGTTGCCTCTCATGTGTGAGGCACTGGGTTCAATCCTCAGCACCACATAAAAGTAAATAAAGGTGCTGTGTGGTACTGAGTGTCCATCTACAACTAAATAAATATTAAAAAAAAAAAAAAAGGCGTCCAAGGAAGGCACCAGGAGGAGCCAACCACAGGCGGTTTGAGGGACACCAATGTGAGGGTGAGAAGTGCAGGGGGCGAGTCTGACCTCAGGGCAGAGCCCGCCTTTGCAGGTACCTCCCACAAATGGCTGTGTCCCGCAGCTGGCCAACTGTCCTAGAAGTCAGATACCAAAGAGGTGTAGAGCGCCCAGCTGAGAACTCCAGGTTCGGGAGGAGGCCCTCTGGCAAATGACCCAGACTTTCAGGGGGCCCCAAAGCGTTAGTTTATTATTATTTTGCGTACCAGGGGGCACTTTACCACTGAGCTGCATCCACAGTCCTTTCTATTTTTTATGTTGAGGCACAGTCTTTCTTGTTAAGTTGTTGAGGCTGGTCTCCAACTTGCAATCCTCCTGCCTCAGCCTCCCGAGTCACTGAGATGATAGATGAGCCACTGCACCCAGCCAGGGTCACAGCTTCACAGTAGGTATCCTGCAAACATCCAGCCCTTCTGTGGATTACCAGCTTCCATTCCATTCATCAACTGAATTATAGAATCAGCCAGTTCACCAGCAGCTTTCTAGAAGCAAGATGAATTCTTTCTGAAGAAAGAAAATATTATTTTACTTTTTTCCCCCTAAGGTGAGGTCTCACTACATTGCCCAGGCTGGTCGGGAATTCCTGGGCTCAAATGACCCTCCTACTCTGGCTTCCCGAGTAGCTGGAACTACAGCATTGCCAGGCTTGTAAGACATTTGCTATACATGATTTGGCATTCAACAGAAAATTATCACATATCCAGAAACAAACTGAATGGCTGAATTTCCACAGGGGGGAACAAAATTTAAAGTCATCTGATAAAACTGCATAGAAATAAACACACACACGGGTAAAAGTGGAGGGAATCTGGATATGATCACACCTGTGTCCATACCTTGGTGATGTTTTACTCAGGTAAGAACACAAGAGATCTCACTTTGATACACACACACACACACACACACACACACACACACACACACACCAGAATGGAATCTACAATTATCTCAAAGTAAAAAATAAAAAATTAAGAAATACAAAAATAAGAGATCCAAATAGTGGAGTTATAAGACCATTGAAAGCAATTATGAAGTCACTTTCATAATTGAAACCCTGGAAGGCTATTCTATTTGGGACATTAGAGAACAAATTGGAGAATTTCAACAGAGAATTATAGACTGTGAAAAAAGAATCAAATGGAAATCTGAGAACTGAATAGATTTAACAACAGGCCAGATGCAGGGAGGAATTTCTCTATTCAAGAAATCAAACGAAACGAAGGGAACATGGAGTGCCGAGAGGGTTAAGCAAACATCAGGCACCACGCAAAAGCCTGACACGAAGGGAGTCCCGAGGAAATGGGAAGTGGGATCAGGGCAGAAATGATACTAGAACACATGTATCTAGGAATCTTCCTCAAACCATCGAAATACAGTAAGCCACAGGTTCAAGAACCTCAGGAACTCCGAACATGGGAAATGCAAAGAACACCACAAAGAGGGCCTGAAAGTGAAAAAACCGTAAATCAAAGACAAGAGGAAGATCTTAAAAGCACCCAGAGATGGATGTTCTACTTTCCAAGAAGCTACAGCAAGGATAGCTTCCTGCTGTGACTTGAATGTGTCCCCTAAGCTCACGTGTTAGAAATGCAACCCCAGTGCAGCAGCTCAGGCAGGCAGGTTCAACAAGGGAGTGGAGGTCACAGGACTCTGCCCCGTGGTGCACTAATGTCATGGTGGCCAAGGTGGCTCCCTCTGGTTCTGATGCTCTTCCCCTTCCCTCCCTGTTCAGCCGTGGGATGCACAGTCAGATCGCCTTCACCAACTGCAGGTGCCGTGCTGTTGGCCTCCCCAGCCTTAGAACTGTGAGAAACAAACTCCTGTTCCTTATAAATCACTCTGTCTTGCAGAGTGCAGTGCAACAAGCCTGTAATCTCAGTTACTCTGGAGGCTGAGGCAGGAGGATTGCAAGTTCGAGACTAGCCTCAGAAACTTAGCAAGACCCTGTCTCAAAATTTAAAAATGAAAGGGCTGGGGATGTGGCTGAATACTAAGATGTCCCTGTGTTCAATCCCCAGGACCAAAAAACTAAAAACTAACAACTCAGTCCCAGTTAAAACTCAGCACAAAATGGAGTAAGTCAATAACTTTTCAATAAAAGGAAGGGAGAAAGGAAGAAATCTCCCAAGTGCTGGAAGGAAATAACTGGCTCCACAGAATTCTACATTCACTGAAAACATCCTTTAGAAATCAAGAGAGAGGACTCTGAGCCAGGCATGGTGGTGCACTCCCATAACCAGCTTGGGAAGTGAAGGAGGAGGAGTGAGAGTTCGAGGTCGGCCTCACCAGCAGAAGTTCCCTGAAGGAAATACTAAAGAAAGTGCATTAGGGGGAGAGAAAGCAACCCCTGAGGCGAGCATGGAGATTCCAATGGAGACCACCAAAAAGGATGGCTGTGTACCAAGCTAAGTAAATGTTGATGGAAAAAAACAAAAGCAATTAACATCTTGTGAGGTTTCAAACCCATGACACCAACAGGAACAAAAGGTGGGGGGAGACACACTCAGGTAAAGTAGTTCAATGTCCTTCCTTTGTCCTGGAAGAAGCAAAAATATGAATTTACATTAAACTTTAACATGCCTAGGAGCACTGTTATTTGTCCTATGGCATCACTAAAAGAACTGTGTATTAACATGGGACTCACAAGTTATTACAAAAAAAAATGGAATGATAAAAATTCAAAAGAAGACCAAAAAGTGAGAGAGAAAAGGTGGGACAATAGAAAACAAATGGCAAATTTGCTGATTTAATCATGAATTTAGAGAAGACTCTCAGACAATGCACAGATCACACACCCTAGCCCTGGAAGGTGAGGAACTGCCTCCAACGCCCATCTCAGATGACATCTCCCTGGCCATCGTTTTTGGAGGTGTCAATCTTTTGTCACTGAGTTTAAAGAGCCAGGTATTAGGAATAAGATTATGCATAAAAGTTTCCTAAAAATTCCCAGATGGTTGCAGATACAGATAAAGTATGTGATATTTTAGAAACTTAGTGGGGAAAAGTAAAGTGGTATTTTTATGTAAAGCCTTGACCTAGTGTTTAAAAGCCTAATCGTATTAAGAACTTGTTACTGCTCCAGTACATAGGAGATGTCTAAAGTGTTACAGAAGTTGTTTATGTTTAAATTGTGGGTGTCAACGATCAGGAAAAATAGAGTGGTTATTTTTCCTAAGTGAAATAACTCTTCTTTCCACCCAAATTTCTTCTCTGAAGTTGCTGGCATTTGGGTCAAGGTTTTAGTAAAAGCTACATTTAATGACAGTAGCACAAAAAAGGTCAAAGTAAATAAAATAAATGTAATGTACATGAGTAATTACTTAAAATACAAAAAGATAAATATTCCAATGAAAAATCAATATGTCAAACTGAATTTAAAATTTTCATTTGAAAGATTCAAATTAAAAGGATAAAAAATATATACTGCAAAAATACTGAGTAAAAGTTGGTACACTTAGTGTAAAGTACACTTTAATACAAAAAGCACTGCTGGGGATAAAAGGGACACTTCATGATGATAAAGAGTCAGTTTGGGGGCTGGGGGTCTAGCTCAGCAGCAGAGCACTTGCCTAGCATATGTGAGGCCCTGGATTTGATCCCAACACTGCAGTCAATCTCTTAAGAAGATATAACTATTATAAATTTGAATGCACATATGAACAAAGCTCCATATATATAAAATAAAAAGTGACAGAACCAAAAGGAAAAATCTAGAAATCCAAATTCATAGTGAGGTAGTTTAACACACCTCTTTCAATAGCTTGTAGAACAGACAAAAATAGCAGTGTGGGTACAGAAAACTTAAACAAAATGATCAACAATTTTGACCCAACAAAGTAACTACAGAGTAGACATCCTTTGCAATTTCACAGGGAAAATTTACTGATTATGACAGGGCAAAATAATACCTCCTCCCCGAAGAGCACCACACCCTAATCCCCAGAGACGGTCACTATGTCACAAGGCATCTGGGTTTGGATATTAATCGTCCCCCGAAAGGCTGATGTGTTGAAGACTTGATCTCCAGCTGAGGGTACTATTGGGAGCTGGGGGAGGGGTGGAGGAAGGAAGGCATTGGGGGCGCATCCTTGAAGGGTGCTTCTTGTCCCCAGTCCCTTCTGCAGCTCTCTCTGTTTCCTGGCCACCCTGAGGTGAGCAGTTCCGCCATGTTGCTTCTGCCTCACCACAGACCTAAAAGCAATGGAGTCAGATGACCATGGGCTGAAACTTCTGAAACCAAAATAAAGCTTTCTCTTTACATAGTTTTTCTCAGAAATTTTGTCACAGAATGGAAAGCTTAGTGACAGGCAATGGCAAAGGAAATTAAGGCTGCAGATGGAATTACTGTGGCTAATCAGAGGAAACAGGATCCTGGATTGTCCAGATGGCCCCAACGTCATCAGCGTGTGCTGAGACACGGAGGAGGAAGGCGGAAGAGCCGTGTCAGAGAGAGGCAACTGGAGACTCAACCAATGGTTGCTGGCTTTGAGATGGATGGGGTCATGACCCAAGAAGGAAGCCCTGGAAGCTGGAAAAGCAAGGAAACAAGAGTCTCTCTTAGGAGGGATGCAGGCCTGGGGACCCTGATTGTGGCTCAACAGGACCTATTTCAGACATCGGACCTCCAGGACCATCACAGACGACAAGTTTGTGTGGACTCACTAAGTCTGCTATAATTTGTGTGGCAGCAGCAGGAAGCTAAGGCACAGCTGATTGTATGCTGGATGAAAGCAAGTTTCAATAAACTCTAGAGAATGAAAGCACACGGGGTGTGAGGCCAGATATCAATAATAGAAGAAGCTACATAACGCCCAGATGTTCACAAACGAAGCCAAACACAAATGACTCGCGGATCCATGAATGTGGATCAAGGAAGGGACCTCCTTGATTAGACCATTTGAGCCAGATGATAATGAAAATATGGAATACCAAAACGTGTGAGAAGCAGAGGGAAATTTTTATGCTGAGAGGGAAATTTTTAGCCTAGAAAGTGTATGTTGGGAAACAGGAAAACAAACAAACAAACAAACAAAAAGAAGGAAATAATAAAGATAATAGCAGAAACTAATAAAATAGAAAATGAAAAATACTATAAAGAGAATAACATCAAAAGTTGGCTCTTTAGAAACAAGGAATCAGAATGGTTAAATTTCAGTGAACAGGGCAGGAGGAAAAGGCAGGGAGAAAGTTCTGGGACCATGAAGTAGGCTACTTAGGGGGCTGAGCCAGATCAGGAGCCACCAAGAATGAGCCCCAGGGAGTTGTGACACAGATTTGTCACAGCTAGCATGGAGCCAGCTCTGCTCTGGGAAAGGACACAAGCCATGAGCTGAGTCACACGTCCCACCATGAAGCATAAAGGGGCCTCGAGAGCCTGCTGTCTGTTGGGTCCTGTGAGGAACACAGGGTGGAAAGATGAAGAGGACCAGGTCCTGCTCTCCTGAGGAGGAGGCAGAATTAAACCACAGGGAACAGAGGGGAAGGACAGTGACAGAAACATGCACCACATCAGACGGGAACACAGAGGGCTCTTCTGGTTACACCTGATGGGATCCCAACGTGGCACGTTTAGGCCAAAAGCTTATGAACTCCTCAAACAAAAGGAGGGTGAAGGAGGAGTAGGGGCAGGGTGTAAGCAGGGAGGTGAGAAGAGCCTGGAGGGTGGGGAGAGGAGGCGGTCTGGGGCATAAAGCTCACAGGACAGAGCAGCAAGAGGAGATACAGCAACTAAGAGAATGAGAAGGTAAACTCCATTTCATATGATGTGTCAAGACGCATTCCACTGTCTTGTATGACTAATTAGAACAAATGAAAAAGAGAGAGATGTGGGTACCACGGCCCACACGGGGGGCCTTGACTACCAGGTCACGGCACGTGGATGTCACCTGGCAAGCGCTGGGGCTCTGTGGAGGGGGGAAGTTGTTAAACAGGTGGGACTGGTAATGGAGAATGATTAGACAGAGCAAGACTGCAGTCGGGGAGTCCCGCCAGAAAGCTGGGCAGCAACACAGCCAGGATCGTGGTGTGGTGCATGTGGGGAGGGCCCCGAGGGTGGCCAGGAGGGCCTGTACTGGGAGACAGGAGTCAGACCTAGCAGATGTGACTGGCCAGAGGTGGGCTATGTTCGTCAACTTTGGGCTGTGACAAAATACCTGACAAGAAGAGCTTAGAGGAGGAAAAGTTCATTTTGGCTCATGGTTTCAGAGGTTCAATCCATGGTCAATTGATTCCATTGCTCTGGGCCCAGCTGAGGTGGACATCAAGGAGGAAGGGTGTGGCGGAGGTGCGCTGCCCACTACGTGGTGGCCAGGAAGCAGGGATGGAGGGGAAAGGACCAGAGGAAAGACCCACACTTCCAGGGCCCACCCCTAGTGACTCACCTCCTCCAGCTAAATCCCACCTGCTTACAGGTACCACTCAATCCGTCCATTCAAATCAGGATGACTGGGGAATGAGATGGAAGGAAACCCTGCTACCGAGGAGTAGGTGATTCAAGGTAGCAAGAAATTTGAGAGCGCTGGTGAAGCACAGAGGGCAAAGGAAGAAAAGCCCAAGAAAGGGGCCAAAGGGAGGGAGGTCTGTGGAGATGCAGGAGAGGGTGTCAGGATGGAGCAGCAACTCTCAACCGTGGGTGTGCACCCATGTGCCTGGGAAGGTCCATGTTCCTGCCCCTCACCATTCTGGTGCAGTGGGGCCTGGAATCTGCACTGTAGAGTTCTACAGGCGCTGCCTCCATGCTAGAGCTGCCTGAGAGGGTCATGGAGAGCAGATTCCAGCCTTACAGGGTGATGGAGGCAGGAACATAAAGCTGGAAAGTGGGGCTTTCAGATCCCACGGCTCAGGAGGTCACTGGCAACTGTGAAAGAGGCAATTTGGGTGGTGCTGTGGGAGTGGAAGCCAGATTGCAACAGGCTGAAGACTGAAGGGGAGGTGAGAACAAAGACAGCAGATGTGGACCCCCTGCCGGAGGAGTCTGGGTGAGAGGCGGAAGTGAGAGCATCATCTCACTCAAAGGCCACCTTCCATCTCCCAGAGCGAGCTGGCAAAGAGGACTAAGGAAGTCTGGAGGCTGAGTGACACATTCCATGGACCCTCACAACGTGCCAGGGCTGCAAGCTGGGAACGGCAAGGACCTAGTGCACTTCAAGCTGCCAAGTCTCAAAACCAAAATCATTGTAGCTGCCTTCTGTCTACACCCTCCAAATTCAGCCCACTGTCCTCACCACCTAAGTGCTCTTCTTGGATCTTAAATAAGACTTGTTACTGCCCTGCCTGAAATCCTCCAACAGCCAATATCCCCCTCACTTGGGGGAGGACTGGAGTTCCTGAACCCAGCATCTGAATACCTTCTGTCTACTCCTACTTCCTTCTGGATCCTCATTCCCCTGGCCTCCCACCTGCACTACATTTGCTCTACATCCAAGCTTCAAGGGAGCCTCCAATAGTCCCCCATGGAACTATTCTGTCTCTTGGGCTGAGGATATGGCTCAGTTGGTAGAGTGCACACCTCACATGCACAAGGCCCTGGGTTTAATCCCCAGCCCCACACTAGCAAAAGAATTGTTCTGCCCTACTGATCTGTGCCTTTGGTGGAATCAAGGTGCTCATCTTGCTCCTCTCTGAATCACTAACACCTGGCCATGGCTGAGCTCCCAGTAACTGCCAGGGACAATAGGGGTTCAACTCCAAAGTAAGCATGAAGTAAATGTTTAAAATTATGGAGTCCCTCACGCACCCTTTGATCCACTCAATGTAATCTGCAATGTAATCTTCTGGCTCTTCCTCCTCCCCTTCTAATTTTCGTTAATTAAGACTGGGCGACCTTGAGGGTGTGGCGCAATGGAAAGAGCACCTGGGTTCTTCTCCAGCGTCATTACCTTGTTTCCTTTAAGTGGTTCCTTAGCTTCACTTTAGTTCGGGAGGGAAGGTGGATCCTACCACCTAAAAGTACTGAGGTGAGAACTGAGTGGGCTTCTGAGAGCCTAATAAAGTAGCAGCTCAGTGTCACGACGCCAACAAAATTTGCATTTGTTATTTCAAATATCGAAAAAACCCCAAGGTAATACCGCTTCTCCAAGTTCGTCCGAACCGAGAACTTCTGTCTGTCCCTGGCTCCGCGGGCACACTAAAGACGACTATAAGCGAAGCCCCGCCTCCCTAGCCTGTAAGTCACGCCCCCTTCCGTGCAAACCCGTGCGTCGTAGGTCCCTTCCACATGATTGACACTTTTATACGCCAATAACAAGTGAAATTCCTGTCAACGTCCGGTGAGGGGGCAGGACTTCCTTGCTGGTTGCTAAGACACTCTTGTTTGCTCCTTGACAACCCTGGCGGGGGTGCGCTGGCTGCGGCCCCGGCTCCGGCCCCCGCGGGAGCAGGTGAGGCCCCGGGGCGCGGCGGGCAGCCAGGCGGGGAGGGCTGGCCTGGAGGGAGGGCGGGAGGCAACGCGGGGCGGACGAGGCCTCGCCCACCGCCGAGGCCCCACCTCAGTCTCCTGCCTGCTGTTCCCCAGCCCCAGGACCTCCCCCCCTCCTCCCCGCAAACCCACCAGGGGGACCTGCGTGCTGGGTCGCGACAGATTCGCCGTCGCGACTGTGCAGGCCGCCTCTCCCCACTACCCGGCGCCCCGTCCAGCTTTGGGCTCGCTCAGCCTCTCTGATCCGATTCCCCCAGCACCGCGATTCCCCAACCTTTCGCGAAGTAATCCACCTTCCGCGTCTGGGCTGATGGTCACCTTCGCCTCGGCCCAAGACTGCTTGGCTTGGAGAGTTGGCAACTAGTGGGACTCTGGACTGGTCATTACTCTTTTGGGGACGCAGTCTCCCCATCTGTAAATGAGAACTCGGTTTGAATGATCTCGAAAGGCCTCTTGGACTTGGCGTCCAAGGATATTATTCTTAGACCCCCACTGTAGGTTTTCCTGAGGATGCTTTCTCCGCGGGAGGAAGTGTGTGTGATGCGGAGAACTGGCCAACCTACTTTAGATTCCTACTTGCAGGACCCTTGCAAGTTACCTAACCTCCCTGGGCACCAGTCTGTGCATATATAAAGCCAGCGCATCTCCTTTGGGAATTCTGAGGATATGAATTGAAGTACAGAGTCCCACCCAATGTAGAGTCAGTATTTGTTTCTCTTCCCTCCCCACATTTCCCCCGCTCGGGGAAGTATGAACCAATTTCCAACAGCATCAGCTGTCATTTCTCCAGTTGATTCTCAGATCCGCATCTCCAGTTTTGATCGTTTGCCTGTGCTTTGCGGTTAGGGATACGGATGAGGGCAGGAAGCAATTAATACAGTGATGCACCGGGTGGGACTCAATGGCTTCCCTTCTGCCTCTGGTCATCCACGATTCAGCGATTTCCTACTCGTGACTAGATTCTGCCATTTGCACATCTTGTCAGCGACTTAAACCTAATATTCTAAAATCAAGCTGGCCTGCTCTCCCACCCCTCTGCTGGTTTCCCTGGTGTCTGTCAGTAGTGTACTCATCCTTCTAGGGCATCCGCAGTCATTCTACTGTGCCCATGCCACTTGGGCAATTCTCAGGTTATTCTGAACCTATCATCCTCTCCATTCCTTAAGCCACCACCCTGGCTCAGGTCTTTAATGTCTGTCACCTGGGCTTCCTGACTGCTGTCACTATCTCCTCTCTCCACAGATGAGATGGTGACAGCAACACACAACACATCAAAACACACAGCCCTGACACCAACCACCAAGGACACTCTAAAGGGCTTCCCATTCCCCGCCAAAAAAAAAAAAAAAAAAAAAAGCTACTTCTTAAGCCTGGGTTTTAGGGTCTTTTACATTTCCACAACCCAACCCTAGCCTATTTCTTTCTTTTTGGCCAAATTCTATACTGCAGTCAAATTGGTCTATTGCATTTCCCCAGAAAATGCTTTGCACTTTCTGCCTAGGTGCCACTGTTCGGTCATCTCACTGCCTGGAAGGCTTCTCACCTGCCCACCTGTCAGGATCCCACTTACCTTTGAAGACCTGACTCCAGTGCTGCCACTGCCCCCATCCCCAAGCTTTTCTTGCTGTCCTCTCTTAGCCTCCTTCTCCACCTCCAGAATTTTCTTCCCTCTTCTCTACATCTGTCTGGTGGCCCTTTCTGGAACGGTGAGCCATAACTCCTTGAGGCATGCATGTTGGTCTGTTCGACTGTAAACTCCTTGAAGGAAGGGGCTCTCTTGCTTAAAGTAGTTGAAGTTATATATACCTGGGTTGGAATCCCAACTCCTCCATTTATCAGCTGGGTAAAGGATCTCCTTTACTCAGGCTCTGTGCTCCTCAGTAGAATAGGAATAATGGTGCCTGCCAGATAGTTCCTGAGGGAATAAGAGATCCTGTGTGTAGAATGCCCCTCCTGGTACCTGGCTTAAGGTCAGTTTCCTTAAATGTGATTGGATAGCTTTGATAGGTCCTCTCCCTTCTCAGAGGCTAATGAAATATAATTTTTGTGTGTGTGGTGCTAGGGATTGAATCCAGGCCCTTTTGCAAGCGAGGCAAGCACTCTACCAACTGAGCTATATCCCCAGCTCCTGAAATATAATGTAATTTCAATGTTCATATTTCTTGGACTTCTGCCATGTGGTCTTTGTGCTCTGGGACATCTAGAAGAGACCAGATGAAGTCCCTCAGCCTCAGGGAACTGTCTGGACTCACGAGGCTTGGCCAAGTCGTGATCGGTTGTGAGATGTCACCGGCAATTAGCAATTGTGAATGAGTTTTTAAGAAATAAATCAGTGCTGGCTGAGTCCAATTTCTTTCTGTGATAATGTCATTCTTAGTCCCTTGCGTTCAAATCTGTTCCACCAAGTGGGAAGGACGAGGGGCGGGGGAACTGCCGCCTGCACGCAGCTGCTCTCGCTCGGCGCTGGTGGCTGCATGGCCGTGACTTTCTGTATCTTGACAAAAGTGTTTGGGATTTCATCCAAATTTGGGTATGTCCACGAGGAGGTACCACCCCAATCAGTGTCATTTATCACATGGTGTTAGACACAGATAGCTGTGGGAACTGAACCTCTACTAGTCGACAGATGTCCCCTCCCTCCCCCACCTCTCACCCGCTTCTTTCCCTTATTCTCTTCCTCCTCCCTCTCATGTCTAAGGCACATGCAGTTTTCACTGGACCTCAGTAAAGTGAGAAAATTGAAGGACAGTGTTAACAAAACAAGACAGAACAGCCTGTGTGTGTGAGAAACGTGGCGTCTTTCCTCGAGAGGAGCTGACCTTCCTTCTGCAGTCGACTCCTTCTTCCCATCACATCTCCCTCTTGTACGGCAGGTGACGTGCTTAATGCTCTTACTTAGCAAAATGAAGACTGGCCCCCTGGGTTTGCCCCCACTCAGCTGGTCTGAGAGCCCCAGGCCTCTAGGAAGCTCAGCCTTCCACCCTGACCTGCTGTGGCCCTTCCTCCTCACCTCCCAGCTTTGTTCGTTTGTTTGCTAGAAGGCGGAGCACAGGTGAGTCAGGAAAAGGATGTGCGTGACCAAGGTGCACATGCGTGCATCCAGGCCGAGGCTGGGAGCAGGAGGCAGGCCTACACAGATGGCAGCACCCGTGGCTGCCGATACCAGAGTGACAAGGGAGAAAACAGAGAAGGAAGTAGTCAGAAAATAGATCTGGGCTCAGGTCCTGGCTCGGCCCTTGCTGACTGTGTACCTTGGGCCAGCCACAGCCTCCGAGCCCAGGTGCCTGGTCTGAGAGTCGGGTGCTCATACTTTGCTCGTACTTCCCTCGCAGGCCTCACGAGGTGGAAGGGAGAAAATGCGTGTAAAGGCACAAAGTGACCACACCCTGCCACCTGGGCCTGTACCTTGTGACCTTCCTCCTCCAACACTAACACGGTGGTTTGCACACAGTAGGAACTTGGGAAATGTTGGTTTGCTGGGCTGAATGTTTCGAAGTGTGAGTGCTAGTCTATGAGGAAGGATATGGAAGGTTCCCATCAGAGACGGAGCTGCTCCCTCTGGGAGGGAGAGGCCCCTCTTACTCTTGGTCCCAGCTGAGAGCACCAAGGCCGGGAGCAGTGGGCAGTTGTCTGACCTTCTTTCTGCAGAACCGAGATGTGAATCAGACCTGCCCTGGAGGCTGCTCTCGGAACCACCATGACAAGCTGGTGGCCTGCGGTCTCTCAGATGCATTGTAGGCCTTAGATCGCGGAAAGCTGTGATTAAGGCTGTGAGTGACTGGGCTCCCCCACCCATGGAGCCGGCAGATACATTTGGCCTATTTCCCAGAGCCCACTCATTTCCCCACCCCTCCCACGCACCCGGGCCCTCCTATGTGTTCTCCATAAAGGCTTCACAAGCAAAATAAAAAATGGTGACTGAGGTCAGTGCCACACAAGAACAGGCTTGGCGACGCCGGGGAGCCCTGCCTGCGCCTCTAGGCAAGGCCGAGAGAGGAACCTGGGAGAGCAAGGCTGTCCCTGGCTTGGTGTGTCACTTGGGGCCAGGTGGCAAGGGGCCGAGCTTCAGCACCTAGCACACTCGAGTCCCATGGCGTGGACACACTTACATTATTAAAAGGCTCTTTCCAGCCTGGCATGACTTCTCTCAGGCACGTGCTCGTTCACAGGGGAGATTGATAAGGTCATTAAAACGCCTAGTCCTGCTATTTTGGGTAGCATCCTTTCAGCAGGGTTCTCCAACCATGGCTGAATGACTGCAGCTGGACTATAATAATACAGTGTCATAAAAAATCCTCGTGCCTTTCTGTACTTGAAAACACAGGATCTCCAACCACACATTTTAACCCTCTAAGTCCCATCCCTTGTACACAATAGAAGTATATGTAGTATAGGAAAGGCTATTTACAATAATAAATCACAGTCCTTAATAAAGTTGAGCGAGACTTGGCCAGTAATAAGGTGGTGATCACAGAGAACAGGCCAAGAGCAGCGCAGAGAGCTTGAACGTCTGTAATCTCCTGCACACGAGGTGGACCTGCATCAGCTTTCTGAACATGAGAAGACGGGAATCAGTTTCCTGTTTCACAGAGCAGACCAAGGCCTAGGTAAATTACTTGCCGAAGGTCAGAGAGCCAGGAAGTGGGAAGAATTGGACTTCCTGGGCTGGGGATCCGGCTCGGTGGGTAGAGGGCTTGCCTAACATGCACAAGGCCCTGGGTTCGATCCCCAGCACCACAGGGAAAAACAAAAGAATTGGACTTCCCTTCTGGAACCGGCTTTCGGACCTCCATGTTCTGACTTGTGGGCCAAAGCAGTCCTCTCCTCTGGGCCCCGCCCCATACCTGTCCTGGGGCTTTTCCCTCTTTGGTTCCTAAAGAGTGGGCTCAGGTAGGCCCCTGAGGTCCCGTGGGCTTCCGCAGGACTCTGTAGGTAGAACAGGATGTGAGCAGCTGCCCAGACCCTGCCCACCTGGGTTGGCGCGCACAGTGGCTCTCAAGTCCCTTCCGGCCTCCTGCTTCTGGCACTTTAGCTCCAAGGATGAATTGAACTGAATTGAAATGTTTAGGTGGAAGATGCCTCAGCAGCTGCTTCCACATTTGAAATCATTCCCACTTGAACTTCCCAGAGAGCCCTGGGACACTTTCATTATCAAGGTAGCACCGGCTCTGTCACCCCTTGAGGAGGGTGGAGGAGGGGGCAATACAATGGCATCCTAAAACCGCCAGGACAGGGCGGGACTGGAGAAGGGCCTTAGCGTGATGAGCAAAGGCAAACCTGACCAGATAGTCCAACGGGATGGGGCTGGTGATCTGCCAGCAATGCAGAGACAAACAAAAACTGCTAATATCAGAGTGGCTCAAATGCCCAGAATTATGAGATAAGAGGAGCCATCTGTCCCCTGGGAAATCAGAAAATACCAGTGTAGTGGGGCGGCAGAGCTGGTGCCAGGCTGCCAGCCTCGCCCAGGAAAGCCAAGGGAGGTGCTATGGGCTTCGGAAGCATCAGAGAGCCCAGCCCAGACGGGAAAGCATGCCCAGGGAACTGTGCTTGGCACCCAAGGGTCACAGTCACCTTAGAAGGCTGGACACTGAAAGGGAAGATCAGAAACTCACATCACTGTGGGACACCCGAGCTACACTAGTGGCCAGGCGCGAGCGTGCTGTGAATGCCACGGCGTGTGAAGCCAGGAGGCCTAAAGAATAAAGCTGCAGAGTGCTCGTGCCAGGGTAGCACCTGGATGCCATCCTGCCTCTGCTGCTGCCCAGCTGGCTGGCCTCGGCGGCATGTGAGGCCTCCTGCCTCCATTCACCCAGGCCCTGACTTCCGGGTCATCATCGTGATGAGCTGCATAAATGCATGTGGAGCACTTGGCACGGTGGCTGGAACACAGCACGTCACCTGTGACTATCTACCTGTTAGCCAGGCATAATAGCACCCACCTACAATCCCAGCTACTCAGGAGGCTGAGGCAGGAGGTCCCTTGAGTCCAGGAGTCTAGGGCCAACCTGAGCAAGATGAGGCCCTGACTTAAAAAAATGTTTTTTAATAAAATATTTACACCTACCAGTGAGTTCCTGTGGCAGGCATCTCTGAGTTGTGTAGCGGTGCAGTAAAAGTAAATTTATTTGGGAAAGTGAGACATGCTGTAATGTTGTTTGGCTGCATTTGTTCAATATAGATTATTAAAATAGTTCCACTGTCTCAGTGATCTGTGCTCGTGTGTCGGTACCGCTTCTGGGATTACGAAGCCCTTTGAATTGATACATTGATAAGGATAAATCAAAACATCCAGACATCCAGCAGTGCGCCCGGTCATTTCGGACTCAGGCCCATCTCTTTAGGAAAGGCCCCTTCTGTTATTGATATTAGATTTGGTGGGGGCCCTGCATGGGTTTAGGTTTTATAACTTCCTGTCATTCCCAGTCTCTCCCTTGGTCTCCCTGGGAAGCAGGTGGAGAGAATGACACGTACCGCCATGTGCCTGGCGTTGCTTTCTGTGCCTTGTCTCACTGAGTTCTCGTGGTGGCCCCTTTCTCATTGTGAGTGAGATGTGACTGTCCCTGGGTTGCTGATGGGGAATCTGAAGCCCAGGCTACTCTGCTGGTCAGTGCAAACCATCACCAGCACCCAGTCTGCCCAATTCTAGGCCAGCCAGAGAGGACTCAGTGACCTGAGATGGACAGCCAGGGACGGCAATGGACCTGGTGTGCCAGGGAAGGTACTGCGTGGCACTGTCCAGGTCCTCACAGATCAGGCCCTGCAGGGAGGACCCCTCACTTGGCAGTGATCCTAGATTGACAGTTGTCACCTGAACATTTAACTTCCTGCCCACGTCTGCTGGAAAGAAAAGCCGGTGTGTCGTGGGCACAAGGAGAAGCCACGTTTGTTGATTGCTAGCTTGAGGCTCCATCCTGGGCCTGGCCCGCAGTCAGCATCTATCTTGACAATGACAGTGTGTTCTTACAGCATCTCACGTTGACTCACCCTCCGTCTGCAGACTTGCTGGCCATTTGGGAAAGGATGTGGGGGAGTTAAGATGGGGAGGTGTCAAATTGTTACTGAGACGTTTCTAATTTGTGATGTGTGGTTCTAAAGCCAAGTCTCCTCTCCTGGTTCTCCTGTTTTCTACAGCACCCCTTGGGGAAAGACAAGTTGGCAGGGCGTGCTTCCTGAGTCTCCTGGGCGTCCTCGTTGCCAGTGCCAGCACCTTCTGAGAGCCCCACTCTCTCCTCCCGGGAAGGATCATGGGAGAAACAGAAGGGAAGAAGGATGAGGCGGACTATAAGCGCCTGCAGACCTTCCCTCTGGTCAGGGTAAGCCCTGCGGGAGGGAGACACAGCCCAGGGCCCTTGCAGCCTGGAGAGGGGTGGGTGGAGCGCGTCCCCTGCAGGATGGCAGTGCCAACAGGAGGAGGCTCTGCTGGCTCAACCTAAACATCCAGGGGGCAGCAGTGATTCATCCTTTCATTCATTCATTCATTTGCCAAGTATATATTTAGGCCTCTTGCTATATGCCGGACATGGTTCTGGGCACTGTGGAGAGGGTGGTATGTGAGACAGATGTCCCTGGCCCACGTGAAAGGAATGTTTAAAGGCCACGGTTGCAGAGAGTAAGTGCTACAAAGGAACACAGAGCCGGTGTGCGGGGCGAGCAGGCAGAGGCCAGCATTTTTGGAGAAGCTCCTCGATCGGAGACCAGAATGGAGTTAGAGAGTAGGCCTCGCAGAGTTGCGGGGGAGGACATTCCCAGCAGAGAAACAGCAGGCCCAGGAGGCCCAGGAGGCCCAGGAGGCCCAGGAGGCCCAGGTGGGATGGGCACAGCATCCTGGAGCAGCAGAGAAAAAGGCCCCATGGCTGGCCCGGCGGGCAGGACATCAGGACATGGGGGTCAGTGTGACGGAGGAGCAGACTGGACAGGCCTGGCGGGGCTGCAGGAAGGACTGCGGCTAGGCATTCGGGTGCGTCCTGAGGTCAGGGAAGCAGGAGAGGGCCTAAGCTGAGGTGTGAAGGGATCGCTTTTTAAGATTACTCGAGCTGTCACAAGAACGTGGGCTTGGGACGCCAGGTGGCAGCGGGAAAGCAGGGAGGCCCAGACGGAGCAGCGGCTGGGCAGGGCCTGGAGGAGGCCTGGAGGCAGCAGGGCTCATGGGGGAGGGGCCCGAGTGAGGGGAGGAGGGTTGAGGACTGTTCCCAGAGTGACCAAGGAAGGGAAGATGTAGGAAGAGTAGGTTTGTGGGGAAAAGTGACTTTTCAGACATCTAAATGAGGTTGTCAAAGGGACAGTTGACATGGGAATCCAGAGCTCAAGGAAGAGGTTAGTGCTGGGGAAGAAGGTGCGGATAGCCTCTCCCTGTATAGAGGACACAGACGAAGTCCCCCAGAGGAGAGAGTGGGCACGGCCAGCCTTCCTGCAGCTGGGAGGAGGAGGCCAGCAAGCTAATTAAGAGAGAGCAGCCCGAGAGGCGCGGGAGGCCAGGAGCCCTCGGAGTGGCGAGGCTGTGCCTTCTGGTCTGAGAGGTCTAATCGGAAGCCACACCACCGCTGTCCCCAAGCCCGGCCTGCCCTTCTCCCCTTGTCCTGGCTGGGCCTTGGCACCTTGCAGGGCACCTAGGCTCCAGAGCACCTGGACTCCACTCTGTGCCACACCCCTTGGCCTCAACGGCAGGCCTGTCAGGAGTTGGTCCCCTGCCGGAGGCTGTGCCAGGGAAGTCACCTGGTGTCCGTGCCTTAAGCATGAAATGGAGAGGCCAGCCAGGGAGGCCAGGCCGTGGGCTAAGAAGCCTCTCTTTGTTTGTCCCCTGCCCTCTCTAGCACTCGGACATGCCAGAGGAGATGCGAGTGGAAACCATGGAGCTGTGTGTCACAGCCTGTGAGAAATTCTCCAACAACAACGAGGTACTGCCACCAGCACAGGCGGCCCCTCGTGTCTCTGCTGACCCTGCGTGTGAACAGAGTGGCCCCCGACCCCTGTAGCCAGCGCCAAAGGGTCCTGCTAAGACTAGGCCCAAGGCTTCCTGGGATTCAGTCAGTCTGGAGGCCAGGGAGAGAAGAGGCTGCTGCTGCCCGGGACCGAGGGTCACGCCCAGCCTAGAGGGAGAGAAGCCAGGGGGGTCTCTGCAGCCCTGTCCCAGACCCTCAGGTGGGCTGCTGGCCCCGGCAGTCCCCAGGGCTCCATCTCAGTGGCGAGCGGAGGCCCGCCCAGGCGTTCATCCACGCATCCATTCATCCATCCAGAGGAGCGAGGGCCCTCTCCATTGCCAGGGACTGTCACTGTGGCCGGGATGTGGCCAGTGGGCTTGTTTCCAGGGGTGGTGGGAAGGAGCCCGTGTCGCACAGTGGTGGGAGGCAGACCCTGGGCACCTGGCTCTGGCCGAGCAGGCCAAGTCCCTGTCCCATCTCCGCCCCTCCAGCTCCCTACTCTCAGGCCTGCCTTTCTCATCTCTGAGCCCAGCGACCTCGTCTGTTAGTTCAGGACGGTGGCCACAGCTCCTTATTGGGCAGCCTTGGTTTACTTACTGAGCTATGGGGACAGAGGGCTCGGCGTGCGCCTGTCACGGTGGTGGGTGATCCTGGTACACAGCGATGCCAGAGCATGGGCCGCACCCTGCAAGACGGGTGCTCTGCCCCTCACCAGACCTGCTCTTCCTGCTGGGGAAGCTTCCGGAGAGAACCAGCACTGAAGGCAGTGGGCTGCCACCCTGACTAGGACAAGCAGTCTGGCCTCTCCCTGAGCCCCGTTAGGGAAAAGCCTTTCACCCAGGCCCCATGGGACAATGACAGTCCCTTACAGTCTGCAAACTGCTCTCATGTCTGCCATTTCATGTGGTCCCAAGATCAGCTTTGTGCCCCATCCTGTCAGCTCACAGCCGAGGACTTGGTGGCCTGGCCCGGAGCCAGCACTGAGCACAGAGGCCGACTCAGCCCAGGGGCTGCCCTCAGCCCGAGCCCTCCCGCCTGCCCTCGCTGGTTCCCTCCTGGCTGGTGAGGGAGTGTCTGGTTTTGCTGTGTGATGGCCCTGGCAGGAGGTGGCCTGTGGGGAGGCCCTTCCTGAAGGTTCTAGGAGCAGGAGAGCAACAGAAATGGTGCCCCAGGACCGTAGTGCCAGCTGATGCCTGCCCCTCGCTGCCCCCTCACGAGCTCCCTCTCCCTTCCAGAGCGCCGCCAAGATGATCAAAGAGACCATGGACAAGAAGTTCGGCTCCTCCTGGCACGTGGTGATCGGCGAGGGCTTCGGGTTTGAGATCACTCACGAGGTGAAGAACCTCCTCTACCTATACTTCGGGGGCACGCTGGCCGTGTGTGTCTGGAAGTGCTCCTGACACTCTGTCCCCTGCAGGGCTTTGTCCTGCCCCTGCTCTGGGATGGGGAGCAGCTCCAGGCAGGTCCTGGCTTTTCCAAGGAGTTTGGGGTCTTTTATTTTTGTCCTTGTGTACCAGTGTCTTGAGCCACGCCCAGTGTGTGAATTTCCCGGCTCTCAGCCCTCCCCCTGGGTCCCAAGCTACGGGTGGGGCTGAGGCAGCCCTCTCCCTGTAGGGAGTGGGGGAGTGACGGTGGCAGGGTAGGGAGTGGGTTTCTCCCGAGGACACGCCATCCTACCTTTCTCCAGGGTGGCTGTCCCCTGGCATCCCTGGAGCCCACTGCCTGCCATCCCTGTGCTGCTGGGAAATGCCCACTGTCCTTGTCATTAGTGGCCATATGAAAGTGGCCCCAAGAAGGAGCCTGTCCTCTCAAGGGACACTGGCAGCTTCTTGTCCTCTGGGGAAGTGGTGACCACCCCCCCTGAAGAAGCCCCTTCCCAGCTGGACCCCAGGTGCACAAGCCACCACATCCCACTGGACCTGCTCTCCCGGCCCGGCCTTGGCTGAGGACCAAGCAGTCCTCCCATCCTCCCCTCCCCGCCCCAGGCTGCATGACCCTTGTCTGCTGCCTCCACCAACCGCGCAGTCGCAGTCGAGAGCGGGGCCTCGAGGTGTCACTGAGCCTCGGGTGAGACGCCTGGGCCAGGAGTGCTCTCACCGCAAGGCCGCTTCAGCAGGGAACCTGGCCTGCAGTGGCTTTCATCAGGGACCGCATGCTGATTTGTACTTCGTATCTCTGCTGGGTTTTCTATATTCTTTCTGAGTGTGGGGAGAAGGGTTTAGTAGAAGGGACGAATCATATTTTACACAGCGGTCTTATTTATATGAATGTTTTGGTTTTTGCAATTAAAATGACCAAAAACTGACCCTGGTCTGCAGCCTCTTAAGGTTAGATGGGATCCGTGTCTTCAGGCTTGGCAGGTCCCGGGGGCCTAGGGAAGGTTCTGGCTAAATGCAAAGCCCTGTGCCACGCTCGGCCGCTCACCCTGGCCCTGCCCTTCTCACCCATACTTCGTGTTCAGGGATGGTCAGGGGCGAAGGCTGTTGGGTGGAGCCAGACCAAGCTCTGTAAGGACGTTTCCAGGCCACATAATGGCGCTCAGCTCAAAAGCCGTGGGTGCCAGGCCCCGGGAGTTGGGGCTGCAAAGATGGAGACCCTCTGGCAGGGCGAGGCCTGAAGCCTACCTGACTCCGCCAGGGTGAGGGCTGCAGTGCGGTGGGGGGACAGCGGAGTAAACCCACGGACAAGGAGCGGTTGGGAACGGGAGCCACGTTTCAGAGCCGGGAAGTCCCTTCAGTCCAGGACCAGAGAACACCAGGCATGGCAGCCTGTCTTCCCCTTGCCCACAGGTGCCCCCGAGATGGTGCAGCCAAATGCAGGCCCGGAGCCTGGGGCCTTGGCCAGGTCCTGCCCTTCTCAGGCCATGTGTCCAGTTGTAGCAAGATCTGTCACCAGATCTGGCAGCTGGCATCGCAAGGATGACCAGTGGGGTGAGGAGGGACCTTGCGGCTGTGCTGGGTCCTGAGCTGAGTGCAGAGGGACGGCCCGGAGCAGGAAGGAGGAGCAGGAGTCGCTGCCTCAAGGCCAACCCTCCGGCCAGGGGCTTGCCATCCTGGGGGCTCGAGGACCTAACCTCCGCAGGCCCTGGCCCTCCAGACTTGGTGGTGGGCAGCTTCTCGACCCAGGCAGCTCACTGGCAGGCTGGATCCCTGGGCCTCACCAGGTGCTGCTGGAGAGATGGGCACGTGTGCAGATGGCAGTAGAGGAGTGAGGCGGGGGTGGCGCCGGGGGTGGGAGGGGGCCGCGGCCTGGAATAGCCGCGGATCCACCGCCTGCTTTGCATCTGTTCTGCTGCATGTGGGAGCCCGCAAGTGAGGCTGGCTCAGCCTGGCAGGGTGGCGGGTGGCGCGGTGGCCCCAGGAGTATAGACCCAACCTCCCCAGGTCTGGCCGGGCTCAGCCTTGCTCCTAGGGCTTCCCGCCTCCCCGTGGCCTGTGGAGTGGAACGGGAAGCGCCTGCTCCCAAGCCCTAACCCGCAGTGGGCTGTCGCTGCTGGGCACTCCTGCCAGCCCCCAGGACTGGGCCGAGCTCACGAGATGGGGCTTGTGCAGTGCCCCTCCCTCACGACAGAGCAGTGGTGCCACTGGTGGGAAGCCCCCCCCCATCACATCCCTCTGCGGCAGACCCTCCTGCTCCCAGGGCGGCATGGCCACTGTTACATAAGTGACCAGGGCCCATGGCAGCTGTGTTCCCATGGAGGCCTATGATAGCCAGTTGCCCTGGCCTCCCCCACAGGCTGCTGGAAGAGGGAGGGACATGACCACAAGGAAGCAGCCATCTTGCTGGCCGATGGCCCACAGTCTAGTGAGGGAAGGGACCTAGGGACGGAAGGGCAGCGCACAGCCTCTCAGGAAAGTGAGGCAGGAGGATGGCGTGTTCAAAGCCGGCCTCAGCAACCTAGTGAGACCCTTCTCAGAATAAACAGAAAGGGCTGGGGTGGGGAGGTGACTCCGAGGCAGAGCGCCCCTGGGGTCGGGAGCCCGCTGAAGTAACTTGCTAGTAGAGAGCAGGTGGGGTTCAGGGAGTCCTGGGCTCCGGGAAGGGAGGAGGCCGATCTTTAGAGGCTGGGGAGGCTTCCCCAGGGAGGTGGTGTGGAAAGAGGCCTCGGCATTTCCTGGGGCAGGTGAGCCGGGGGGGTCCCCACCACTGGAGGAGAGGGGCTCCCCTGGGGCTGGAGGAGGGGGGCGATCTGGCACAGGGTCCAGCTGGGAGGCACCTCCACAGCTGTCCACCTCGCAGCAGCCGCTGCCTCTCTCAGGGCACAGGGGCGTCCTGGGTCTGCCTGACACCAGGTCCCCACGCCTGGTGCGCCCCGTCCACGTGAGGGCCCTGACACCTCCCTTGAGTAGCCACGTGCGCCAGGACACTGAGGCCAGGACAGAGGCCGCTGGCGTGAGGAGACGAAGGGCCGGGACTTGGGGACCAAGAGGTGGCCTGCTGCCCGCCCGGGGGTGGGGGCCACCTTTGAAGCTCGTGGGGCTGGTGGGGAATGTCGCCGTGGAAGTGCACAGAGCAACCCAGCACCTCATTCAACCCCCCTGCAGCCTCTCTAGGGGACTGGCCCAGCAGGCAGGGGTGTCTGGGGGTTGTGGGTCCCAGCCTGGCCACTGTCACCACCCTGCTCCCAGGGTCCTCCGCTGAGCAGACTCCTTCCTAGCTCTGCGCCCTGGGTCTGGGAGGGGAGGGTGGCTTGGCCACAGCAGCACCCAGTCCCATTTTCCTTTGTTCTACTCGGTGTATTTAAGGCAGCCTCCTCCCACCGCCAGCTGCCGCTTCAATCCCTGGAAAGGCAGCGGGGGCGGCGGGGGCGGGGGCAGGAGATGGGGAGTATTAATAACGTCCCTAGACGGCGCTGCCCCCAGTGCGCCAGGCGGGCACCACCGGGTTTACTTCTGTCCCTTTGGTGAGGATGCCACTCGTGTCCCCTCTTCAGGTGAGTGGAAGGGATTTGGTGGCAGAGCCGGGTTCACTGGGGGCCGGCACCTGAGCCCCCTTCAAAGCCTCTCAGTCGGCTGCCCGCTGGCTAGGTCAGGCCACCTTGCTCCTCTGCGCCCAGAGTCCCACCTGCAGTAGGACCCACAGCTCCGCCTGCCTCCCCCCAGGGTTGACTGTGGGGCCCCGGGGACGGGCGGTGGCCATGAATGTGCCAGTGCCTTGAAGTTGCCAGGGCTGGTGGAAGACTGGGGTCAGGGCCAGGGTGCAAACCACCCCCTGCTCCTGGGATGAGGCGTGGGCTCTGGAAGGCTGGGCTGAGGGACAGGTAGGGCACTGCTTCCCGGCCCCTGGGCCCCCCCACCAGAGCCACAGCAGGGGAGCCGGTGGCCACACGGGCACACCCAGTGACCAGCACCCACACGACTGGGACCAGATGATGATGTTCATCCTGAGCCAGCAGAGTCCCAACAGCAAGCGCACCTGGGGACCGTGCTGTGACCAAGCAGCGGCCCCACTGTGTGTGCTTCCAGCCTCGACGTGGCCCAGAAGTGAGCCAGGGAGGTTCCGTGAGGGTCCCCCACCTCACAGTGAGGAAATGGCTTCCCAGAGATCTTGGGCCATGCAGAGCGGGGCTGGCCCGGGCCGCGGTGCACCGGCAGCACAGGGCAGCCGGAGTGACACCAGCCCCTCCAGGACACCAGCCCCATGGCACCCCAGACATGCATCCAGTCACTTGTGTCACTACTGGGCTGTGTCCGGTGTCCACCCCTGCTGCCCCTCAGTAACTCAGTGGCTGGGACTGTGTCCTGTCTACCTGTGCTTCCCCACGGCCTGGCACAGGGCCTGCCTGCAGCCAAAATGCATGTGGCTGGTCTCGGTGACGCACGTAACACCAGCAGCTCAGGAGGCTGAGGCAGGAGCATCGTGAGTTCCAAGCCAGCCTCAGCAACTGTGAGGCCCTAAGCAACTGAGTGAGACCCTGTCTCTAAATAAAATGCAAAGTAGGGCTGGGGGTGTGCCCCTGAGTTTAATCTCCGGTACCAAAAAAAAAAAAGAAAAAGAAAAAGAAAAAAAAATTAAAAGAAATGTATTTTGACGAGTGGGGGAGGAAGGAAAGGATGAATGGACCAGTGGATGGGTGGGTGGTGGAATGGATGGTGGGTGGGTGACGGGTGGGCGGTGGGGTGGGTGGTGGGTGGGTGGCTGGGTAGAAAAGGTGGAAGGCACATCTGTAACCAGGAAAGTGCCTGATCCCTCTCCTTTGACTCCGATGCCCTCTGCCGAGCTCCCAGGCCTGCCAAACAGGCCCCGGGTGTCGGGTCTGACAGTACCGACACGGCTGGGCTTAGACCTGGTTCTTAGGATGAAACCCAGAAGCAGCGTGAGTGGATTCCCGCGGGGGAGCCCCTTTGCTCATGGGGAGCGCGCGGGGAGCACTTGGTGTCACCACTTGCCAGCCATGTGGCCTTTTGGGAGTCCCTCTGTCTCCTGAGCCCGTCCTCCGTGTGTATGGAATGGGGACAGGTCCTTGCCCCTCACCCCAGAGGGCCACTGGGAAGGCTGAGGCATGGAGAAGGGAAGAACAGTGCAGCCTGGGTAGCTTCCATGGCCAGGTGTCGCCCAGGGGCCTAGTCAGCAGCAAGCCAGAGGCGACGTGGCCCTAGGCCTCGGCTGCCCGCGACAGCAGCTTGCAGCCTCACTTGCAGGCGGGGGCCGGCCTGCTGTCCTGGTCCTCCCAGCGGTCACTCAGCAGGTATCCCAGGAGCTCGGGGGAGTGCTGAGCCCAAAGGGACCATCCTGGCCTGGGGGTGGGGACTTTAAAGAGACCTCCTGGAGGAAGGCTGGCAGGGCCGGGGGTGCCGTCCCAACAGGAACCTCTTCAAGCCCTTTCTAGAGCCTCCCCTGACCACGTGGGCCCAGAACCTCCCTGCTTTTGACTGCTCTGGAGGTCTGGGGCCTGTAGGAGCAGAGGGGCCTGGCAAGATCCTCTGTGGCACTTAGCACAGGGTTGCGTACACTTCTGGCGCTCAATAAATGGTTATTAAGTGAACGTCCTTGTCATCCATTCATCAGAACTTCCTGCCAATTTTTTTTTTTTTTTTTTTTTTTTGCCAGATTCTGCTGGGACCAGGGACACAGGACCCAGGGTTACATGACAGTTACCCTGGGTACTGCAGTCAGGCCTCTGGGGGAGCCAACAGGATCACGAGTGTTCCTGGGGGCAGGCACCAAAGAGGCACCTTTGAACTGCATCTATTTTATTTATTTTGGTGCTGGGCATTGAACTCAGAGATGCTCTGCCGCTGAGATCCATCCCCAGCCTTTCTTAAAACAGGGTCTCACTAAGTTGCCGAGGGTCTTGCTAAGTAGCTGAAGCTGGCCTCCAACTTGCAATCCCCCTGCCTCAGCCTCCCAAGTTGCTGGGATTACATCAAATGTGCCTATGAGGCAGGAGAAAGGCTTAAAACAGGCACAAAGGAAATTTGGGCCCCCTCTGGTTCAGGTCTCCGTGTAGCAGGGCTGAGAAACTACAGGCACAAGCCAGGCCATCCAGGTCAGGTAGACCTGTGCCTCTACCCAGACCCCCACCAAACAGAGGCACTGATCAGGTAACCTGATGGGACCAAAGGGCACGCCTCCGATGACTAATGACATCGAGCACCTTCTCAGTGTGAAGTGTGTGAAGAGCTCGTAGACACTGCGTGCCTCACCCAGCACTGGGCTGGGGGCTAGCTTCCTTAACCCTGTAGATTCACATGAGCCCCTAGCGAGAGGCCACTCTCCGGGATCCCTGTCTTGGGGTCTTGGGACCTCCCACCGCCCCTTTGGGAGCTATGCTTTCTATTACTTTGTTTTTTTTTTTTTTTTTTTTCTTGTTTTTTTATTTTTATCTTTTTTGGTACCAGGGATTGAACCCAAGGATGCTTAAAAACTGAGCCATGTCCCCAGAACTTTTTAGTTTTTATTTTTGATACTGGATCTCGCTAAGTTGCTTAGGGCCTTTCTAAATTGCTGAGGCTGGCCTTGAACTTGTGATCCTCCTGCCTCAGCCTCCCAAGTCGTTGTGCCACCGCACCCGGCCTTTTCCTATTACTCTAATAAATCCTGTCACTTTGCTGTCACCCTGTGTCTATGGAGTTCATTCTTCACAAGACAAAGACCCCAACCCCGTGCTCCGTCCTGCACCACTGCGCCCACTGTGAACTGCCTCCTCAGGAAGGACGCGGAGCTGAGCCAGAGGGGGCCTGAGGCAGAGCAGGAGTGCGGGCGCAGTAAGGAGGACGACAGAGCAGGGCAGTCTCCAAGGACAAGGCCTGGGCACAGCCAGAGTGAGGGGGCCCAGGGGGTGACAGTGAGAGGGCTCTGGGGAAGCCGGGGTGGATTTTGTGGGCCTCATTCGCTGAGGTGAGTAGAAATGTGGTAGTAAAGGGGTGATGGTGTCCACTGGCAGGTCTGCCTGCCACACAGGGGGAGGTGACAGTGTGCTCCACTGACTGTTGGAAGCCAGGTGTGGGGAGAGGGCCCGGGAGACACCTGGATGGTCCCGCTCTCTCGCCGCCCCACCCTGGGCTCAGGGGCCTGTGGAAGGGGTCCGTGCCGCCCTGGAGATGCAGCAGTATCTGTGAGGCTTGTCCAGGGCCGATGGGCCTCTGTCACCGAGCAACTGGAGCCAGCCCTGCCTTCTCCAGCCTGGTCCTGCAGGTCAGGAGCAGGATGCTGCTGTGTGCTGGGGAGAGGCCCGTCCCTCCGCCTCCCCATCAGAGTGAGCTCGGACCCTCGGGACTCCAGGACAGGCCCCGGCTGGTTCTCTAGGCCCTCTGGGCCTCTCTGACCCAGGCCCCGTCCTCCCTCCCCCTCCATCCCTCTCACCAGGAGCTTCCTGTGCTGTGGGCCCTGCCATTGAGCGGCACTGCCTACTGCCAAGGTCCTGGACAAACCCGGCTAGAGGGGTGGTGGTTCCCGTGGGCTGGAGGTGCGGGGAGCCCCGAGGAGGGGAGGCCTCAAGGCCAGGACTGGCCTGCAGACTTCTGAGAGGAGGTGTCTGAGCTGGGCCTGAAAAGGATTTCAGAAGGTGGCCCGGGAAGGTGAGGGAGGGCAGGGAGGGGCTCACTGGAGAAGGGGGGCTCGCCCATATTACTGGACCAGTGTCAGGAGCCGGGCAGGCGGCCTGTGGGATGGTCACGCCACAGATCAGGGCCTTAGAAACTCAGGCCTCTTCTCCCAGCTCTGAGCCAAGGGCATCCTCTAGCCCAGGATAGAGCTGGGCCTCAAGCTATACCACAGGCACAGGAAAGCAGTGGCCTCCTCCCCAGTCCCACTCCATCTTACCCGCAGTCAGCAGAGCGCCATGTTGTAAGCTCGGCTCAACCTCACTGCCCCTGGATGACAACTGAAATCTTGAACCTGTCCTCAGGGTCCAACCTGTCCTGGTCCCACCACCTCTCGTTAGGGCCGGTGTGCTGGACATCCAGAGATTGGGTCTGCAGGCCCAGGGTCAGCGAGGTCCAAGCCAACTGGGACAGGTTGTACCTCAGGAAGAGCCAGTTTCACCCCCATGCCCACACCCCACAATCCTCCCCAGCCTGCCCTCTCCAATCTCATCTGCACCGTGCTGCAGCCTAAAATCCAGGGCAACCCCCCTCAAGCTCCTCGTGTGTGCCCCAACCATGGGAAGGCCCTGTACAAGGCAGGAGGTGAGGACCTGGGCGGGAACACACTCTCTGCTCCACCGCAAGGTAGCTGTGTGTCCTTGGGGCCAGCCATACCCTCTCTGGACCTATCTCTCCTTTGTGCTCCAAGGGCCCCGTTTTCAAAATGCTGGTCAGTTGACACCATCCCCGACCCGGGGCTCATGCAGCCCTGACCTCCAGAGGGTCAATTCTCCATCCTTACCCAGTTCATCCTGCTTTTCCACAGGATGAGCTCCTTCCTCTGATCCCTGTGCAAGGCTTGTCTCGCTGCTGCTGACAGTGCGGGGCGACCTCTTGTGGTCATGTGTGGGTATGGCATGGTTCACCTGCTCCTGCCCTGGTGGTGGCATGGTGGGGGGCCATGCTAGGGGCAGGAGAGGATAGGACAGGCTGGAGGGCAAAACGGCCCTCGAAGATCAACCTCCACACCGCACTGCCACTTCCTCCAAAGAGTCATTCCCAGGTTCCTGCCTAGGGTCCAAACCCCAATCCCTCAGCGCCTCCCTCCACACTGGGCACCCCCCTGGAGCTCCGTGGGAGGTGCAGTGACCCAGACTCCCCCCAGAGGACCAGGTGACGCAGCTGGTTGAGATGCTTGTAATAAGGGTCCTTGTGCAATCGGGGGCCATCCCAGAATTTCCTTTCTCAGCCCTTCTGGGCTTTTCTGAGGTTTGCCTGCTGGTCTACCTAGGGGACAGACACTGCTCTTTAGCCACCCACCGGCAACCTGGGACGGCCACCCTCAGCCCCAGAGGAAATGCAGGCAGGGCCAGTCCCCTCAGCCA
Source organism: Urocitellus parryii (assembly GCF_045843805.1). NCBI lineage: Eukaryota > Metazoa > Chordata > Mammalia > Rodentia > Sciuridae > Urocitellus > Urocitellus parryii. The sequence goes on from NC_135535.1 coordinate 9,635,618, forward strand.
ACTCAGTCCTCCCGAAAGTCAGCAGACACCCTAGGAGCACCTCACCCTGTGGCCTGCCTCCCCAGCTTACAGTCTCCCTGGGAACAGCTCCCCGCCCTGTTCTGCACGCCCAAAATAACCCCGGCCCAGAGCGTTCCTCCTCCACCCCCGCTCACATCTGTGAGGACAAGGTGAGGAACCTGAAGCCCAGAGAAGTTCAGTGCCCTGACCCGGGTCACACAGCCTAGGGAGGCTGTGCCTTGCAGTGTTCTTGAGAGACCCACTTTCCTGGACCTCTGCCCTTGATTCTGGAATGGCTAGCCCAGGACTGTCTGGAAGGGAGCCAGATAGGAGGGGAGGGTTCCTTTAAGTTCAAGGCCTTCTAATTCCATCCTTCCCAGAGTCCTTCGAGGCAGACGTCATCATCCCACTTTTAACAGTTGCAGAAACCAAGGCCCAGGGAGGCGAGGCCACGCCCTGGTCACCTGGCTCCCTCCCAAGTGGGGGAGAGAGGCCGGGGCTGCTCCCTCCACCAGGACCAGCAGTGGCCGCCTCCGGGCTAGCGTGGCCCACCCCAGGCATCCCCAGTTCCCGGGACCGTGGGGTGGAGGGCCCCTAGGTAATGGGCCATGTGCCTAAGTGGGTGACCAGTTCCAGGCAGAGGGAGGGCAAGAGCGAGGGCCAAGGCAGACAAGGTGGAAGAACCTCCCGTTGCTGGAGAGATCCAGGAAGCAGCCCTGTCCCCGGGGAACGGGGCCCAGGAACCCAGGCCTCTCATTCTTTCCGGGAAAAGGTGAGTCTGGCCAAGGTTCCTTGAGTGCATCAATGGTCACGCCCCTTCCTGGGAGAAAACCCAGGCCCACGGAGGAGGAGGCCGAGCCAATCCTTCCCTGAGTGAAAGGAGCAGGTTGAGCCCGGGACCAAGTCTGCTGGGACCCCCGCGGCCCTTTCCCTGACACCCCAAGCCTGTCAGGCAGTGCCTTCCTTCCTGGGCCGGCCTGGCCTGGCCATCGCCCCTGGCTGGGGCAGCATGGGCCAAACTTGCCCTCCCTGGCCTGGCACGGCTCTTAGCCGGGAGATGCACCTGGACTAGGGGGCCTGGGTCCAGGGCTCCGCCTGCTCAGCCTCACTGACACGACAGTCCTCGACTCAGGTGCCAGCCCTGCGGCCAGGCTGGGATCCAGGGTAACTGGCCAGGTCAGTTCTCTTCATCGTCACCACTGTCATCGCCGATGTCATCTCAGCAGAATACTTATCTTCAAATACTTGCTCAGGGAATCCCCGGGGTCAAGCCAATAGAGAGGAGCAGCTGTCGTCGCAGTGGGACAGTGGACAGGGAGCCTCTCCTCAGATCTTGGGAACATTCTAGCAAACTGTTGCATGGGCCGAGGTCACAGCAGCTGCTCAGCTTGGGTGGCATCCAGGCCCACCTGCTCTTGGGGGGGGTGTAGGGCTGGCTCTGGAACTCGGTCAAGGCCAGACTGCTGACTCCCTCCTTAGTGGTGGACCCTGAAGACTACAGCCTCCCCACTCCTGAGCACCCACGGGCCCCACCATTGTTCCTTATGGCCCCTCATTGGGGCTTGGAGGGCTTTCCTGGACCTGGGCATCCCCACACCCTTATACCCCATGTGTCCTAGGGGAGCCCCTTCCCCCGACCCTGCCTACCTTGTCCCCAGGGTCCCCTTGGGGCCTTACCACATCCTTCATCTCTTCCCTGCCCATTTCTTACCCCAGGGACCTGGATCAGCATCGTATCATGTTCAAAAGTCTGGTAATGAAGGTGGTGCTCGCCTGCAATCCCAGCAACTCAGGAGGTTGAGGCAAGAGGAAGGCACGTCCAAGGCAACCTCAGCAACTTAGTGGGACCCTGTCTCGAAAAGTGGGGGTGTAGCTCAGTGGTAGAGTGCCTCTGGGTTCCGTCCCCAGTAAGGAAAAAAGAAAAAGTCTGGCCATGGCACCTCCCTACTCCACCTGGAGAGCAGGTGGGGGAGGCCAGGACCCACAGGGTGAGTTTGTGTTGTCCATGTTTCCTTGCAACTTTGTGTGTCTCTGTGCCTGTCTGTCTCTGCGGCCTTGTGTGCCCATGTGTCTGTATGCCTGAGTGTCTTGAACCTGCTTCATCTCTCCAGGTGCTGACAGAGCAGTGAAGGCCACCCAGGCTGTTTGCCTGTCACTTCTGTGACCCAGCACAAGTGAGGCTCCCTGGACTTCAGGTCGAGCCTGGACCTGGGCACCCAGGGCCCCAGTCCTGCCTGATCTAAAATGTGCAGCCCAGATTCATTAATTAATTCATATTAGATTATTTTTAATGATTAAAAAAATCATTTGAAATTAAAATCACTTCATTTGACCCTTGCAATAACCATACAAAATATCATCGTCCTCTGAGATGGGAGGTGTCTGACAAGGTCTCACAATGAGTAAGGTGGGGCACCTGAGGCCTGGCGGCGTGGGCTCGGCGACCACCTCACCCAGGGATGGTTGCTTTTTGGTCCTCACTAGAATAAGGGGTCCTGAGGGTGAGCCCAGGGTAGCTCCATCTCCAGCCTTGGTGACCCCGCCTCCCTCCTGGGTTGGGACAGCAGTGACTGTCCCAAGGGCTGGAGGACCGGGGCATTTCTAACAGGCAAAGCCAGGGTGTGTTCCAGCCCCTCCCTGGCTGCCCAGTCGGTGTCTTTGCCAACAGCACAAGAGTGTGGTAGGAGGGAGTGTCCCTGGCCCCTGTCCAACAGGGAGTGTTGTCACCTAGACGTGGGCCAGACCAGGTCTCCTGCCAGCTGCCACCAGCCTGACACAGGTGTACCTCACTGCGTTGACGGGGGCCTCCCACCACATCATGCCAAAGAGAAGTGGTCGTTCACAGCACGCTCAAGAGGCTCGAAGCCCAGAGGCTGCAGAAGACAGGGGGACCTCAGCTCCTCTGGAGATGCTTCCAAGGAATGGCCCCAGTGACACGGATTCTCGTGTCTCACTAGCCCAGGCCTAAGCCCACCTGGGCAGCTCGTGAGCACCCAGCTGCGTGGGCTCAGTGGCCAGGCTCAGACTCGCAAAGGTCCCCAGCCGCCATCCCATTTGTGCCCCCCCAAGCCCTCCTCCCTCTCGTGGGCTTTGATTTCTGCAGGTTGCTGACAGAACAGGGACAAGTTCTCCATCCTGGTCCCCACCCCCGGAGATCCCTGCCAAGAGACCCCAGGAATCAGGGCAGAGATCCCCCAACCCTGGTACATCTCGACCCTGGAATCCCTGCAACAGTGATAAAATGTCTCTGCCAAGTGTGCAGATGCCCCTGAGCCTTCTCCAACGGGCAGCTCTGGCAAAGTCCCACTGCCTGAGTCACGTCAGGTGGAGCCTCTGGCCCCGCAGGCCCTGGAGACCCCGGGGCGGCAGCTGCCCGAGCTGCTGGACACGACGCACAGGTGTGCAGACGGGACCCTCAGTTGCTGGCCAAGGGGCGCCACAGCCTGGCAGAGCCGAGCAGATGGACACCTTAGCCTCCGCAGCCCCGCCCCGCCCCACTGCGTGCCACTAAGGCCGGCCACCCGCCTCCCCACACCTGAAGAGTGGCCAGCAACACGTAATGTCCCTAAAAAAATGGGCAGTGGGAGAGGAAGAAAGGAGAACTGAGTGAACCAGGGCCCAGATCAAGATGCTGTCTGCAACCGGGTGCAGCAGCGCACACCTGTAATTCCAGGGACCCTGCAGAGGGAGGCAGGAGAAGGTTCAAGGTCAGCCTGGGCGACTCAGCAAGACCCTGCCTCAAAATACAAAATAATAAAGGGCTGGGGATGGAGCTCAGTGGTAAGGAGCCTGGGTTCCATCCTTAGTACCATAAAAAAACATTTTAAAAGGATGCACCCAGCCATGGTCAAGGGCCCCCCTGCTGGTCAGCCTCCGTGAGGACTCAGCAGGACACCCCCGGGTGCTCAGTGCTGCTCCCTTTGATGCCCATGCCTGCCCTGGAAAGCGGCCACGCCCCAATCTCACTGCTGCCCGAGGCAGGAATCATCAGCTCCCTGGGTCCTTCTCCCCCGCCCTGGAGAACTTCAGCCTTGCCTCCTCCTCTGACCCCACAGCCACCTGCTGGGGAAGGGGAGGGGACGATTACTCTCCCCTTTCTGCAGGCGGGAAGCCATGGCTGAGTGAAGGGGCGTGTTGCAGCCCCAGAGGAGGAGCTGGAGGAGGGTGGAGGATGGCACTGGGGTATCTGGATTGCTCCCGGCTGCCCAGCTCTGCCCAAGGCAGAGGAGACAGTTCCAGGTTGCAGTGGGCCTGTCCATCAGGCAGCCGCCCGTGAGCTGGGCAACTCCCTGCTGTTTCCCGTCTGTTCTTCTAGCCCTTGGATCATTTCCTCTGGCCCCTTCTTTGATTCCCTGAGCGGGTCGGACAGTTGGGGCAGCTCAGCTCTCCATTACACACAGGAGCTCTGCCAGGGCCCAGGAACTTTTAGAGACCAGTGGAAATGTCGTGATTATTATTTCTTACCAGAAGGAAAAAATGAATACCATCAGGCCCAAATTATGTTTGCCTTTATACTAACACAGCTGCAAATTATAATTTTTAATATCTTTGTGGTAGGAGGGAAACTTTTTCAAAAAAAAAAAATTGTGGCATGAAAACATACGGAATCCCTGGTCACACAGGGGGTCCTTAGGGCTCTGCATCCCCCGGGGCCCGTGTCTCACCTGGGTCCAGGTCCAAGCTCCTATGAGGCAGACATGTTAATGTCCCCATTTTACAGACGAGGACATTGAGGCTGTGAAAGGTTAATCACCTGCCAAGTTGTTCACCAGGACTGTCCGAGTCTCAAACCTGTCTGCACCACTAGCCCAGAAATGTCCCCAGAGAAGTGGAGTCTCTGGTGAACGTGTCAAGAGATAGTGACAGTTTCCAGGAGGGGTGGCCTCCCACAGGGGCGTCAGGCAAGCTGGCCATGTCAGCCCCTGAGTTCTGACCTGTGGCTCCCGCAGAGGCCCAGCCCTGCCCCCGCTTCCTTTTGAGGGCTCAGTCCACCCAGGCCATTCCTCCCTGTGGCCACAGAGCCAGGCATTGTCTGGGGTGACACAGGGGCAGGTGATAATCGTAGCTGCTTTCTGAGCACGAGGCAGTTTAATCCCTGTGATGTCCTCTGGGTCTGTGGACAAGTACTCTTTTTCCTTTCCCCTACCCGCTCTGGTGCTCCACAACTGAGCTCTTTTGTTTTTTATTTTGAGACAGGATCTCACTAGGTTGCTGGGGCTGGCCTCAAACTTTCGATCCTCCTACCTCAGCCTCCTGAGTTGCTGGGATAGCAGCACCTGGCTCGTGGACATGGACTCTTCCCATCCCAGGGGACAGATGGTGGGGAGCTGAGGCAGATGTCCGTGTGGATCAAAGCCTAGAACTTGGGCTAGGAAACCTCAGGGAAGAAGAGACACGGAGCCTGTCCCCGAATGGTTAGCAGGACTTCATCAGGCAGAGAAACGGAGAAGGGCTCTGCAGGCCATGAGGCACCCTGACCCAGGGCTCTGCAGTAGCAGAGGCCATAGGCGAGGTGCTAGGAGGGAAGGAGGCCAGCAGGAGGTCTGCACCGAAGCCACCTGGAGGCCACACCTGGGGTCAGGTAACTGAAGCCTGGGACTGCACACCATGCAGCATTTCTTAGGAGCCAGGCCCTGTACTTGGCGTGGGGGGGGATGGCGGTGATTAAGGCATAGTCATCCGTGAGTCGGAGCCATCTCTGCCCTGTGGTCACGGACCCACACTGTCTCTGGCGCACCAGCTGACCCAGTGACAGGGAGGCTGCCCCTCCTTGGGCCGGACCTCCTCCATAAAACAAGCTGAGCTCAGCTCGCCTCCTGGTGACGGGCTCCTTGAGCTCTCCAAGAAAGAGTCTATAAATACGCCCCTAGCAGGCCGGGCAGCTAGAGGAGCAAGCCCACATCAATCGTGGGGAGGCAGAGGAACAGCCCCTGGGAGCTGGGGCCACCAAGCTCCTCTGAGGTTACCGCCCACTGAGAGCTGCTGCCAGGGAGCCTGACATGAAAGCCCCCGCCCCCGCCAGGGCCTGCCTGTGATGGCTAAATGACAGACGCCAACGTCCTGGCTGCCGACTGACGCTGAGAGCGAGCCGGGAAGTGGAGGTGACTCTGGTTGCAGGAGGTGGCTGGAGACTCTCACAGCATGCCAGGCACCGACTGTGGACCTGCCATGTGTCCCTGGGGGAGGCAGAGAGGAGCTGCCACAGGGGGGTAACAGGGAGGCCCTGTCTCCAGAAGCACAGAGAATCCACTTGACCTTGACTATGGGTCCAGAACACACCAGGAGCCTCATCTCCCTCCTCACACCCAAGACCACGCGTGTAGGTGGGCAGTAATTGGACGTCTATGTCCCTTTCCTCACTTGAACTCACACCTGAGAAAATGCAGGCCAGAGAATCCGGTTGACTTGTCCAAGATCACAGAGCCAATTGGTGTGGCAGATAGGACAGCTGTGATTATTAGTTGCATTTTATGAATAAGGAAAACGGCTCAGAGAGGTTAAGTAACTCACCCACGGTCACAGAGTGAGCAAGTGGTGCACCTGGCCTACATCAGGGCTGTGGGTTCCTTGTCCTCAAGTGCATTCACAGCCTCCATGGAGAGGGACCTCCTTGCTGTGCTCATGATTGTGCCAGGGCCCTCCCGCTCTCCTGACCATCCTCACTGACACCCCCATCAGACTTCCTCTGGACACTCAGACCCACCTCCCACCCTCCTGCCCCTCGTCCCTCCTGGTCCGCACGCTCGGCACCTGCTCCCCCAGGCTCTTCTCTCTGCCCTACAGTCTGCTTCGCACTGTCCTAACAGGAGCCACGGTGCTTGGGTGGCCCCTCGCAGGCAGTGGCTGGAGAGGGAGCGATTGGGGCCACTGCCAACCTTTCTCCTGGGCGTGGCACCTGAGCTTTAGGGGCCCACGAAATATTTTCATCTTGATTTCTTGTACACCAGGAGAACCGAGCATGGCGCACACCTGTGATCCCAAGCAACTTGGGAGCCCGAGTCGGGATGAGCTGGAGTGCAAGATGAGCCCGGGCAGCTGAGAGCCCCCATCTCAAAACCATTTTTCCCAAGAGCACAAATCCATTTTAATTTCTTTGGCATTAATTGAAATCCTTGAAGGGACAGCATGACACGGACTCTGCATCTCATGGCCTTAGCAGGAAAGTTGCTTCCGAATGGGGCTTGAACTGTCCACTGTTTCCATGGACACGAGTCACCTTCCCCCAGGTTACTAGGGTTTGGCTTGCCACCAGGAGTCACTGTGCTGTTTTTTGCTTTGTACACAGAAGCACAACTGTGGGAGGCCGCCTGCCCACGAGCTAAGCACCCCTTCAGCCCTAAGTAAAGGGGCTGTCCGCCTGGCACCGCAGCGCTGTGCGAAGCCAGTGGCCTTCACCTTCGCTGGGCAAAGAAGTATGCTTCAGCTCTGGTCTTGGGCGTTACCCAGTGGGATTAGACAACCCCCTTTGAAACCTTATCACCTGCCTTATTTGGTGAAGAACATTCTGTCGAAACTCCTTTGTGTGTCCCCCCTGTAAAAATAGAGTCCAGGTGCATGCACTCTTTTGCAGCACCTTCCAGCGTGAAGCTGATCCTCAAGGTCGCAGAGCCATCCCACCCTTGATATGAGGACTACTTCTATGTCCTGTGTTTTCTTTTCTTAGCTGAATGCTGTGGCCAGCTCTTTTGAACCCAGCTCATCTCGTCAGCACAGGTCTCTGGTGAGACACATCTGTGCCCAGGTAGAATGAGTTTTATCTCTGACATCAATGCCTTCAACTTTAAGGGGGGCTGTGTGTGTTCCCTTTGGCTCCAGAGACCTCTCCCACAGCCAGCTAACTTGGCCTTGCATCCTGCCTGCTGACAGGTTGCCTTCTGAAAGTCCTATTCCCAGCAGGCTCCACAGGCTCCAAGTAAAATTTTAAAAATGGACTGGGGATGTAGCTCAGTGGTAGAGCACTGGCTTGGTATGCACGAGCCCTGGGTCCAATCCTCAGTTAAAAAAAAGAAAGAGAAATATTAAATATAATGGAACTAGGGTTGTGGCTCAGTGGTAGTGCGCTCGCCTAGCACACGTGTTTGATTCTCAGCACCACATAAAAATGAAATAAAGATATTGTGTCCACCTATGACTAAAAAATAAATACTTTTTAAAGTATCAAGTTTAGGGTATAGCCATCTTTGTACCAATATAACTTTAAATTATATATTTATTTTTTGGTACTGAGATGGAACCCAAGGTCCTGTGCATGCTGAGCACCTGCTCTACTACTGAGCTACACCCCCAGTCCCTAATTCTGTCCTTTTGTTCTTTTGGTTTTTGTTTTGTCTTAATGAAGGAAAGGGCCAGAAAGGTCTAATGCCAAGCAACCAGGCAAGTTATCACGTGGTTCTGCTCTGAGGAGCACAGTTGTCCCTGGTTCCCTGCTCTGGTTGGGGCAAAGCTGTCCCCTCCCCACCACGGTTTATGGAATCATGATGAGAGGAAAATGGAGCAAGAACAGAGCAAATGGGAGAGGAAAAGGGCCGCAGAGAGAAGAGCCTGGAAGGGAAGAGACGCTGAGTTGCAGAGGAGGGGAGGCATGTGATGAACCCAGCCTGATTCCATCTTCAGATTGGGAGCCATCTCGTCACAAAGTGATGAAAAGTTCATTTCTGTTTTATTATAAAATACTAGGATTTCTATTTGTCCTGACAACCTGATGTTTAAACTTGTTTGAAATTCCTGCCGGGGCTCCAAACTCACCCATGCCTGGCTCTCCCTGACCAGATAACAACCCTCCCTAAAACCTCAGCGGCACCTCAAAATTCTGAAGTTGGAATCTCAATTTACTCCCTACCTTAAAATGTTACGCCATGTAGATCATTACCCTGCTATCTGCCTTTGTATTATGCTTGCCAGAATCCTGTTAGCTGTACGTTCCCAAGACACCCCCCCTTTGTAAATTTTCATGCTACAAAGCCTTTTACCTGGAGAGCTGGGGCTGATCTCTAGCCCGGCTTTGGGAGAGACAGTCGCTGTCCTGCTTTTGTGTACACAGTACAACCTTGCTTTCATTTGATTTAAAATTGGAGTTGGTGGTCTTTTTTTTTTTGCTTCCTGGTTCAACTCATGAGGTGGGAGGGGTCAGGAGACAAAGAGTGGTGTCCTGCAGGAAGTCCAATGGGAGTGTCAAGTGAGGATGGTCAGGACAAGGGGAAGGTCCTGGCACAATTATGAGAACCTTGAATGCCAAGGCCAAGAATTTTCCAAGGGCCATTTGTCTTCTGTAGGAGATTTGCTGTAACAAATCTCCACAAACTTGGTGACTTAAAGCAACAGAAATTTATTCTCGCACAGTTCTAGAGACCAGAATTGGAAATAGGTAGCATAAGGTCATAAACAATGTGTCCTCTTCTCTGTGTCCCTATAAAAAGAATGTTTGGAATTGCATTAGGGCCCACCCTGATCATCCAGGGTAATCTCTCCCTTCAAACCTTAATCTCATCTGCAAAGACTTTCCATTCAGGTGACAGTCACAGATTCCAGGATTAATACCTGATAATCTGTGGGGACCACTATTCCACATACTGAAGGTTCACAGAGGCAGCCTGTGGCCCGAGCCTGGCATTCACAAACCAGGACCCTCTGGGGAGCAGTTCACTCTGGCCAGGCCATTGGTATAGAGGGGAGCAGGTTCTGCAGTGGAGGGGTGGGAATGTGGTGAGGAAAGCACTGGGGAGCACCTTGGTGATGGGGAGTTGAGAGGGCCCCTCTCCTACTTGGATGCCGTGGCTAATCTGAGTTCTCACTTTATTTTTTTTAATCCATTAGTTCCAGGTGGAGTTAATTTAAGAAATGTAGTCCACTTCAACATCAGTAACTTAATAATCCACTATATGAAAATAGACATTCAGAATAAACAAAAATCACTTTTAATTTTAAATGCACTTGATAACATTTAACATGGATTAAAAGTAAGGATGCTGCAATAATCAGGGGTCTAAAGAAATTACATAAAAGAAATAAAAGGCTACTCCAAATTCTAGAAATAACATACCAGCCCTGATGAACAACTAAAGAATATTAAGTAAATATTAAGTGAATAACATTATTATATAATATTAAGTGAATAACAATGGCTATTATTACTCTGAGTACTTATCATTGACTTAACATTTTTTATTTGATAAAAAATTAGCAGGAAAATTACAAGAAAAGCTTAGAAAAGAAGTGAAACTGTACTTTTGCTGTTATTAATGTTGTTATATAACTTAAAAGTGTAAAAACTTAAGTAATATAATACTTTGATATGAGATAAGTGTAATAAAGAATAGCTTTTCCTCCAGATTAGCAATAACTACCCAGAAATACAAAACAAAAAATTTATAGTAGAAATATTAAATACAAAATAATTAAAAGGAGGAAAGACTATCAATACATGAAATGAAATTACTATAACATTTTCAGTTTACAGAATATTAATATATTAAGTTCCCCCTTTAATCTGCTGTTCAGTACATAATTAGAGAGCAGCCAGCCCTGATCCTCAGCAAGCTCCAGGTCTAAGCCCAGGAGCAACAATGGCATTGTCCTAAGGTACCCTAAGGGCAGATGACACCACCCTTTTCAGGTGGGACAATGGAAGCCCAGAAAGGGGGGCTGCTTTTATCCAGAGTTGGGCTGGAGCCAACTCAGCAGGAGACCCTGTTTCCTCTGTTCCCTACCCCAGCACCTTCCTGCACCAATGTCCACAATTTGGTCATCTGTCTTGTTTCCTCTCTGCATTTCAAAAAAAGTGAAACAGCAGCACTCAGTTTCATCTTAAAAGAGCTTGTACAGGGGCTGGGGTTGTGGCTCAGTGGCAGAGCGCTCATCCAGTACGTGGGAGGCCCTGGGTTCCACCCTCAGCACCACATAAAAATAAATAAATAAAATAAAGATATATACTAAAAAAAAAAAAAAAGAGCTTGTACAGGAAGTGTCTGTCCCCAGTTGTACACTTGTGGTATCTGTAGAGCTGGCAGGTGGGAGCCAAGAGGAAAGACCCCTGGAATCAGAGGGCACTGTTGCTCATTCAGGATCAAGCGCTCATTCCAGGTTGGAGAAAGGTGGAACAGGTACCAGCTCTGCCCTCTGGGGCACCAACCGTGGCAAGCTCCTTCCTTAAAACAGAAAAGCTGCTGTGAAACTCTGGGGCTCTGAAAGATGGGGAGCCTCCTGCTAGGCCTGGGATCCCAAAGCCAACGCTGAAACGGAAAAACAAAACAATAAAATGGGCTTGGACGTGGAGGGATCTTCTAGTCTCAAATTTGCTTCTTTCTGTGTGGTTTTATGCAAGAAACTCAATACTTCTATTAGCCTATTTCCTTGTCTTTAAAATGGGTGTAGAAACAGCTGGCGTTAAAATGGGTGTAGAAATAGCTGGCGAAGAGGACAATTACTCAAGTGCCCGGGCGTTTAGCAAGCCTTCCCTGACGACCTTTACACGGAACCTGCTCTGAGCTAACAGCGCCAGCTCCCAGGGCGGCCCGGAGCCAGGGTCTTCAGCCCCCACCATTCCCGCGGGCCATCTTCCCGGGCCTGTGCCTCTCCAAACCTAACGTCCCTAGGGCCCTGGCACCGCAAACAGGGAGGTGTTCGTGGAGTGAGGCGCACTCGGGGCGATCTCTGGCATTCTGGGCCCCCAGACCGCGACTTCCGTCCACAGACACCCGGGTGAGCCCCAGCCCCAGAGCGGGCTCCCACCGAGGGCTACCGAGGCCGGGTTTGCACCTGCCGGTGCCTCCCACGCGCGAACTGAGGGGCTGAGAGCGCAGAGCGGCCCGGCCCACGCGGAGGGCGGGGCGAGCCGGGGCCTTTGTGTTCAAACCAGCCAATGGGTGGCGACGGTGGGCGGAGACGGCCGGCGGAGTCTGGCCAATGAGCTTCGGCCTGTCAGCGTTGACTGACGGGCGCACACATACACACTCGGCCACGCGCGCGCCGCCCGGCCCCACTCGCGCAGCGCGGGCCTCCGCCGGCCGCATTGTCCGCTTGCCTGCCGGTCACCGTCCGGTCCCGCAACACTGCTCCGTACCCGCCGAAGCCCCGGGCCCCGCCGCTGTGTTGGACCTGCGCGGGGCGCCGCCCGCGAGATCCCGACGCAGGAAAGGGGCGCGCCCCGGCGGCGCGACGGGCCTCGGACGCCCGCGGCCCGGTACGGAGCAACCGCGGCAGCAGGTAACCAGGGTGGTGGGTCCGCCTACCCTCGGCCCTGGGCAGGGCTGACCGCCGAGCCACGGCCGGGTCGCTCCCGCCCGGGCAGAGCTGCCCGGCCTGCTTCTTCCTCTCGGGGCCGAGCTGGGCCAGGCTCCAACCCCGCCGGGCGCACGCCCCTGGGCTGTCGGGCAGCGCCGGCGTGGAGCCAAGGCCAGCGCCCTGACTCATCCTGCCCGCCGGCCCCCGCCCCCAGGGCTGGCCGCCCCACTGGTCAGCCGGGAGGGCGGTGTCTCCGGGCGGGACTTCCCCGCGCAGCCTCCCGGGAGGAGGAGAGCAGAGACCCGGCGGCCCCAAACCGGCCCAGGGCAGTGCCAGAGAGGCCAGGTCCAGGGACTGGCAGTTCCCGGCCTGTGACGCCTGTCAGAACTCTGGGAATAGGAAGGAGGCCGGTAGTGCTCGGTTCTAAAACAAAAACAAAACAGCCAGTGTGGGGGGCGGGGGCGGGGCGGGGTGTGACTTCAGTAAGCCCACCTTCTTCCCCGGTGCGGGTTGGGCGTGTGGGGCGTGAAGGGAGAGGACAGTGAGCGCCCCGAGCGCCTTGCGTCCCAGTGTAAATGGAGTGTGAATAAACAGAGGAGTGAAAACGTCAGGTGCAAGATGTCCCAGATCTAGGTTAAATCTCAAGATCGGATGGATATTGCCTTTTACATTTGTGATGGGGCAGAACTGAGAAAAGAATGTAATTCTGCTCAGAAGTGTGGAATGGAGTTTTATTTGAGGGCTTCTTAACTGGTTGTATAAGAGGGGAGCGTTGATAGGTAAAAGATTTGGACTCCTAGAGGCTCACCTCTCCTTTGGGAGGATGGGGTCTTAACCTTTTCTATCTTGTGAAATCCAAACTGAAGGGTAGAGTGTTCTGTGATGGCAGGAAAGGCTTGCAGTTTTTAGCTTTTAAGCGTGCCCCTTGCCTGGCATCAAAATGTGAAAATTCTTGCCAAGCAGAGTCTGGGTACTATATAAACATGTGGTTTTTTTTTTTTTTTTTTTTTTTTTTTTTTTTTTTTTAAAGAGAGAGTGAGAGAGGAGAGAGAGAGAGAGAGAGAGAGAGAGAGAGAGAGAGAGAGAATTTTTTTTTAATGTTTATTTTTTAGTTCTCCGCGGACACAACATCTTTGTTGGTATGTGGTGCTGAGGATCGAACTACCGCTTGAGCCACATCCCCAGCCCATAAACATGTGGTTTTGTGTCTGCCCCCGAGCTGGAGGCTTCACCCTGCAGCAGAGCAGGGGTTAAGAGGAGGAGCCCCTGTGAGCTGTCAGGTGGGGGAGGGCACTGTGGGGTGGAACTACCTTATAAGGAGTGGAATACAGCCCAGGACCCAGGCCAGCTTCCTGCTTTGGCTACTACCAGTTCGTTACTTTACCAACACCAGCCAAAGCCAGGGATGGTGCCAGATGGGCATCCCATCTGGGAAGATGCCCATTAGCCCAGACAGGAAGCTGCTTGTTTTTCAAAAGAGGAGGTCCTAACTGGACAGACCTGATCTTCTGGTTTACATAGTCAGAGTTGGGGTGTGTTAGTATATGCCCACCATGTGGCCCAGAGAACTAGTGATTTTGGTGTGAACCAGGAACATCAGAAGTGACAAAATGTCACAAGTACTATGAGCTGTCCAGTGGGTTTGGGATATTAACAGTTACTTTGTAGTCCTGCCTGCCAAGAGGCTATGTTGGAACTCCTCACTTCAGTAATCCAAGATTTGGAATCTGGGTGTCCAGAGCTGAGAGCCTTAATCTTGCTCATGTGGTGGAATGCCCTCTGGCCAGCCTTGCCACTTTGACCTCTTTTGTCCTCATTATCAGCTTCTGAGCCTTGCTTTCAGCCTCACGTGGCCCGAAAACTGGGACTGAATGTAATGCCATCCTGTGGTGCCACTTCCCCCAGTGTCGTTAGTTTGAATATTTGTTGTGTAATCATGCAGTTTACAGCCTGTTCTGAGTGTATATGGAGGTATAGAAGATTCTAGTTGGAAGACACAAAACATTCTTAAAATAACCTGCAAACTTTTTGGTGGAGTAGAAAGACCCAGGCCCTATGACCTGTCAGGTCTGAGCTCAGATCTTCTCTGTCACTTGTAAGCTGGGTGACCAGGGCAAGTTACCCATCATCTTAGCGTCCCAGGTTCCCCCCTTGATAGGTGGGAGTGATGATACCCACCTCCCTTGTGGGATCATAAAGGGAGACTGGTGCCAAGGAGGCATTTTTCAAAAAATCTTATCGTGTCACATCAGGAAGAGGGGCATGTCATGCCTGGAGAGGTGGAGCGTGAGCAGTCGCAATGTGGGAGGCTCTCTGGAGTGGGCTTTTTGGAGTCAGGAATGACCAGGGACTCAATAGTGTGGCTGAGGGGGAGCCCCCTCTGGAGGGAATCAGTGAGCCTGAAGCCAGACCCGCTCTAGGGAGAGGGGGCAGCTGGGCTGGAAGCGCCAGGGAGCCCCAGCACCTGGCTGGTGCCTGCCCTGTGCCAAGTTCTCTGCTGCATGTCGGAGGCTGAGGAGGCCCAGTTCTGGCTGTGTTCTGCCGAGCGTCAAGGAGGATCAAGGCAAACTGTACAAAAGGCATAAAGCCCTGTGGAAGTTACGGTGGAGGCCCCAGGACGCCCCAGGGAGCCCCGAGGCAGGGCACAGTGACCACTGTGTCTTGGCCACACTGCAGGGCCTTCGCCTGAATGCAGGAGGCTCTGTCCTTCGTGGTGAGACAGCGCCTGTTTCTCTTCCCCCAGGGACAGCCCTGAGTGTCACGTGCCATCCTTTCTTTCCCAAGACTTCTTCAAGGGACAGGCACATCCCCCCTCGCCATGTCCCGACGAAGCCAGCGCCTCACTCGCTACTCCCAGGGCGATGACGATGGCAGCAGCAGCAGTGGAGGGAGCTCGGTGGCAGGGAGCCGGAGTGCCCTGTTTAGGGACGGTCCTCTCAGGTAGGGCGCAAAGGGCTGCAAGGCCCTGTCCAGGGCGCGGCCCCCAGAGCAGGCAGCTCTTCCTGCTGCAACCTTCAGGGTGGCAGATGCCCATGTGTGTCAGGGGTTCTGCCCTCTCCACCCATGTGAGAGGTGCTGCTGCCCCGCTGGCTAGTAACAGGAAGTGGGGAGAGGCAGCTTCAAGCATAAGCCAGGCCGGAAACCCCAAAAGTGCAGGCAGGGCTCACAGCACCCCTCCACCCTGGAAGGGTGTGGCAGGCTGGCCATGCTTCTCGCACCCACACCCACGCGTCTCGCCACCTGCAGGGCCTCAGCAGCTGCCTGGCAACTCGGGAGCAATGACTGCCTGCCTCGTCCTGCCCCTTAGGGCCCCGAGGCTCTGGGCTGCTCTAGGAGGCCAGGCGGGGCCTGTCCGGTTTGGGGCGGGCTCAGGAAAGAACTTTGACTTTGAAGTTAGAGATCTGGCTCCGTTCTCACTGATGCACTTGCCTGTCTCCTGTGAAATTCAGAGCTAACAGGAGCAAAGACAGTACCTAGGGTTGGCTCGGTGGTAGAGTGCTTGCCCAACATGCTTGCCCCATTGCCAAAAAAAAAACAGGTGACAAAGACAGAAGGAAAAGACAACACCCGCATGAGTCGGCTGCCCCAGAACAAGGCTGACCCTGGGGAGAGGAGGCGCCAGGGCTGTGGCTTCGTCTGGAGTTCTGGCTGGGCTCACCACCCTGCTCCCTGCTTTCCCCTCATGGTTGTCCCCAGGACCGTGAAGAGGAAATCCAGCAACATGAAGCGCCTGTCCCCAGCACCACAGCTGGGACCCTCCTCTGACGCCCACACCTCCTACTACAGCGAGTCCGTGGTCCGGGAGTCCTACATCGGCAGCCCCCGGGCGGCCTCCCTGGCCAGGAGCGCCCTCCTTGATGACCACCTGCACAGTGAGCCCTACTGGAGTGAGTGTCCCAAACCTTCGTCCTGGGGCTTTGCTTCCTCCAAGCTCCCCCCTAGTGTCCCCACATGGGACACGCTTGTTGAAGCACCCTCTGCGCAGCCCAACGTGCTAAGGCACTGCAAGGCCTAGAAGAGCCCATTCCTCCCTGGCCAGGTGGGGACCTGAGGGTGAGGAGGAGGAGAGGCACCGGAGGCACCGAGAGCAGCCAAGTCAACGGGCTGGCAGAGAGCAAGGTCTCTGAGGACTTCCTGGGCTCCTCCTCTGGCTACTCCTCTGAGGACGATTTTGTGGGTAGGTGGGGCCTCCAAGGGAAGCTGGGCAGGGGACACCCTGACAGCATGAGAGGGTGTGGTGTGGGGCATCCCTCCTGCGCCCAGCACTCCCTGAACCTGTCTGGGGTGGCCCCTCATGCGCTGGGCCATGCACTTTGTCCCACCCCCACTGGTGTGTGAGCAACCCAAGGCCAACGGCTCTGTTTTGCCCGTTTCAGCAGTTCAGTGTGAGCCCTGCACATAGTGGGTACTTCATAATATTTGTTAGATGCACGAGTGTCCCTTTTGTCTAGTTCTGAACAACAGAGTGAGGGATTATGGATGAGGAGAGGCCGCCAATCAGAAAGCTCATGTGGGAGAGAAATGTCAGAAGCCTCCCATGCCACTCCTCCCACAAGCATTTCCCCACCTACTGTGAGCAGGCCTGTGTGCCGCTCTGGGGATGTGAAGGAGATGGCTCAAGTAGATGGTCAGGCTCCATAGCCCCAGAGGAGGCTCTTAAAAGGGCCCAGGAGCTGGGCAAGATGGTGCATTCCTGTAATCCCAGCAGCTCGGGAGGCTGAGGCCAGAGAATTGTGAGTTTAAAGCCAGCCTCAGCAATTTAGCAAGGCCCTGAGCAACTAACTTAGCAAGATTCTGTCTCTAAATAAAATATTTAAAAAGGGCTGGGGATGTGGCTCAGTGGTTAAGCGCCCCTGGGTTCAATCCCTGGCACCAAGGGGAAAAAAAGTGCCCAGGAGCTGAGCTGGTTTCCTCCCGTGTTCCCCTGCAGGCTACTCGGACACAGACCAGCATAGTTCGGGGTCTCGGTTGAGGAGTGCTATCTCTCAGGTCGGCTCCTTTGTCTGGACAGTGGTCACTTTTCCAGGTGGGTGCCAGCTGAGTGTGCTCAGCGCCTCCTGCTCTCCACGGCAGTGACTTCATGCTGGGCACCAGACCCGACAGAGACAGGTCATTCTAGGATAGTTACTGGGGGCCAAAAGACCCGGGGACAGGGGGTGTGGAGCAGCAGCAAAGCAGAAGAGGGTGCACTAGTATGGGGTTCGGGGGCGGCAGGGGACCACAGACAGAAAGGGTGAAGTGCCGCACACGGCCTCAAGTCTTAGGCTCTGTAGCTGCTTTTTTAGGCCGGATCTTCGGACTTCTCTACTGGTGGGTTGGCACCACCTGGTACCGCCTGACGACAGCTGCGTCCCTCCTCGATGTCTTCGTTTTAACCAGGTGAGCGAGTCTCCAGCCTTGACAGTGAATCAGAATGCCCTGGGACTGAAGGAGCAATGCCCCATCTTAACCCGGGCGTGGCGATCCCCCAGTTTACCTGTAGCTTTCATCTGGGAGCAGGAAGTGTCCCCCAGAGCCCAGGACTGCCAGAAATGGATGGTGCACAGAGGCAGGCTTTGTTCCTTCGGGACAAAACTGTAAAACACAGATTCTTGTATCCTGGGCACGTCCTACTAAGTGGCACCCCTCCAGCCGCTTCTGATATATTTGTTAGATGCACGAGTGAGTCCTGAGAAGGCTTGTGCTGGTGATGCCTTGAGGCGCTTGCTCAGCCGTGAGGTTCCCAGATAGTCCAGCTTCCCTTTGGGGCCTCTGACAGTCCAGACAGGTTTGCCTGCGTGTGTTCAGAAGCCACAAAGAGATGGTGCCTGAGGATGCTGTGGGTCCTCCCTCAAGTTGCCAGACCAGCAGGACCACGGTTTGGGAACTTGTCCCCCTTGGCAGAGGAAAGAAAATTGGACCAGAATCAGGATCCTTCTGTCCATGATCAGGTCAGGGCAGGCAACCAGCAATGCCAGAAGAGGGCCAAGGACTGGTGCATGTCACCAGTAAAGGTTCCTTGTTCTAGAAGAAAATATTTTTGAATAGGGAGTTACATATTTTCTATATTTGCTTGCTTACAGGGTCTCCCTTTACAAAAATGTTTATAGATGTCTCAGAGCCCACACTATTTATTGTCGGTAACATCCATAAGATTCCTAGAGTCAAAATTGTCCTCATCACTTCATGACCAGTGGACAAGGCTGGTGTCCAGTGTGACCCTGACCCCATGAGAAGCTCACGGGTTGCTCACCTCAACCCTAGTTCAGGGTTCAGAAAGCCTCCGGGGCTGTCTGGGGGTCGGAGGCCCGCTCCTCATGCTTCCCTCCGTCTGCCTGCCCACCGCCCAGGCGCTTCTCCTCCCTGAGGACTTTCCTCTGGTTCCTGCTGCTGCTGCTGCTCCTGACAGGCCTGACCTATGGTGAGTCAGGGTGGCAAGTGCCAGGGGGCGGGGCAGAGCATGGCAGATGCTGGGCTAGCGGCCAGTGTGCCAGGCAGGGACTGGGCAGAGCTCTGGGCCTGAGACCCTTCTCGCCCGGCCTCCACCATGTCCTCCACTGACCCGTGCTGCCCCTTCGTGGGGTGTCCCAGGCAAAGGGAAGAGGCCCAGTCTACTGATCTTGCGCTAAATTGGGACAGCCACATGGCAGTTCAGGGTGCCTTGAGAACATCGCCCTTGGCAGAACACACCCAGAACAGCTGTGCTTGGGTGCAGCAGGAGCTCGGGGCTATTATTATTAGCAGGCACTGCTCCTCCTGTCCGGGCAGGACAGAGCTGTGCAAGCAGACCCTTCTCACAAGACCAGGCTAGGGCTTTAGCTATCCTGAAGGTGAGAACAAAGCAGTACACTATGGTGTAGCCACTTGGTCACTTACCTGGGACTCTGCAGGTTCCAGTCTTGGCCGTGGGACTGTCCCATTCACGTTGCATTTTGTGTGGGCAATTTTACCCGAGTTTCCTGATTTCACAGGACTTACCTATGTGGTCTGAGACTCACTTTTTTTTTAGTTGTAGATGGACACAACACCTTTATTCTTATGTGGTGCTGAGGATCGAACCCAGCGCCCTCCACTGAGGCGAGCTCTCCACCACTGAGCCCCAGCCCCAGCCCGAGACTCACTCTTTTTTTTTTTTTTTTTTTTTTTTTAAAGAGAGAGGAGAGAGAGAGAGAGAGAGAGGAGAGAGAGAGAGAATTTTCAATATTTATTTTCTAGTTCTCGGCAGACACAACATTCTTGTTGGTATGTGGTGCTGAGGATCGAACCCGGGCCGCACGCATGCCAGGCGAGCGCGCTACCGCTTGAGCCACATCCCCAGCCCCCGAGACTCACTCTTAATGACTGTGTCAACTTCTAAATATTTTTTAGAGTTGGTTTGATAGGTTTAGCATCTATTCAACTTGTATTTCTTTTATTAATATCAGGCAGAACATTTTCCCACCATGTTTTCTCTTTGCTTCCTGTTGCAAGAACAGCTTGGGCATACCCAGTGGGGCCTGGGCATTACCCTAAAAATAACCATGGTCCTTGGTAATCGCGTACCACTTTACCTGGAGAACCTTTCCCCAGACACCATCTCCCTGTCACGTGGAGATGCAGGTGGAGAGGGGCGCATGTCTGAGTGACACATGTCCACCTGGGACTTCAAGCCAAGAGGTCATGTGCTTCCTCTCAGCTGCTCGCAGCTGATGACTGAGCTGCCAGCGTGGAGTGACCAGGACGGAGACTTCTCAGCCACTGACATCTTCAGGCTCACACTCCCCACCCAGCCCCCACTACTCAGGAGTCAACACGTCACAGAGAGGCCACCCCCAAAGTCAGCAGGTGTTTCTGTGGCTGCAGCTGTGTGAGCAGCTGATGCCTCCTGTCCTCCTAGTGTCGTGGTGCCCAGCCTGACAGCCTGGTCACCTGGGGAGCTTCTCAAACATACCCTCACGGGGCCCTGAAAGCCAGCTAACTCCCCCTGGAGGGGGCAGCCAGGTGCTGGGTGTTTGAAGGCTCCTGGGTGATGAGGCTGTTGGGCCAGACCCAGAACCATTGTCAGGTTCTACCCTGGATCCTCCCTAACTGGCCAGAGCCATTTTGAGTTTTGCCATCGACAGAATAGATGAAGGACCTCTGAGGAGGCCGCGGAGATGAGGATGAGCCTCATGCTGAGGCTCGAGGAGGAAGTGCAGCCTCTAGCAGAGCAGGGCTCCCTCGAGTAACACAGGTCACCATGCCCAAGGTGAGGCCGCCTCTTGCTGCTGGCCCCAGCCTGGGTGACCGTCTTCGCCCTTTGCCAGGTGCTTGGTATTTCTACCCCTACGGGCTGCAGACGGTCCACCCCGCTGTGGTTTCCTGGTGGGCAGCGAAGGACAGCAGGAGGCAGCCTGAGGTGTGGGACTCCAGAGGCTCTTCCCCACAGTTCCAGGTGAGTGCAGGGCTGCGCAGACCTCCCCCACCTGCCTCTGCACTTGACCTCGCCCCACGCCCCTCTGTGTTCTGACCCCCCTTTCCCTGCTGTCTGGGGCACAGGTGTTAGGGTGGGATGGCCTGCACACCAGTATGACTCAAAAGGGTCCAAAATGGAGTTGCAGCCTAAGGACAGAAAACAGAAGGAAAAGTAACCAGCAAATTGCCACCTGCCTTATTCCTTTTCAAAACAATGCCACCGTGTTGCCTGCTCAAAGGATCGGCAGCAGACTGGTGTGCAACGGCAACTGGCTGGCCTCGGCCCTTGCGGGGAAGGCCATCCCACTGCACTTCGGTCACCTTGCTGGCTGTCCCAGGCTTGCTCTCTCAGTAGCTGGGCAGGGTTCCAAGGATGCTGGCCAGACTGCAGGGACCTGTTGGAGGCCACACACTGTCACTTCCATTCTTTTGGTGATGCAGAGCTCAGGGACAGTCCAGATTCAAGGAGACAGAAGAGGGAGACCTCTCAAGGGAGAAGTGGCAGGGTGCGCTGTAGAGGGCAGGCCCAGGGAGAATCGAGGGTTTGTTGCCAGTTTTATAATTGCCAGTGTATGAAGATGGACAGGCCCAGGCTGTGCCCTCAGTCTGCAGTCAGTCAACGGGGACAGGAGGATGTGCAGCCAGAACATAGTGTGAGCGTGGGTTGCTTAGGATTCTCTGTCCCCATTGGTTGCTGTGGCACCTGCCCACAGTCCCAGTGATAGGAGGCTGAGGCAGGAGGATCCCAAGTTTTTTTTTTTTTTTTTTTAATGTGATGCTGGGGATTGAACCCAGGGCCTTGTACAAGCGAGGCAAACAACTACCAACTGAGCTACACCCCCAGCCCCAGGATCCCAAGTTAAGGCCAGCCTGGGCAACTCAGTGAGACCCTGTCCCAAAAAGACAAGGGCTGAGATGTAGCTCAGTAGTTGAGCTGCGGGTTCAGTCTCTAGTACCAAAACAAAACAACACGATCCCCACTATAGTTACTCAAATTTTGCTTACACCTCGCTGTCTTTATTTTATATCACATTTTAATCATATATATCCATGGACACTGCTTTCCTCAACATAATTTATTAATTTATAAAATGATGACATATTCTGTCATCTATGACTTCCTTTTTAATTATCAAAGATCACCTTTTCTGCAAAAAGGGGAAGTGAAGCTTGAACACAGCTTCACCTTTGCTTATATTTGAACAAAAACAGCAGATGGGGCCAGACGGGGCGGCCAGGCCGGGCAGGCCGGGAGAGCTCTGCTTTTATTGGTTTTTTGAGGCCCGTGAACACGCTGCTATGTGAGATGGAACTTCTAAAACTCAGAAGCTCTTCCACCCGTCTGTGAGCCTCTTACCATTTAACTGATGTTTGACAGATTGCATTTCATAATCTCTCTTGCAAAGATTTTGTTTTGTCAACTATATTCTCAAAATTTGTGACACACTATCAAATGCCACCCTCTGGTCCAAATGACCATTACTCCGCCTTCAGCTTCCCAGTGGGGCACCCAGCTAAAGAGGAGAAGAGAAGGGCTCACTCCCTAGTAGCTAGGGGAGGGGTGGAGCTGAGCACCGCTGTGGCTGGAGCTTTCAGTGTTCATCTCTCCCACCTACACGCCTGCCTGGCGGAGGGGACAGGGCAGTGGGCCCAGCAGGTCACTCAGGCCACCCCACCCACACTGACACCTACTACAGCTTCCCATCCTTTATTTGGACCAACCCTATTCTCCAGTCCCCTCCCCTGTCCCCCTGCACCTCCTTGGGCTCTGATTCTTGCAGCTCTCCCTGGGGCCCGCCCTGGGGACCCCCGCCTTCCTATCTGGGAACACCTGCCTCTCCCTGGCATGTACCCCAGCCACAGTCCCAGCCTGAGCTTAGTCACAGTCTTCCTGGGGCTCTCTTCCCTCTCTGCTGGCTCACAGTAGTGTGTGCAGGAAGTGTCCTTGTGGGGTGCTCCTGGGTCCCTCACCTCTGTTCCTGCCCTGCCCCACCAGGCAGAGCAGCGCATCCTGTCCCAGGTGCACTCCCTGGAGCGGCGGCTGGAAGCTCTTGCTGCTGAGTTTTCCTCCAACTGGCAGAAGGAGGCCATAAGGCTGGAGCGCCTGGAGCTGCGGCAGGGTACCACAGGCCAGGGGGGCAGCAGTGGCCTGAGCCATGAGGACACCCTGGCACTCCTGGAGGGGCTGGTGAGCCGCCGAGAGGCCGCCCTGAAGGAGGACATCCGCAGGGATACCACCGCTCTCCTCCAGGTGGGGAGCAGAGCTGCCCAAGGGTGGGAACTCGGGACCCTGGGCGTTTGGGGTGGAGGGGACCCTGCAGGGTGAGAGAATGAGCACTGATAGGGTCAGCCAGCTCTGCCACTTGGCAGCTTCTCTGTCTAAGCCTCAGTCACAAATAGAAACTGTCCTGGTGGAGGCACCTGGAGCACCAGCCCCTCAGGAGACCCTGTCTCAAAGTAAATAGTTCAAAAGGCTGGGGGTGTAGCTCAGTGAGGGGGCGCCCGGATTCCATTCCCAGGACAGCAAAACATATTTTAAAATATTGCTTTAAAGAGAAACATGCAGACGCCTGTCTTCTCTTCCCCCAAGCTGTGAGGGGTGTGATGTGGAGCGTGGCCCGGTGCCTGACGCCACAGGTGTGGTGTGCCGTAGAGATCAGGCGGGACTCTTGCCTGTTTCAGAGAAGCACGGTGGCCTATGGCCAAGAGCCGAAGCCCGGGAACCAGAGCCCTGGTTCGAATCCCGGTTAGAACACCTCCTAGTGGCAAGCGCCCCTCCAGCGCTGCTGTCCAATCTTCAGTCCTCCCCTCGTGTCTGATCTGACAGGAAGAACTGGTCACTCTGAGGGCAGAACATCACCAAGACTCGGAAGACCTCTTCAAGAAGATTGTCCAGGCCTCCCAGGTTGGTGGGCCGGGGCACGTGGGCCTCTGCTGGGGTCCTGACCCAGTTCCACAGCTCTTCTTGATCTGAGAGACACTTGGGACCCCTGGTCCTTGCAGGGACACTGCTGGGTGTGCGTGGGAAGCACGAGGTCTCCTGCCTTACCTGTGTGAGCGGAACTCACCCCTCCACGGGGAGCATGCTCAGGACCAGGATGGCTGTCCCTGGTTGTGCCCATGCCGAGGGAATGGGGACGTGGAAATAGGAGGGTGCATCAGATGTGGGGCGAGACTCTCAGGACTCTGGCCAAGTGGCCAGTTTGACCTTTGCTGTGAGGAACCCTGGGGCAGAGATGTGGTCAAGTAGGTGCCCAGTGGAGGCGACGCTCCTCTCTGAGCTCACTGTTTCTTGTGTCCCTCAGGAGTCGGAGGCTCACATCCAGCAGCTGAGGTCAGAGTGGCAAAGGTAAAGTCCCAGCCATCTGCTCCCCTCCCGCCCAGCCCCAGGTCAGGACCCCTTGTGCAGCCTGTCTGAGGGGCGGTGCTTAGTAGGGGCTGCTCATGGTGAGAGGTGCCTCTGCAGCAGGACCAAGGTGTGTGGGCTGCCTGCAGCCAGCGTCCTTTCTGCCTCGTGCAGGCCGCTGCCTCAGCCCACCGTCCACAGTTGGTGAGGCGAGAGGCTGCACCAGAGCGGGTCATGGGATCAGATCTGAATTAGCTCTGGGACAGGGATGCCACCCTCTGGCTTCTGGGCTGTGTCCTACAAGCCACTCTCTAAGAGCAGGCCCTGCTTAGTGGGCACCACTGTATGATAGAAGCCGACCAAGGGTTGCTCTTTCTTCCTCTCTCTGGGACTAGGATGACCCAGGAGGCCTTCCAGGAGAAGGCGATGAAGGAGCTGGGGCGGCTGGAGGCCCAGTTAGCCAGCCTGAGGCAGGAGCTGGCCACTCTGTCCCTGAAGCAGAGTGTTGTGGCAGATGAAGTGGACCTGCTGCCCCAGAAGATTCAGGCTGCACGTGACGACGTGAGTTGGAACCATCTGAGGGCCCTGCCAAGCACCCTCTGCTCTGAGTCCATCTGCCCTGGGGTCTGCACAGCAGGAGCCTCCTGTCCCGGCCTGTTATCTCCAGGGTACCACGGCAGAGCTGGACTCGGCACAGGCCTGGGCCTGCCTGGCCCAAGTGCCTGTTTCTCCTGGATGCCCAGGGATTGTGGTTCATCAGCCTTTCCTCTAAGGGCCTCCCTCCCGCCCAGCCCTGCTCCCCAGCTAACTACCACCCCGCCTGGCCTGGCTTTGCCACAGCAGCCTCTGCTACTCCTGCAAGCCTCTTAGTAACACCATGTTTTGTCCCTAGGTGGAATCTCAGTTCCCTGCCTGGGTCAGTCAGTTCCTTCTCCGAGGTGGAGGCACCCGCGCTGGCCTCCTCCAGAGAGAGGAGATTCAAGTTCAGCTGCAGGAGCTGGAGAGCAAGATCCTCTCCCACATGGCGGAGATGCAGGGCAAGTCGGCCCAGGAAGCTGTGGCCTCCCTGGGACTGACGCTGCAGAAGGAAGGCGTGGCCGGGGTCACAGAGGAGGTGAGGAGCAGGCACCCCACAGACACACTGCTGTTCTCACTGGGAGCTGGAGGACTGGGAGGTCTCAGACCCCAGCTCCTCACTTCCAGGACATAAGTGGCATGAGGAAGCTCTGACGTTTGCCTTGGGCCCAGTGGAGGTGGGTGGAGATAGCACCCATACCTTCCTGGGTGCCAGCATGGCACAAGCCTAGAGGGTCAGTCCACAGTGCCCAGCCTATGGCAGCAGGACGGGGCAGGCTCATCTCCTTCCCATGGTGACTGTGTCCTGGGCCGTGATTTAGCAGGTGCACCGGATCGTGAAGCAGGCCCTGCAGCGCTACAGCGAGGACCGCATTGGGATGGTGGACTACGCCCTGGAATCAGGAGGTGTGTGCCCCACCTCCTCCACGTGCCTTGTCATGGTCCCCACCCTCAATAGCTGGGCCCCAAATCAGTACATGTCACCCAACACAGACTCTTCACCAACGAAGGGATGGTCCAGGGAAGCAGGAGGTACCCAGGCAGCAGAGGGGCGGTATCTCAGCTGCTCCCTGGGTCTGGGCAAGGGCAAAGGCTGGGCCTGGGCACCTGCCCTGTCCTCAGTGAGGAGACAGGCAGTGGCAGCCTCTCCTGGCGGCTCCAGCCTTCATGCCAGGGTTCCTGTGGCTGGCAGCCTGAGCTGGTCGTCTGGGTCTTCCCCTCCAGACACCCACCCTGTCCTTCTTTCCTGTTTCAGGGGCCAGTGTCATCAGCACCCGATGCTCCGAGACCTATGAGACCAAGACAGCTCTCCTCAGCCTCTTCGGCATCCCCCTGTGGTACCACTCCCAGTCACCCCGTGTCATTCTTCAGGTAGGCAACAGGGCTCAGGGCACATTGGGACGTGGCCGCTTCTCCAGTCAGCCAAATTAGACTTGGGGCCTCATACTGATTTATCTTCTCTCCACTCCAGCCAGATGTGCACCCTGGTAACTGCTGGGCCTTCCAGGGGCCCCAGGGCTTTGCCGTGGTCCGCCTCTCTGCACGCATCCGCCCCACAGCTGTTACCTTAGAGCATGTACCCAAAGCACTGTCACCCAATAGCACCATCTCCAGTGCCCCCAAGGACTTTGCCATCTTCGTGAGTATCGACCGGTGTGGGGCTGGAAGGGTTGTAGGAGTGTCCTGTGGGTATCTGCCGAGATTCCAGCTGGGGTCACTGGCTGGGAGGCAGGGAGTGGACTTGGAAGAAGTGGAGCCAGGGACGGCACATCAGTCCCAGTTATCTCAGGCTAGAGGAAGAAACCATGGCATGTGCTATTAAGTGATCATCACTGGTTACAGAGAAGTCCTGTGGTAGCCATTTCCAGTGCCCAGACCCTTTGCAGCTCCTGGGGGATCCTGTCTGACCTGCAGAGTGGGAGGGAGTCACACTCTCACTCCCTGCCTCTCCCCTCCATCCTGTCACCCTCTTGCAGGGGTTTGATGAAGATCTGCAGCAAGAGGGGACACTTCTGGGCACGTTCACCTATGACCAGGATGGGGAGCCCATTCAGACCTTCTACTTCCAGGTAGAGACCCATGAACTAGTGGGTGCAGCAGATGTCTTCCTGGCACTTACTCTGCCAGGCATAGGGTTGAGAGAGAGATGCAGTCCCTGTTCTGCCCTCCTCAGATCAGGCAGCAGAAGTGGAGAAGACCAACTTTGTAGATGGCATAGGGGAGGGTCCCCTCTGGAAGGGCACGTCAGGGAAGCTTCCTGAAACGGGGCACTAATGAGGCAAGTTTATGAAAGAAAGATTGGGTTGACAACTGAAGGGCATTCTAGGAGAGCGCAGGGCATGGCCAGCTAGGCTCAGACAGGACCTGTGTCTTAAACTCAAGTGGGCATCAGATCTCCCAGGACCCTTAGGAACAGACTCCAGCCTCCACCCCAGTAGTCTGATTTCTTAGGGCTGATGGGCCCCAGGGACCCGAGTTCAAACACACCATCCAGTGAATTCAAGAAAAGTGAAGAATTAGGTGGGTGAGGGATTGTGAGAGGGGAGAGAGGGGTAAGAGGCAGGAAGAATGGCCTCAGAGAGGCCCTCAGGGCCAGGGGGTGGGTGAGGATGGCATTGCTGTAGGTAACAGTATGATGTGCATTTTTATTAAGGTCTAAATAGTGACTCCAAGGAAGGCCAGCCTGGAGCCAGGGATCTAATTCAGGAAGTGGTGGTGGGGAACATGCCAGAACTGATCCGGTCTGCACAGGGTGTCGGGGTGAGGATGAGGCAGTGGGAAGGCCCCCGAGCTCAGGCTGGGGGAGAATAGGGGGCAGAGGCAGAGCAGGGGACAATTTACAGGTTACCAGCATTAAGGGTCTAGGAGCTGGTACCCAGAGGGGCTAATGCAGAGTGGGGAATGGGTTTGCCTACTGTTTTCCCAGTTGCTGTTGAAGGACTAGATGTGAGATGGTTGTCATCAGTTTGGGGATGATGATGGGGTCTTTGCAGGGGTTGGGTTTCTCAGGGTACGGGAGAGGCCAGGGGAGAGGATGGGCAGAAGGCACCACACCTGTGGCATCAGGCAGGAGAGATATGCTACAAATGCTGCCTCAAACATTGTGGCTTTGAAGCACAAAGGACAGGCTGATGGGCACTTGAGAAGGCCCACACCATCATGCACCAGGGTCCCCACGAGGGGAGCTCTAGCTGCTGATACAGTGACAAAGCAACTGCAGAAGAACTCGTCCAGCTCTTGACTGAACTGTGCTGTTTCTCAGCACCAAGACCACTTATATGTGGTCTGAGGGCAGGGCTTAGTGCAGCTCACATGGGTCAGTTGATGGCCAGTGTAGAATCTTGGTGTCCCAGAGGGCCCTTGGCCCTTGGGCTGCACTCTGTGCCAGGAGGCTGAAGACAGGCACATAAGAAGCCAGAGACTCAGGGGAGAGGAGGGTCTCTGGTCCTAAGGGTGATCCTGTCCCCCACCTATCCTCTGTCAGTGAGGTCTCAACGGACTCTCTGACACCATCAACCCTTCTTCTCTACCCAGGCTACTAAAATGGCCACCTACCAGGTGGTGGAGCTGCGGATCCTTACCAACTGGGGCCATCCCGAGTACACCTGCATCTATCGCTTCCGGGTGCATGGGGAGCCTGCTCACTAGTCCTGTGAAGCTTCTCGTGCCTGCTGCCAGCCATCTGGGAGGCTTGCCCCTCCCACATGCACCCCTACTCTAGGAGTGCGTGTGCAGCACCCCACCTCCAACCCCACAAGCTTGATCAGCGCTCTGACTTCCAGGAGCAAGAAAGAAGAGCCCTGGCCCTGGGGAGATGAGAAAGAATGTGCAGGGTTTTGCCAGGCAGCGGGCAGCCCACGGTGGCCAGCAGGTTCCAGTGCTTCCAGCACCCTTCCGTCT
This sequence comes from Urocitellus parryii, assembly GCF_045843805.1. NCBI lineage: Eukaryota > Metazoa > Chordata > Mammalia > Rodentia > Sciuridae > Urocitellus > Urocitellus parryii. Next base: position 9,664,071 of record NC_135535.1, read on the forward strand.
CCAGACTGGGTTGGCACCATGGGGTGTACATAGCATACCAGGGGGGTGGGGAGGCAGGCCACCACCCAGAGAGCTCCTGGTGGGGGTAAAGCAGGTGGGAAGTGGTGGTGGGCCCCACCTGACCGGGGGGAGGAGGTTGCTCAGTATCCAACTGCTGTGCTCTGCCCGAGAGGCTAGTGTCACGGATTGGCCCGCGGGGATCCCAAGGGGCTTCTTTAGAGGCCTGTTTTATCTTAGGTAGAGGTGGGCCATGGGCTTCTTATACCCTGGTGGGGACTGCTCCTGTGCACCTCTTAAGGCTGCTGCCTGTGCCAGCCTGTTGGAGTCCCCTGTGCTGGGGGCAACCATGGCTTTTTCTCTCCTGATGCCAGGGCAAAGCTTGCTCTGCCCCCCATTCCTGCTAGGGCCCGCCTGTGTCCCAGAGCAAGCTTCCCACATTCTCCAGCTGCAGGGGCCTAGGTCTACCTTTGGGGTCATTAGCATTTGGGGTTACCTAGGAGGGAGGGGACAGGAGATCTCCTTGTCCAGTGGTAATGACCGTGACAGTGCCATATGACCCAACAGTGCCATTCAGGGTGTCAGGTGGGAGGAGGGCTGTCTGCAATGAGGAGAGGGGCTTTAGACCCACGGATGGCCCTGCTGTACAATGTATATATTTTTCAAGGTCTGTTTTTTAACTTCAAAGCTAAGGGCTTGATTCCTAGCCCCGTTCTGTGGGGCACTAGGTGGTTCTCCGCAGGGCTTGGTCCTGGCCTGTGGGGAGAGGGCAGGACCTGACTTGGCTCTGAGGCTGAGGTGACGATGAAGTAGTGGCCCCTGCACAGCCCTGCCCCTGCCCCAAGACAACCAAGTCTCGTTCTGCGCTCTCCTGTCACAGATGCTGCACTGTTGGTTTTTAATTTTTTTATCTTCAGATTCTAATTTATGGCTATGCAAAAATAAATAAATAAAAGGATGCCAGGATCAGCAGAGCGTGGCTCTTCTCTGGCTGCCGCACAGGCAGCCGCTCTTGGGGAAATGGGGCAATGAATTCTTAGTCACATCAGTGTCCCCGAAGGCTTACTCCTGAAATCTGGAAACCCAGGGCATTTGGTCAAAACCCAGTTGTGACGGGGTTGGGACACAAGGCAAGATCCTCTCCAGTGTTTTTGGGCTCAAGGGCTGTCAGGAGAAAAAAAAAATGGCTTCAGGAGCCGTCATGCAGAAGAGGCCTTTCCTGTCTATCCCGCTGGGATAGGCTCCTGCTGCTTCACCTCTAGGGTGTCAGTAGGCAGGTGGACCCATCTACAAAGTGGTCATCTAGCCATCTCCATCCACATGCCATCCTAGGACCTTGCTCCTGGTAAAGATCCCACAAATACCTGCTCAAGTACAGAAGGGTCAGGCCACTGATTTGAGATCAATGGATCAACAACTTTATTCTTCATCAACTACAAATGGGCTGGTGTTCTGTTCCAAAGGGACACATGGGAAGGCTAAGACCTGAAGAGACCTGTTAATGACAGTAAACACTGAATTCAGTTAACTCCCTGCTGGCAGGTGTGGGACTGGGGACCAGAGCCACCCTCCCAAGTGAAGGCAGGGGCCAGGGTCATAGCTAGAGCTCCTGAGCACACAGAATGGCTTTGGCATCCACCACTGCTTATAGGGGCAAAGAGGTTAAAAAAAGTTTGGCCATGGCTAGAGCCCTGCCCTGCCCAGCCCACCCCAGAGCCTCATCAAGAAGGCACCAGGCCAGAGCCAGCAAAGCTGATGGGAAACAGCAACACACAGAGATGGCAAGAGCCCAAGGACAAGCCAGGCAGCCAGTGGGGAGAGCCGCAGGGCAGTTGCTGGTGCAGGCCGTACTCAACATCCACCGTGCTCACCCCCACCAGCTTGTTTCCTCAACTAGGAAACCAGAGCTAACAATGCCTACCTCAGAGACGGTAGCCGTGTATGTCCACGGCCATGTGCATGTGAACCCACCTGGCAGTCCTGGCCACTCAGCAGACACCCCAGTGCCATGCTTCTCTCTAGCTGCCCAAGGTGCCGGGCCTCACGCATGCACTCAACCCACAGCCCCTGATGCAAGATCTGCTGCTTGCAGATGACGAAACAAAACAAGGGTAGAAACGTCCCGTGTGACAGAGTTGGCTAAGGAGCCTCACCTGCCTGGAGGGAAGCAGGGTTCTTGGTGGCCAGCCCTGCTGGGCTGCCACCAGGCACTGAGGAGCAGGCAGATCCACAGTGTCCCTGTGGCAGCATCTCCACACAAGGGCCAGACAGGGAACAGGACACTGTCAAGTTGGAACAAACTTTTATTGTGAATGCTGGTCTGGTCAGTCCAGGGCCACGGGGCAGTGGTAACTAGAAACAGCTAGGAGGGAGGAAAGGACAGGAGAGGGCTGGGGACAGGAAAGAGGCAAGGCTGAAGGACCTAGCCCACCGGGTGTCTGCCCTGGCTAGAAAAGACCCCTTGTCCCTCTTACCCTAAATGAAGGGCTATAGAACAGCTCAGTCCTGGCAGGACGGGGCCATGTCACTGTCTGGTCTGGGCAGCCTTACTTCCCAATGCTTCATAAGGGCTAAATGCTCTGTGCTGAGCCTGACAGTCCTTCTCACTGCCCCACACGCCCTCCCTGTGCCCTAACTGGGGTTCAAACCCTGGGGCTCAAGCCCTTCACTGCTGTGCTCCAGGAGCTGCCCTGCTGGGTAGACACGGCGGGAAGGGGGAGTTCCAGTCCTAGTCCCACTTACAGCAATGCCCCTTTCCCCAACAACAGGCGGCGCTAGAAAATAGGATCCTGAGCAGGTCCAGACCCAGCCTTGTACCAGTGCCCAAAGGCCAAAGTCCAAGCAGGAGGTGGCTCGTGGGCAAGAGACCCTCCAGACTGGGCAGACTGGCAAAAGCCAGGAACAGCCGGGCCAGCCCAGGCAAGCACAGGATTGTCTCCAAGGGGAAGCCACCAGGTCTTTGGATCCACGGCAAGGGCCAGAGTTAGGGGAGAGTCCTACAGTCCAGTCGCCATTCCTTCCACACGTCACAGGTATGACTGAAGAGTTTTTGTCATTACCTGTTTGAGGGCTTAAGGGGAAAAAGACGGACAGAAAAGGGAAACCACTACTTTCTCCCTGTTAAAACCCCCAGGATTGAGGATGCCCTGCTCTGGCAATGGAAGACACCAAATCCCAGAAGCCCCTGCCCTGAGGTCAGTCTGGTGGAGAGGCTGCCAGTGCCCAGAGGAGCAGTGAGCTGAGGCTGCGGTGGCTCCGTGGCTCCTGCCATCCCCTAAAGGCTCTGAGGCTCTCACCAAGACAGACACGTGGATGGAGGGACAGATGGTTAGTCGGGCAGCCAGCTCCTGGAGGCTGGTGGCCAGCCACGGAGGAGAAAAGGGGAGAGACTGACAGGGCCCTGGTGGGCCTCACTCCTGCAAAACACACACACGCACACGCACACGCACACACACACACACACACACACAATCACTGAGAGATATAATAAAAAGAATAAAAACTAAGGGCCAGATGTACAAAAGACGCATGAGTGAGGAAGGAGGCAGGGAGGGGCAGGAGACGGTCAGTCCTCGGGAAGCCTGGCCGCCTTCCTCAGCTTATAAATTACAACCCCCTGGAAAACAGGGGTGGGCAGCGAGGAGGCTCTGGCTGGGGCCTGGGGTGGGCGGGTGGCGATCAGAGCTGCTGTGCCCAGCTGGTGAGCAGTGGCCAGAGAGTGAGAATCCCTGGGTGGTAGGAATGAGCCAGGGAAGATTCAACAGCCGCTGGCAGGAGTCACACAGGCCCCCTGGGACTTCACCTTGTGGCGCTGGCCCCCTCGTCGCCGACCCCCACTGCCGGGCTTGGGCTGAAAGAGAGAAGAAGAATTTGAGAAGCACTGGTCCCTCAGGAACAGGGCAGCAGAGGGGCAGTGGGCAGGCCAGGGAGCCTAGCCCCAGCCTAGCCAGGAGTTTATGAGGTGACCATGCACAGGACCTCCTGTCTGTAAAATGGAGCTATTTAGAGAAACAGTCAAACACGAGTGGACATTTACCACTGCTGAGGTGGTGACAGGTGGACAGGGACAGAAAAGAAGGAATAAGAGAGGCTCAATGAGGAGCGGGGAGTGTGAAAGCATGGGGGGCACACAGACCCAGGAGAAGCCTCCTCTGCCGGTCAGAGGAGAAAGACACTAGAGAGGTGCACAAGGGTGCCCGTCCTGGCGGCACACACAGCTTCTGAAGAGGCAGCCACAAGCAGGTGCCAGCACCTGCTACACAGAACATCCAAGGCCACCTCCCCTCACTCTGGCAAGGGACAAAGGAGGACCTCTAAGGCAGCATTCCTCAAACTTGCTGGACTGCTGTACACACACATCACCCACACAAGTAATATTCACTCTTACAATGAACCTAAACCCTGCCCCCGGTCCACTCTATTTCATTAAAACCAAATGCTAGTCAGAACCAATTAAATTGGCTTTCTGTGGGCCAGCCATGTCTCTCAGTTTGGAAAACAACTTTGATGTTACCCACATGCCAGGAGCTGTGGAAGTGCTCCTCTCCGTGCATGGGCTCTCCTGTGGTCCCCCTCTACCCAATCAGCCACACCCTCTCCTGCCACCCTGCCCAAGGCCACAAGAGGCCCGCTCACCTGTGGCTGGAGACTGCTGGCTGCGGCTGGCTGCCCCATGGCTAGAGAGGAAGCCTCATCTCCAGGCAGGGCTGCCCCTACTGCCAGCCCACCAGATGGGCCCCCTTCTTCTCGTTTGGTCAGAGGTCCTTTTTTTGTTGACTGCATTTTAATCTGCTGGGGCTTGGAGTTCATTGGCGAGTTGTTGGTGGTCTGGAGGAGCTGTGAGAGACGTGGGAATGAGGGTGAGGCCAGAGCTGAAGGGCAGCATAAGTTTAGCAGCCTGCCCCATGTCCCTGTCCCTGCTCCATTCTAAGGGACTTCTCATGGCTTGGCTAGCTTGGCTGGTCCCAAACAAGGCAGATGATAGAAGGACCACGCCAGGAGGTGGAGTCGACAGATCTTCCCATCCTTATTCTACTACAGACTACTATGACCTCAGGACTGTCACGTCATCTCCTGCCTCTGTGCACCCAGAAAGCTCCCAGTCCAGCTGTCATTCCTGCAGAGAACTTCCTGAACCTCTTTGCCACCTTGTACTCAATCAGCTCCTTGGCTGGAATCTAGCCTGGTCAGTCTGCTCTGGGCCAAGTTTTAACTTCAAGCCTCCCAAAGAGGCCAAGTGGATTCCTTATCAGCTGGAAATATTTGCAGCGTATCAGAAATCGTAAAAGCTACCATCCTGACACAGAAGCTTCCCCTGTGGCCAAGTTCAATCTCAAAAATAGCAGGGAAGACGCCTACTAAGTCCCAGAGAGTACTACGTGTATGCTGTAGTCTCTGCCAAACTCTCAGATAGCCCCAGAGGCAAGCAGGCCTTTAAGGAAAAGAAGCCCCAAAGTCCCCATGGAGGGCCTGAGGAAGGCCATTTGGGAGGAAGGGCTAGTCTGTGGCTGATTCCAAGATCTTGGATTTGTGGAGACCACTTCTTCCTCTGAATAAACAGGGGTCAAACTCTTCATCAAATGTCCATGGCCATGGGTAAGGTCTGCAGAGGGCAAAAGGTGGGCTCTGAGACACACGAACAGCTCCTGCCCCAAGGGACTGCACACCCATGTACCCTGAGCTGTTCAGCACTCACTCCAATAGGACTTGCTGCCCTTGTCCCTCATGTATAGCCCCAACCAGGCCAAGAGATACTCTGCCCACTGCTGCCCACAGGAGAACATCATGCCCCAAGGCCAGCTCCTCTTCTCCAATGTCATCACCAAAGCCTGGGATGGGAAGCCAGGGACACCTCCTATGGGAGCAAGAACCCTGGGCACCCCCAGGGTTCTTAAAAGGATCTTGTGGGGGCTGGGGCTGTGAATCAGCTGTAGAACGCTCACCTAGTACGTGCGAGGCCCTGGGTTTGATCCTCAGCACCATATAAAAATAAATAAGTAAAAACAAAAGTATTGTGTCCAAAAAAAAAAAAAAAAAAGGATCTTGTGGTGCTCATGATCACTAAGCTGGAGTGGCAGGCCAGGTCTGCCTCAGGCGTACCTTGGTGATGGTGCCCACGGCCTTGGTACGGCCTTCCCGGAACACCAGCCGCTGGTCTATGTGTAGGTACTCAGGAGTCTTAATGAAGCGGAAGTGGACAGTGGCTTTGTCCCCAGTGCGCAGGCAGTCCTTGTCCATGCTCAGTATGGTGGCTGTCTGCCTGATGCTCCCACAGTGCACTGCCAAGGGAGCCAGGAGGTCAGGACAGGTTGGAGGCACCCTGGGGCCTCAGGACAGGGAGGCAGTAAGCAAGGCATGAGACACACCTGAGTTCAGCATGCAGGGTGGGGCTGAGTCAAGGGCATCGGATGCCTGGAAGCTGAGTGCACCAGGGCAGGCTGGAGGTCAACTCCGCTTCCCTCACCCACACTCTTCTCACCTTCCCTGTGGTTAGACCACCTGCCCCACCTAGGCCCGCACAGCCAGGGGCCCCAAGCTCCTGGGATTCTACGACTGTGAGCGCCTGGAGGGATGGGCCCTCGCTGGTGCCTCTGTGGTCCTAGCACCTCAGCAACACCACTGGGCACAGGAGCAGCACTCAGCAGTCATGCATTTAGGGAGGAACATAAGGTCCTCACAGACAGGTCTGGAAGCCCCCAAGTCCAAATGGAGGGGACTTCAGTGAGCCTCTGCAGAACCTGATAAATGAGGTAGGTGGCTCAAAGGTAGGACTAAGGGAATGGCTTCTTAGGACAGAATGGAAACCTGTCAGAGCTGGAATAATGGGGCCTGGGTCAGCAGAACACCCCTTGTGGGGAGCTGGAGTGGGGCCTCCGAGGCTGGCAGAGCATTAGACACCTACCCATGGCCTGGTAGCGTGGGCTAATCGTAGTAGGATGGTGGAGTACAAGAATCTCGGCCTCAAATTCCCAGGAGGCTTGGGGATTCAAGCGTGGGGAAACCATCACCATGCCCTTCCGGATGGATGAGCGCTTGATCTGAAAGAAAGGAAGAACCGCAGATCTTAGGGATGATGGGGGCTTAGGTTCTAGTCCCCAGTCTTAGAGAATCAGGAGTCTAAGTATAGAATCACCCACCCAGCCCTGCCCATCATCACCTTCTGGGGGGACAGCACATATTACTGCCATATGGGAAGCTAAGCATCGTTCTGTCGGGTCAAGAAAGGCTCCATGCAGGAGCCGAGATTTCAGTTAGCGGCCTGGGAGGAAGGCGAGGAGAAAGGGCAGGCGAGCACTTAGGTGAAAGGAAGAGAGTGAGCATGACTTGACCACTGGAGAGAAAAGGCAAAGGGCCAATCTTTCTGGTTAATTTGATTGGTGGGAAAAGTAGGTGACCCCAGAGCTGGCAGGCACTCCAAATCCCAGGAGTCAGAACACCAAAGGGGAAGAGGTTCTGGCCTAGGGACGCTCCTGTCTGACTGCATCATTAGCTTGCGGCACCTGCTCAGGCACCAGGAGGACCAAGAGGCAGGCAGACCTGGGATCAAGTCCTGGTTCTGGATTTTACTGGTTTTGTGTCTTGGGCAAGTCATTGGGGTCTGAGCCTCAGTTTCTTCATCTATGAAAATAAGGTTGGTAATCCCCACCTTGCAGAGCAGACAGAGGACCAGAAATGGAAGGTAAGCACCTGGCTTATCTGTGACACAGCCCATGGGGAGATTTTGGAACTACCCACACTCACCTTCTTCAGTGCAAAGGAGGCTGTCTGGCCCCCCCGCACCTCCTTGACAGGCATGCGCTTGCGATGAATCGACTTGACCGCAATGGAGAGGAAGTTGCCCAGGGGATCTGGGCCCAGCAACAGCGTGTCATTCAGCTTAATCAGACCCCTCAGTGTTGTCCCTGACACCACTGTCCCCACACCCTGCCAAGGAAAGACCCAGCTTAGTGAGTTCATCCCCATCAAACCATTCCCTGATGCCCCTGGAGGAAATGCCCACCAGCCACCCTCCTGCCCAGTCCACCTGAGGCCGCTCACCGGAACAGAGTATGTGTCATCAATCTGGAACTCAGCAGGCTCCTCCTCCCTGTAGCTGGTTCGAGGGGACAGGAGGTTGAGGAACATCTTCAGGAGATCCAGGTTCTCACCTGTAACGTTGGAGATCTGGAATATCGGGCACATCCTAAGTGGACGGAGAGGAGAAGAAAGAAGGGACAAAGAGCTCAGGTGGCAGCTCCTGCCTTGCCGACTAATGGCCACCTCTGCCTCATCTGCCTCCAGAGGCTCAACCCTTCTACCCTCAGTCTAGTAACTCCTAGCCCCTGCTGCCCCAAGGCCTTTTCTGGTTTATTTTGTCTCTGAAACCTATCCCCTCCTGCCCACTGCTGGCCCATGTTGGAACCTCACACCTGCCTCTTCTTCCTCCAGCATATGTGCTTGCTTAAAATCCCTAACCCTCATCAGGGGACACAGCCAAGCACCTTCTCCCAGCACTCACAGCCCTTCATGCTCAGGCTTGTTGCCACCTCTGCAGATTCACTTCACCCAGGATCCTATATTACAGCCAGACCATAGGACCATCCCTTCTTCTAAAGCTGGCTGCTTCCTGGTCCCACAGATGTGCTCACTCTGACCCTCCTTCCCGAGTTCCTGCCCTCTTATCAATTTACCAGACTCTTCACATCCTCCAGAGTTCATTTCAAATACCACTTCCTCCTTGTAACCCTTCCTGGACAGACACTCTTCAACTTCCCGAGGCTCTGAGAGAGCTTTTGGTGTCTGTCATTCATGATGACATCTGATTTCCCATCGTAGTCATCTAAATGGCTGCTATCTCCTATTCAGGGAAAATTAAGCTCCCTGAGATCATAAATTACATATTCCCCAAAGCTCCTGCAATAGTGTCTACACAGACTAGAAAAAAACAAAATGAATGGGGTGGAGCTGGGTTCCCTGAAACGTGCCCCCTCTACTGGCCAACTGGTGACACTGAAGACAGCACCAGGCTGGAAGAAAAGGAAAAAACCCGGGCTGCTCAAGGTCCTTTATATACACCAAGCCAGGAGACAGACAGCTCCCAAGAAGGCCCAAGGCTCTGGACTGAGTTAACCAAGTTCACTGTTACCAAGAAAGTATCTCCAACCAAGAAGCTGAACGCCTTGAGGATCACGCTCAACCATCTCTGAATCCTTAATGTCTGGATGAAGAGCCTGAGAACAAACATCTAATAAATAGGGTTTTGTTTTTTTGCCCTGTGGCACTGGGGATCAAATCCAAGGGGCCCCGTACCATTGAGCTATGTCCCCAGCCCTTTTTTTATTTTGAACAGATTCTTACTAAGCTGCTTAAGACCCACCTACCTCAGCTTCCCGAGTAGATGGGATTAAAGGCATGTGTACCACTGTGCCTGGCTCCAAAAAATATTTATGGAATGAAAGGATACATTAAGGAGGAATTGCCAAAAACCAATCTGTGATTAGAAAGCTTTTGAGAAACAGTATAAAAAAGAAAGCTGGGCATGGTGGGCAGGCGTAATCCCAACTCCTCAGGATGCTGAGGCAGGAGGCTAACAAATTCAAGGCCAGCCTGGGCAACTTATTGAGAACCTGTCTCAAAATAAAATTTTTTAAAAAAGAGCTGGAACACTGGAGGCAGTGGCGTATGCCTGTAATCCCAGTGGCTCAGGAAGCTGAGATAAGATTGTAAGTTCAAAGCCAGCCTTAGCAAAAAGCGAGGCACTAGGCAACTCAGTGAGACCCTGTCTGTAAGTAAATTATAAAATAGGGCTGAGGATGTGGCTCAGTGGTCGAGTGCCCCTTAGTTCAGCCCCTGGTACCCCACATCAAAAGGGGAGGGCTGGAGCTGTAATTCTAGAGACTTGGGAGGCTAAGGCAGGAGGATCACAAGTTTGAGGCTAGCTGTGGCAATCTGGTAAGATCCCATCTCAAATAAAAAATAAAAGGGGTAGGATATAGCTCAGAGGTAGAGTAACACTGGGTCTAATCCCCAGTATTGCAAAAATAAATAAATAATCAAAAAATAAGATACAAAACAATCATAAAAATGGTTGTATATCTATCATACACCAAGCCAGACCCAGAGCTAAGTGCCTTACATGTACATCACTTCCAACACTCAAAAGAGTTCTGTGAGGAAGCTAATATTGTTCCCATTTCACAGCTAAGAACAATGAAGTCTCAGCTGGGATTTCAACCTAATTGAGGCCAACATTTCAGAATCTGAGCCACACTGGCCATGGGAGCTATACAGCAACCTTCTGTTTCCTCCCATCTCTGAATAACAAGTGTCCATGAGACCTTATGCCTGGACAGACTGCCATTTCAGGCCTGCTGCTCCCCATGGCCCTGCAGACACACACACTCCCCACCCATTACCTCTCAGAGCTGAAGTTGGAGGCAGTAACAATCACGTCATCCTTGCTCTGCACTAGCACAGGGATCTTCCGGCAGCCTGGTGACTTCAGCAGGCGCTGCAATAGCTTCAGGGTTTCTTAAAGAATAAAATGGAACAAAATTAAGGGATATACCCATCTCTTTGGCCAGGCTTCCAGGGCAGAAAGGTCCATCATTACTGATGCAAGGAGACAGACAGACAGATGAACCAGTGTTAAGTGCCACATGCCTGAAGATGCAAAAAGAAGGATCAAAACTTTGGGTGGGTACATTTTTACTTAAGTAGAAAGGGCACAGATGGAGTCTCTTCTAGACTAAGTCTAAAACCTGGCAGATTTCTCCAGTCTCTTAGAAGATCCACATCCCACAGACAAGTGATTCAGGAAACCCCAAGAAAGACAATGTTCTCCCCAGAATGTTCTGCTTCCTAGATAAAAATCTCATCTGACCAAAGGATCTCCTGGTCATTCAGAATTCTGCAGAGACCATTATTAAGAGGCTTTCTAACAAGACAGAGTCTACTTATCTTTCTAAATTTGTATGTGAGGAAAAGGTGCACAGAGAACTCGTCCTGCAAGCCTGGTTGGACACTTTGATGGTAAAAAGCCACCAGGCCCTCTGTTCAGATTCCTCCATATATATTCAGCACTGATGGCAGAGCCCAATACCTGCTGCCAAGGGTCTTATGAAAAAAGGAGCCAGATTAGGGACCTTAAGAATTTGGGGCTGGGGATTTAGCTTAGTTGGTAGAGTGCTGGCCTCGCATGCACAAGGCCATGGGTTCAATCCCCAGCACCACACACACACACACACAAAAAGAATTCTGCAACTGGAACCAAAAGTGACAAAGAGAGGAAAAATCTAGGCTGTGCTCAGATCAAGAGCTAAATAGAGGAGGAATAAGCAAAAGGTTCTGGGCTGACAGAAATTCAGGTTAAGGTCTGAGCACAATATAAGGAAACAGAAGATTCTGGGCTGAAGTCCTGGTAGCAGAGGTACAGTTGGTGAGAGGCTACCACCAGCTGGAGGAGACTTCACTTACCTTGTAGGATGTTGGCAGGACACATGTCAATTTTGGTGACTACTACAAAGACGGGTACATTGAGTGCCAATGCCAAGCCCAGATGCTCCTTGGTCATTCCCACAATGCCAGCATTGCTGCCCACCTGCCCCAACGCAGAAAGAAACTGTCAGGACAAGGAAGGCAGAAGATGCCCTGGGTGGGCACGGGGGCTCAAAGAAGGCTATCAGTCCTCAAATTGGATCTGGCTTAACATCTCCAGCCCTCTGTTTTTCTTGGTTACAGTAACAGTAGATTACCCATACTTTTATAAGTTATATGCTCAAGTATTTGGGGTAAAGAGTCACTGTCTTCAAGATACTTTCAAATGATTAAGTCAAAAAAGGAAAAAAAAAATACATGTACCCATATGTATCTATCACATTAATTATTAATGAATCTAAATGATGGGTTTATAATATTCATTTTACAGCTCTTTCAACTTTGCTCAATGTTTGAAATTAGAGGGAGAGAATATATACATATTTGCAGATATAAATATAAAGTGTCTCTGGCAAGTTCACAAAAGAACTAGAAACACTGGTTGCTTCTGGTAGGAAAGTGGAGAGAGGAGGAAGAGACTCCTCCCATCCCCTCACAGCCTCAAACATACTGGGCAAGCACTCTGCCACTGAGCTGCACCTCCAGCCTGGAGACTTGTCACCATAAGCATTTTGGTGCCCTTAACTTTTGTACCACATGAACGTATTACTCACTGAAACAAAATTAGGAGAGCAGCTGCCATGATGTGTCTGCTTGGTGCTTTGCACACTCCCAGGTGTCCTCTCTACCAGGCCCTGGTAAAATACCCCTACTTGAGGGGACGTCGACACCCACTGCTGCACAGGGCCCGACTGTTCCTTTCCCCTTTATCAGGACACTTCCAAGTCTTCTTCCTGATTGTTCCATCCCCTTTGCAATCCAACTCAGACTTTGTTCTTCTCAAGCTGGATTAGGAAGTATTCTATCACTCTATTATTGATATATTTTAAGTGTTTTTCTTTCCCCTAAGAAACCATTGCCATTGAACCGTTATAAAGTATTTCACTGTTCTCTATAGAAGTTTTAATATTTGAAACATGGCCTAAAAGCCAGACATGAACATTCCATCTGGGGTGAAAATAACTCCATCCACTGTCTTTCTGTAGCTTAGTTAGAAAAGCTTATTTTTATTTTATGAAGAATTAAAAGAGGAAGTTGAAGTCTCCAAAGAAATGATGAGGGCTGGGGATACAGCTCAGGGGTGGAATGTTTGCCTCACCTCTGCAAAGCCCTGCATTTAATCCTTAGCACACAAAAGAGGAGGAGGAAATGGTAAGGAGAAGGAAATGCTAATTACCTGATTTCATGGGTACACATTTTACACATGTATTGAAATAACCATACTACGACGGGCATGGTGGCGTACGCCTATAATCCCAGCAGCTCAAGAGGCTGAGACAGGAGAATCACAAGTTCAAAGCCAGCCTCAGCAACAGCGAGGTACTAAGCAACTCAGTGAGTCCCTGTCTCTAAATAAAAATAGGGCTGGGGATGTGGCTCAGTGGTCAAGTATCCCTGAGTTCAATCTCTGATACCTGCCCCCCTATAAAAAGAAACACCACACTACTATACCTCCATAAATTTGTACAATTATTACATAGTCATCAAAAATTTTAAAAAGAGGGGCTAGGGGGCTGGGGATGTGGCTTAAGCGGTAGCGCGCTCCCCTGGCATGCGTGCGGCCTGGGTTTGATCCTCAGCACCACATACAAACAAAGATGTTGTGTCCACTGAAAACTAAAAAATAAATATTAAAATTCTCTCTCTCTCTCTCAAAAAAAAAAAGGGGGGGGGCTAGGGTTGTGGCTCAGTGGTAAAGCTCTTGCCTAGCATGTGTGAGGCACTGGGTTCGATTCTCAGCACCACATATAAATAAGTAAAGGTCCATCAACAACTAATAGAATTTTTTTTAAGAGAGAGAGAGAGAATTTTTTAATATTTATTTTTTAGTTTTCGGTGGACACAACATCTTTATTTTTATGTGGTGCTGAGGATCAAACCCAGTGTCCCCTGCAGGCCAGGCGAGCGGGCTACTGCTTGAGCCACATCCCCAGCCCCTAATAGAATATATATATATATTTTTAAAAAAAGCTATTTTTTTTTTTTTTAGAGAGAGTGAGAGGAGAGAGAGAGAGAGAGAGAGAGAGAGAGAGAGAGAGAGAGAGAGAGAGAGAGAGACGGAGAGAATTTTTAATATTTATTTTTTAGTTCTCGGCAGACACAACATCTTTGTTGGTATGTGGTGCTGAGGATCGAACCCGGGCCGCACGCATGCCAGGCGAGCGCGCTACCGCTTGAGCCACATCCCCAGCCCAAAAAAAGCTATTTTTAAAAAATTTTTAGGCTGGGGATGTGGCTCAAGCAGTAGCGCGCTCACCTGGCATGCGTGCGGCCCGGGTTCGATCCTCAGCACCACATACCAACAAAGATGTTGTGTCCGCCGAGAACTAAAAAATAAATATCAAAAATTCTCTCTTTAAAAAAAAAAAAAAAAAAATTTTTAAACAAAAACAAAAATGTGGTTTTTTTTGTGGTGCTAGACATCAAACCCAGGGTCTTGCACTTACCTCTGAGTAACATCCCAGTCCTAGTAATTTTTTTTTTGTGTGTGTGTGTGTGTGTGTGTGTGAGGGTAGGCATTGAACCTAGGGGTGCTCTATACCCCAAGCCCTTTCTATTTTTTGAGTCAAGGTCTTGCTATATGGCCCCGCTGGCCTTGAGAATTTGCAATCCTCCCTCAAACTCCTGTGTAGCTGGGATTACAGGCATTCACCACCATGCCTGGCTCCAATGCTTATTCTAAACTGGTTTTTATACACGCCTTAATAGCAGCTGCCTCAAATATGCTCTATGGATCTTCCACTGGGATCTCTTCCTCTAGCAGCTTTTCTTACCCAGTCAAGACAGTTGGTGATGGTCCTTTGCAATGTTCAAAGAAATGAGAGATGAAATCACGTTGAGATCCCAAGAACCTCAGGCACAGAGCCGACTAGTGTTCACACAACATGCTCCACCTCTCTACTCCTCTCCAGTTTGTGGAGTTGGCCTGAGAACCTGTGTTTGTGGGGCAACTTGAGCAAGCTTGCCAGGAGCAGATGCTTGTGTTTACCACACTTATTAACACACACAGCTGAGGAACTGGGAATGGGGAAGGACTCTGGAAGGACTTGCCAAAGGGAACCTTGCTCGCTCATGTGCTCACACGCATTCCTCCCACTCCCTCTGTGAAGACCAAAGCTGTGCACAGGTTGCAGTCCTCAGCACCTCCACCCCATCCAGGGAGGAAGCTCAGGAGTCAAACACACAGCACAGTGATAAGATTCAACTTGGGGCCCTCTTCTCCCTCTCCTTTTCAGTGAATCTACATAATGAGTTGCTCAAAAATCAATCATGCCACACTAAGCTATCTGGGAGCCCAGGATAGCCTGTCACTGGGCGGTGGGCACAGTGTCAGGCACACACTCCTCCCTTCTAGGCTCTCCCGGCTGCTGCTCTGCCTCCTCATGTGAGGCACTCCCCTCTACCCTGCCTAAGCCTCCCCTCTCTGAGGGAGCCACCCGGAACACCTACTCAAAGTATCCCATGCTCTGAAGAAAACATTACTGAAGGCAATCAAGAAAGCTCAGGAGACCCCTAGGCCCCTCTAAAAAATAAGAGACATCAAATGACACCATTTCTTAACAAGAAGATCCCTCCTGATCTAACATAGAGGAGATCAAGGTCCACCCCTTGAGAAGACTATAGAGCTTGCCAAACTTACCAACCTTACCCAGCATCAGAGCCCCAAATCAACAGGCCTTCTAAATTCTTGCACATGACCCCCAGCACCCCAGAAGCCCCTCCTGAGCACATCACACTTACCATGAGCATGCAGAAGTCAGGCAAGTGGCCAGTCATGCCAAACACAGTGGTCTTCAGGTACTTCTCATGGCCAGCCAAGTCAATGAAGGTGATCACCTTAGTGGATTTCTCACAGATCTTTGTCCACTCCAGGCTGCCACCGTGGCTGTCAGGCTTGTTCACCACATTGCCTTCACTGTCAAAACCCAGAATGTCATTGCCCACACTGCTGGTGCGACCAGATTCAATCTCATGTTTGTGGCGGAAAAGCTTCTGGCGGGCAAAGCCACGGCCATTGTCCAGTTCCCCATGTGTCAGGACCCCCAGGAGCGTGCTTTTACCGGCATCCACGTTGCCCACGACTGCTACCCTGTGTACACAAACCCACACAGCATGTGAGAATCAGTGAAGAGAAAACTCAGAGCCCAGAAACTTGATCCCTGAGACCAGACTTGCCCCATGCCCCTTGGGCTCAGAGCTTTTCCTGTTCCTGGATAGGCATGAGCTATATTCAGGGAGTAGAAAGTTGCCAGAAGGTCCTGGGCTCCCTCAACAGCTATTTCCCCAAACTTCTACCACTGGGAAGAGCCCCAAAGCTACCAGAGGCACAAAATGCTCTCCTGCAACTTGGGCTTCTAGCATCTCAGACTGACGGAGCAGCTACAGGAGGCATGGCTGGGCCCCGCCCACTCTCCCCATATGGAAATATTTAGGGATGGGAAGTACAGAAATCAGGTAGAGCTCTCATGACCCTGGGCATTCTTTCCTTGCCTCAGGAAAGGACAGGAGGGAATGGGCAGAGCCAACACATCAAGTGTCCCAGGCTCCATCACTGTTCTCTGCAAAGTCCTAGCCCCCAAGGTCTTGCAGGGTGGACCTCTGCACTGTATTGAGGCCTCCTCACCTGACCTCCAGGAAGTCATTGTCTCCTACTCGTTTTCGGACCAGATAATCACGCACACGGCCACCAGCTTCCTGACGCTCCCGCAGGAGGATGACATCAGCTTCTATCTGTTCCGCCATGCTCTTCACAGTGGCGTAGGAGGCCTCCATGTCAGCTTCACTCAGCCCATACTCAGACCCATCTGGAGACAAGAGCCCAGACATCAGCAGGAGAGGGAGTCCTGACCAAGCAGCCTGCTAACCAGCTAGCCAGTCTAGCACACCTAACAAAGGCCCCGCCAGGCACTGGGAGGACACGTACCCTACCCCAGAGAAAACTCAGGCACACAAAGAGTTAAGGTGTGACAGTGCCCAGGGCTCTCCCACCAAGCAGAGCAGTAGGTAACTCATTCAAGACAATCACTGAGACTCTCCTAGGATTTATGCCAAGCCTCCTGCTGGGTGCTGGGAATACATGTGCCCTTAGTGAGCTCACAGGCCTGTAGGAGAAACAGACAGGAAATTAATTAATGGCAAGATACTTCAGTGCTGTGCTGAAGAGCTGGACAGAGGGAAGTCAAGCCTAGCCTAGGAAGCAGAGGGCAGCTCTGCAGGTGCCAACCCCAAGCTGGGTCTCCAAGGCTGGGAAATGAGCCCACACAGAAAAGAGGAAGGATGTTCTACCAGAGGAACAAAGCATGGAGCATGGTATGTCATGGTACACTCAGGGACCAGGAAGTTGCTACATGTTAGGGAACAGGACAGGGACACAGGATGGCAGAACACATGAGAGGAAGAAGCTGATACAGCAGACGTCCACAAAATAACTTTTGTACGAGATCACAGGGAACCTGGGGGTCAGGCAGGGGAGTAACATGATCAGATCAAGGTAGGTTAGAAGATCTCCTGGGCAGCAAGTGAGGGTCCAGAAAGGGGAGCATAGTAAGGAAGAAATTCTAACAATCAAGGCAAGTGATGAGGACAGGAAGATGGGGAAACAGGAGAGATTTGGGGATCGCTGTAGATATAGATTTTTAACTGAGCTAATGTGTGGCAAACAGCTGGAACAGACAGGGGAGGGAGAGGAAGGGAGGCAGATAGCAGGGATTGGCCAAATCAACCACTTGTCACTGAGCACCTATGTGACAACAGCTGTAGTTGATTTTAATTCCCACCATCGCTGCCTCAGTTGGTCAGGAGGGAGGGCAGAGCCAACACATCAAGTGTTGCATGGCTAAGAACCCTCCAGTAGGGCAGCTTCTCTTTCACCACTGAAAAAAACCCTTGCTGCACCAAGCATGCTCCTGTCTCCTTCCCTTCTCCACCCTGTGCCCTTGTCCCCTACAAACTAGCTTCTGACCCCTAAACTAAGAAAAGGAAAATCACCCGTTTCCCTTACCCTTGTCCATCTCCTGTTCTTCCTTTGACCACCAAACAGCTGAAAATAGTAGTCAACCCTTGCAGACTGTCCCCACTTTCTCTGAATCAACCCTTCCTGAAGAACTGCAGTTTTCAAATGTCTTCAATGGCTTTCCAGCTCTTCAATACCCCATGCCCTTCTCTTGACACCTAGAGCACTCACTGCCTGTCCTTCTGGAAGGATGTCCCTCTTTCCCTGCCTGCCAATCCCCTGACCTCTCTTGATGTCCTCCCTACCCTTTCTCCCCTGCTCCCGTCCCCTGAATGTCAGTCTTTTCTCATTCTATGGCTTCAGTTATCACTTTGAAACACTCATTTCTAGCACTGCTGCTTCCCTGAGCTCCATACTGCATTTCCAATGGTCTGGAAGATAACTCCTAGAAGTCTGAAGTCCAAACTCAAGCTCCAGCTACCCTCCTTTTTTATTTATTTATTTGCAGGACTGAGGCTTCAACCCAGGATGGCCTACCACTGAACTACATCCACAGCTCTTTCATTTTGAGGATAAGGTCTCACTAAATTGCCCAGGTTGGCTTCAAACTTGCAATCTTCTTGCATTAGCCTCCCAAGAATTACAGGCATATGCCACTCACTATACCTGGCAAATATCATATTTTATTATTTATTTATTTAATATTTTTAGTTTTAGATGGACACAATATCTTTATTTTAATGTGGTGCTGAGAATTGAACCAGGTGTCTCATACATGCTAGGCCAGTGCTCTATTACTGGCTACAACCCCAGCCCAAATATCACACTTTAAAAAATAACAATAAAATAATCAGCATTCATAAAGCTCGGGGTCTTCACTATAGACCCAGGAAGTAAGTATTTTTGCTCCTTTTTTCTTCTTTTTTTGCTACTGGGATTGAACCCAAGAATGTTTTAACCAGTAAACTACACTGCCAGTCCTTTTTAAATTTTTGTAAATTTTGAGACATGGTCTCACTAAGTTGTTAAGTGGCTGAGGCTGTCCTTGAACTTGTGATCCTCCTGCCTCAGCCTCCCGAGTTGCTGGGATTACAGGCTGTAACATCACCCCCCCACCCCATCCCCCACCCCCGCTTTCCCTGTTCTAATGATGACAATATCATCCTTCCAGTCAGCCAAGTTTAACACTCATCGGTCCAGGCCAATTGATCCAAGTTCTTTATCTTGCCTTTCATCCTCTGCTTACCCTTTGGCCAATCCACTGCCACCAGCCTGATTCCAGCCCTTATTTTACCCAAATCACCACAATACACTCCAACTGATCTTAGCAAATTGGGACTCTATTCCTTCCGTCCATCCTGCATAGACCCACACATTTAAGCTAAATAAACCACAGCTCTGAGATTGTCACTTCCAGATTTAAATCTCTGGCTTTCCAGACCCAGCAGCATTTCATCCTAATTCCCTAAGAGCCTCCCCAACTTATTTTATACCCCCTCCTCTGTCTACCCTGCAAGCTCTGTCCCAGTGCAAGTGGCCCAGTCACCAGTTCTCATGGGTCCCCGTGTGTCCAGCTCTATGTCTTTGCTTGTGGATTTTCTTTCCCAGACAGTTAAATTAGTACACCTCCTTCTGCAAGATTTGAACCAGTCTACTCAGAGGCCCCACAAACAGCTGTCTTCTCTATAGCATTTGCCCTGTGCAGTGCTGTCTTAAGACACACCTTCCCCTCCCCATGCATCTTAAGGATGGGGATCACATCTCAACCATTCTCTGATGCCCCACAAGCGGTATTCATTTTACATTTTACAAACATTTGTCAAGTCTTCAAATGTCTGTAAAATGTAAAATGAATAAACCAAGAGAGCACAGCTGTGACAAAGAGTTTCTAAATGCATGGGCAAGTGAGCCCAGAACCCCTTCTGGGTTAGAGAAGGGCTTGGAGCAAGTGTTACTAAGGGGAGGCTGCTGAACTCTGCCATTCTCACTGGACTCCAATTCTATCCAGCTTTCCTTGCCTCCATATAATTAATAGTAGTGCTTTCAGGTCCTGCTTTATACCAGGAACCACCACCAATGTCACCTTGTCCATCAGGGCTTTCAGTAGGTCACATTACTACTCTCCAGCATGCATCACATTCCCCACCCGGGAGTGGAGACAAAGGCCAAGGAGAAGAGCCACAGAGGACCAATTACTAAAGGCCACTTATTCAGTCATGCCCGACCCTAATCAGATTTCTGTCCTGCCAGCTTATTGACCTTTCCTATAAGCATTCTTCTGCACAATGTGCTGCAGTGCTTTCCAGACTTTTGGGAGAGTAACCTCTACAGCATGGCATTCAAGAATCCTCAGGACTGGGCCCTGCCTACCTGTGTGGCCTCCCCTCCTGACCTCACACCATCGATTCCGACCTCACTAGATTATTTCTGGTCCACTGAACAGTGGTCTCTGGTGCCTCCAGGCCTCAGGGCATGTGGTGCCTTTGCCCACTTGTCACTCTTCCCTTTACCTGGACAATTCCTGCTCATTCTCAAGGGGCAGCTCCTCTGTGTGGCCTTTCCAGACTCCCCACGAACACCTACAACACGTCTATATCCCTTGTATTCTCAATACAGCACAAGGCTCTTTTGTCAGACTTAGTATCTGATAAGCAAATAAGTTTTTTTTTTGTTTGTTTCTTGCAATGCCAATCGAACCTAGGGCCTTGCACAAGCTAGAAGAGTTCTCTACCACTGAGCTACAAGCCTGCTCCACAAATTTGTTTTTGAAAGAAATCTCATAGTCAATCAATAGCATAGGATCTTGAAAATATTACTACTAATAATTATTCTCATTTAATCCTCACTATTTCACCACGTGATAGGTTTTATTATTATTCATATTTTAAGAGAAGGAAAATTATTATTCATATTTTAAGAGAACCCAGACTCGATTAGAAATTTTTTCTTTCTTTGCGGGTATGTACTGGATTGAACCCAGGGGAATCTCTACCACTGAGCCACATCCCCAGCCCTATTCTGTATTTTATTTAGAGACAGGGTCTTACTGAGTTACTTAGCGGCTCGTCATTGGTAATGCTGGCTTTGAACTCATGATTCTCCTGTCTCAGCCTCCCAAGTCATTGGGATTACAGGTGAATGCCACCCCACCTAGCCCTTTTTAAATTTTGACACAAGGTCTTGCTAAATTGCCAAGGCTGGCCTTGAACTTGCAATCCTGTGCCTTGGCCTCCTGAGTGGTTAGGATTACAGGCGTCACCCACGCCCAGCTTCATTAGAATTTTTTAATGTCTAATCTATCCATACAAAATTTCTTGGAGGTTGGGTAGGGAAGGTGTCATTACCCCCACTTAACAGATGACGGATGTGATAAACAGGTGAAGCACCTAGGACACCCAAGAAGAAATGATGAAGCCGACCGACACCTGGAGGCCATGCATCTGGCTTAGTCCTCTAATGTTCAACTTGTTTAACTAGTTCTAACTCCTTCTGCCTCTAAAGAATTCCAGCAGGAAGGAGTCACTATGAATCTAATAGCATCCAATTGATCCATGCAAGGATGATGCTCGGGCTGATGATTGTTTGACATCTTCTCACGCTTTGCCATGGAAGGGTTACTTAGTTGTGAACTGTCAAGGCCTGGTGAAATTCAGAGTCCACATTAAAGGACAAGAGGAAAGAGGGGGTCTTAAGAATCTAGGTCTTTGAAGACCAATCCCAACACTTGTCAAATTGACCTTTGTGTGGTTTCTAAAATTTCATAAGCATGAAGTGATCTTTGAGTAGTTCATCTTACTGAAGCAGGTCAGATGTGCATCTGACAAGCTTTCAAAAGGCTATCAATGATTTCTTAGTCACCAAGTTAAATGGCCTTTTCTGAACCTGGCACGATCAGCTGCCTACGTACAATTAGACAACGCTGTCCAACTCCCTCCATCTCTTGATATGCATCCTGTCGGTTGCCTATCTTTCTGACCATGCCTCCTTTCAGGTGATAAGACCCACAACTGGGGAGGTGGCAGTAAAAAGTGGAAAGGAAAGAAAAGATAGGAGAGACGTTTCAAAATAAGGCACAGCAGTATTTGGAGATCAAATTTTTCTTTTAGTCACTCTTGTAGCATTTCAGAACACTGCTTTATACCAAAGGTATTTGTGTACATACCATCTTTGCTCCTTGGGGCAGGAACAAGATTTTTGGTTTTTTTCCTCTGCAGTTCTGGGGATCAAGCCCAGGTACTTGCACAAGCTAAGCAAGCACTCTAGCACTGAGCTACATCCCCAACCCAGGGAACAGATTTTAAGTATCCAAAAGAGTTTTGTAACAGTATCAAGCCTTAGAAGATATTTGGTAGATATGTCAAATAGTTAAAGAATGATTTTGAGATCTCAATCTTAAACTCAGACTATAAAAAAAATTATCACCTGCCTTTAAAAGCCTACATTGAGTCAAGGGAACTGTTCCCTTAATAATGTATCCAGGCCCATTCTGGGCATCCTGCAGATAACAGAGACAAGTGCTGGTACAGGTTGAATTCATAATCCTCAACAACAGCAGCTGTCATTTCAGGAAAGATGTCATAGTAAAGATGAAGGTAAGAAGGCCTTGTATTGAGGGTATAAACTGGGAGTGACCAGGAAAATAAAAACCCACAATACAATCTGGAATTCTATAATGGGGGCTGACTTCCTCCAAAACAGAGACCTCGTTTCAATGAATAAGCACGTTGAAGGACAATAACCAGAATGAATCACAAGTTTACTGTCTGACAGGATCTAGTGGGGAGAGAAGGGACCTATGTTATTATAGCTATCAAAACTGAATGGTCAGTGTTCTAGGCCAAGGCAGAAAATATTGGGCATTTCCTCACTGACATCAAGAAGAATCACAGAGGTTCTCAGCTTAGCAGGAAATGGATAGCAATGCGATCCACATACAGGGTTTGGAGGGGGAAGATCAGATGCTGCCCCGGACAGGCTTAATTCTAACCTAACCATGACTTGCTCCACTACCTTAGACCAGAAGTTTCCTTGCTTTGTGTTTCATTTTCTCTTATGCAAGTGGGAGTACTGAGGTACAAAGGAAGCATCTGTAGAACGCTTGGAAAGGGAATCTTTAGAGCCAAGTACGATGTGACCACTAAAGTGGGAATTACCCTCCTAATAGTTTTGCAGCTACTAAAGCATCAATGCAACCAAGACACATGAGCAGTTAACAAAGAGGGAAAATGTGCTCTAAATAATTGTTGAAAATAAATGAAAGGAAAACTGCTCACCTGATCCCTGCCCAATGACATATATGGTCTCTCCGCATCCCTCGTCCATCCTCTCCCACATCTGCCGAAGTAGGCTGTCATACTGCTCTGATGTAGGGCTCACTAGAACCAGCTAGAAGAGAAACCAACAGCCTTAGGACCACACTTGCTAGAGAGCACCACAACCAAAGCCAATCGACAAACAGCCTAACCAAAGACCCTGACTGAACCCCACAGTATCCTAATCGAAAATAGCTACACACTCCCCACATGCCCTGTCTCCTCGGATAGCATTATATGACCCAGATGATGTACTACAATGACTCTGAGCCACAGCTCGGAATCATCAGAAACTGTACAGAGGGCATGGCACCCGCCTCCTGCTGCTCCCCAGGAGTGGCAGGACCCAACCGAGAGTTGGGTCCCTTAATAATGTATCCAGGCCCATCCTGGATACAGTGCTCTACACCTAGATGCCAGCCTCCTACCTGCAGTTTGCATCCGGAAATCAAGGACAGAGATCTCATACTGCCATGCCCTCCACCCAGAGGCCAATGACTCCCAAAATGGCAAAATAATTCTGTCCACCTTGTCGTATCTTAGATATCTTGATTATTTGGGAAACAACAGTGAAAATTGCTTACAATACTCATTTTCATCAACAGAACACCCCCAACACTAAGGTGAGTATCAGCACCACCACTGTGCAAATTTCTGTCAGTAACATTAAAGTATCAACTCTTATTTGGGGACACCATTCATCAATAGACATGTCAGACTTCATTCTGAAACCATTCCTGTGTGACCTTGGACAAAGGATTTAACCTCTCTGAATCTCAGTTTTTTCAATCTGTAAAATAGAAATAATACTACCTTGTATCTTAAGACCACTGTAAAGTCCAAATATAATAACATGTAAAGCATCTAGTTCACAGCTCAATAAATGGTCATAACAAAGTTTTCTCCACTTGGTCATTTCTAAAAAAAAAAAAAACTTGCAGGAAACTCAGCCACCACTCTTCACTAATTGTTTCTCCCTTTGTAAACTCTTAGAGCCTTAAATCTTCATAGTCAATTGTAGTAATGAAATAGATGTCTAGTGTCATCTTTTCAGGACTCAAATCTATTCAACCCAACCCTTTTCTCCTCCACATTGTGTTTTTTTCTTTTCAATATCATCAATATTTACATACATATAGCTTTTCAACTTCAAAATCATGAGACTTTCCCCAGCTACTTCAGTAATGAAGTGACACTTCCCTAACCATGAACTTTAAATAAGCTGGTCAGGAAATAAGGTAATATCTTCTTGGCAACTTCCTACTGTGTTTTTAGGTTTCTTCAGCATCTTGACTGTCTAATGACACCCAACTTGTCCAACTTTGAGTCAGGTGCCTATCTTACAACTTCCTGAGTTGACTCATCAGAGGTTGTATTCGTAACCTGAATGGTACCTGGGTCACACTGCCTGATACATTCTCTCTATCTCTCCCAGAGCTTGGCCACCCTCATTATGGCATTAGAGATACCATAGGGGACTACTGTAACAAACAAAAACTAGCTGGTTTCCAAGTGCTCAACTGAGACTAGGAGAAGAAGGAACAGTTGAAAAAATTGCTTCTTTGGGCTGAAGGGAAAGTTCTCTCTAGTTTAGGGCCAAGTTTCAAGCACTTTTGTCACTGTAAGCTATGCCAAAGTCACAAACATTTTCAAAGATTGATAAAAATCTCTACTGTAACTATCCTACAACCAGTAGGAAGTGTGTTGGTGTTCTATCTTCCATCAGCTGCTATTTAAGCTGCACAGGGAATTATGGGACACAATCACTGAGTCTCTAGTATGGATCCAACACTATACTAGACATCTTAACATACACTTTAAATTTTTGCAATGTATCCGTACTTTCTTAAGATGAGGTAGCCACAACACGGAGAGGTTAAGAAATTCTCCCAAGGTCACAGGGCCTTTCCAATGGCAGAGCAGGAAAGGGAAGCCAGCCCCGTTTGATTCCCAAGTTGGCATTCTTTTAGCGATGCTAAGCACCTTAGAAACAACAGTCACATCTAACACTTTATTTTCCACAATGCTAAGCAGATGGTGAGCCCTTAATTCCTGCCTATCTTCTCAACAACTCAGAAAACACTATTTAAAACGCCCTCCATTATTCCACTCATACAAGATGAGGATCCACTCCCAGATGGCGAGATTCTGGGTCATGCCCATCTTTCCATTTTGTTTTGGGTGGACTCGAAAGTGGATATTCCTCTCCCTGCCTGAGCGGCTACTTTCTGTTTCCTCCACCGAGACCAGCAAAGGAGCGAGACCAGGAAGGGAGCGGGGGCCACCCCTGTCTCCCCTCGGGCTACCTGTCTGCGCACCCCGCCCCCTGCCCGAGCCACCTGGACCCTCAGCGTCCTGGACGTTCCGGGGAGGGGGCCACCCTGGGTTCGGGGTCCCCTCACAGGTGCAAGAAGAGGGGTTGGCGGCGCCGCACGGGGACCCGCGTCGCGCAGAGCGCTTCAGGCGTCGGGGCATCGGGGCACCGCGTTCCACGTGGCGGAGCCGCGGGCTGCGATCTCGGCGGGAGCCCCGAGCGCGGGAGGCCAGGTCCGCGCAGCCGGGGAACCGAGGCGGCTTCCAGGGACCGGGAATGGCCCCGGCCCGCGCACGTCCCGGGGACCGGCAGGTGGCGGGTTCCGGCCCCTCCCCGCGTCCCTGCCGCCCCGCGACTGGACGGCCGGCTGCCCGTCGTCGCCTCGGAGACGGCTCGGCCCTCCAGGGTCCCCTCAGCGCCCGCCGCCGCCGCCCGGGCCTACCTTGCTGGTGAGGTCCAGCTCCGGCTCACCGTTGAGCGCCTCGCCGTCCTCGCTGCAGTCCGACTCGAAGCCGCTGTGGAGGCGGGCGGCGGCCGCCGCGGCCCTGACCGCCCCCGGGGAGCTGGGCTCCGGGGCAAACATAGAGGCCGGCACCGGCGAGTCCATCGGGGAGCGACTCCGCTCCGCCGCCATCTTTAATAACTTAGGCTAATTCGCAGCCGGCTGCCCTCCCTCCCCGGCTCATTTGACTAATCTATGCGTGGCCCCGCCCCCACCTTATCGGAATAATTTATGCGAAGCCTCTCCCGCGCGCAGAGAGTGACACGTATCTCTAGCTAAGACACAATCGACCAGGCCTCGCAGCCACCAATCGCTGCAGCCCTTTCAAGTACCTAATGAATAATTAATGAGACCAAAACCCCAACAACAAATGTCTGGGACGTCAGGCGCCCGGGAGGGAACAGCACGGTGTCCACACTACCTGCCTGGAGCCTTCCCGCCAACAGAAGCAGTACAGGGTATGACTGATTCCGCAGCCTACCAATGAGGAGAGAAATTCAAAGAGCATTTCCCGCGCACCGCCCCTTCACTCCTGCTTTCCAGAGGCGGGGCTCAGCTCCCAAATCTTACTGCAAAACAGTCGCCGCAAAGAGTTTTCCAGTGATAGACAGGGACCAGACCCAATCCAGTCCTCCGTAGGTCCCGCGCCTCCGGCTGCCTCTCACAGATAGTAAACTGCAAAACGAGCCTCCCACTCTATCCAGTGACTGAGGCGGTCGCTGGAACGCGGAGTCTGACGTGCTGGCATGCTCCAGGCAATTTAATAGTAGAATCGATGCCGTATATCCCAAGAGTTGTAATGCTATAGTAGCCGGAGTAAGGCAATTAATTCAACGCTGACCTTGCTGGGCACCGCGGCGTTCGCTTATCATTTCAGCGATTCGGGAGACGGAAGCAGGTTCGAGGCCAGCCTCAGCAATTTAGCGGGACCCTGTCTCAAAACAAAGATGGGGGGGGGGAAGTCCTGGGATTTGGCCCAGCTGTTGAGCGCCTGTAAGTTCAATTCCTAGTACCACCCAAAGGGCGGGGTGCGCGGGGTGGGGGGGAGGACACGCAGACCTTCAGGAAAATTCTGCATTCACTGCCTCTGCGTAGAGAGCAGTTTACACGAACCAAAAGGGAAGCAGAAAAATATAGTTAAAACACCTCCCACTTTTCATTTCTGGTGAATAATTATGTCAAGATTTAAGGTCTGTTAAAGCAAATTGCAAGTTCGAGGCCAGCCTTGGCAATTAATTTAAGGAGCCCCTGTCTCATTAAAAAATAAATAAATAAAAAAGGACTGGGGATGCAATTTAGTGGCAGAGCGTCCCTGGGTTCAATCCCCAGTACCACTGAAATAAATAAATAAAACGCTGACCTTAGGGAGAATTTTCCATTCATTGCCTCTGCTGAGAGGGCAACTATACAAACAAAAACAAAGGCCAGTAGCGAAAAGATAAGCCAAAAAGCATGGGAGCCCGCGCGCACACACACACACACACACACACACACACACACACACTCTCTCTCTCTCTCTCTCTCTCTCTCTCTTTTCTGGTGAACAGCTATGCCAAAATCTAGGGTCTGTTAAGGTAGTTTCCTTCAGATTTTTTTTTCCTACTGTCATCAGCTGTGGAAAGCCCCAATCCAAAATGTCATCCAAAATGCACCAATTTTAATGTCTTAAGTTTCCATTTCAAACATCAGAAAAACCTTAGAATTTTACTGGTAGGTGAAAAGAAGGATTAACCCAAGACCTAATGCTGGCTGGCCTTGGCCACTCATCCTAAGCAGTAGGTGAGAAAGGACAATCATTTGAGAAGTTACTCCAGTTTTAGGGTTTGAATTGCAAGATTTAATGAGCAACAGACAGGGTTAAATACATAACTGAGCATAGTGTGCTGGTGCAAGCCTGTAATCCCAGAGGCTGGGGTTGAGACAGGAGGATCACAAGTTCAAAGCCGGCCGTAGCAAAGGCAAGGCACTAAGCAACTTGGTGAGCCCTTGTCTCTAAAACAAAATAGGACTGGGGATGTGACTCAATGGTCAAGTGCCCCTTAGTTTAATCCCTGGTACCAAAAAAAAAAAAAAGGCCTTGTTAGCCTTTTAGTCGCAGGGATCTATCTACCTGAAAGAGTCTCATCTTGTTTCTGTTTTAAAGTAGGAAAGTAGGTATCATCAAGTCTTGTTTGTACAAACACAGCTGGGCAGCTGGGAATCTGGAACAAGAAGTCATTAAACTTCAATGGTCGTGATAATAGTTCCTTTGATATGTTTTTTTTCTTCTTCCTGGCCAAATTGTTCACCAGCATCTTACAACCCTATCTGGTCCCAAAATACTAAAATCTTAGTTAGCAAAGCGAAATATACTGTCAGGCATGGTGGTGAATGCCTGTATTCCCAGTGATTCAGGAGGTGAGGCAGAAGTATCCCAAGTTTGAGGCTAGCCTGGGTAATTTAAGTTTGACCCTGTGTCAAATTAAAAAATAAAAAGCATTGGTAGTATAGCTCAGTGGCCAATCCCAGCACCACAAGACATACAAAAACTGAATATTAAGACACTATATTCTACAATAATTTGTGCCTATGTTAAATGGCACAATTATTCAGTCTTCATTGCAATTCCTGTTATGAATTTTCTAAATCATTGGCATCTCCCAAGTGATTGATGCTTTTTTTCTTTATCATACTGAGGATTGGACACAGGTGCACTTAATCACTGAGCCACAACCCCAGCCCTCTTTATTTTTGAGTTATGGTCTCAATAAATTGCCAAGACTGGCCTCAAACTTGCAATCCTCCTGCCTCAGCTTCCTGAGTCTCTGGGATTATAGGTGTGCACCACAGCAACTGGCAGTGACCAATGTTTTCTTGTATACTAGTAAATCAACTGACAGAGACTGGTTACAGAAAGACAAAAATCAAGGGTTGAGAATTTTACTGGGGATCAAAGAAGAACTGAAGTTTAAGTTGATCATTAATGGCGAATTATTTAATCAAGTCTATATGATTAAGTTTCCATGAAACCAGAAAAGGACCAAGTCTGGGGGTCTTCCAGAGACATGAATGTCTCTGAAGGCTTGTACATGCCCTCTGCATGGCAGCTCCATGCCCTTCACACACACCTTGGTGCAAGTCTCTTCCATCTAGCTGTTCATCTACATCCTCTGCAGTATCCTCTATAATAAACTGTCAAACTTAAAGAGTTTGCCAGAGTTCTCTGAGCTGCTCTAGCAGATTAATCAAACCAAAGAGGGACTCATGGGAACCCTGATTAATAGAGTTGGTCTGCCAAAGTTCCAGAGGTCCAGACTTGCATCCAGCATCTGAAAATGAGAGGTAGTCTTGTAGAACCCCGCCCTTAACCTGTGGATCTGATGCTCTCCCTAGGTAGTCAGAGTCCAACTGAATTGCCAGGTACAGTGGCACATGCCCATAATCCCAGTGACTCAGGAGGCTGGGGCAGGAGGATGGAGGATTCAAAGCCAACTTTAGAAACTTGGCAAGGCTCTAAGCAACTGAGCAAGACACTGTCTCTAAATAAAAATAAAAATAAGGGCTGAGAATGTGGCTCAGAAGTTAAATGCCTGGGGGTTCAATCTCCAATACAAAAAAAAAAAAAGAAAATCCAACTGAATTAAAGGATATTCACCTGGTGTCTACTGCAGAACTGATTGGTTTCTTGGCAGGGGGTGCAGGGGGGTGTGCTCCACATTTTGGTTACCAGAAGTGCTGTGTTGTATTAACTCCATTGCTCAGACCAACATTTAACATCTTAACAATTGGGTCTTCAGAAAGAGTTCACGTTTGAAATGTGCTGACACCTGATAGCAGACTAAAAAGTATGCTTTTCCCACTATATGATAGCAGACTAAAAAGTATGCTTTTCCCACTATAGGACTTTGCCTAGAAAAGATACTCTCAGAGCAGATGCTTCATGAATTGAATGGGAAAGTCTAAAGTAACATTTTAGAGGGAATTCCCTACCCATCTTTTATCCTCTTTCTGAAGACAGGTTAGCCTCCGTTCAAATCCTGAATCCAAGACAGACTTAGGTGACTTCCAGTACTTAATTAACTTCTTTGTGAGGCAGTTTTCTCCTAAGTCAGAGGGATCTAATAGGATAATTGGCAGTAAATATGTTAATATACGTAAAGCACTTAGGACAGTGCCTTGCACAACAAGCCTTTTAAGTACACCATTATCCCGTAGGCCGCTTTCAAACGACAAAAGTTTAAGATAACTTAAAAGTAGTCTGAATAGAGGACCACACTCAAAATCTTGAGTCGAATTGAAGCATGGTCAAAAAACAAAACAAAACAAACAAACCAAAAAAAAAAAAAAACCTGAATTCGAGGTGTGACTTATTTTTTATTGTTTTACCCATTTTCTTAACAAAAAATTCAAAAGGCGAGCAGCCAAGGTGGATAACGACGCCTTTCACAGCCCCAGGAGTAAAGGGAGGAAAAGCTAAGCCCACTTGGGTCTGCAAGTAGTTTGCTTCTGACACACACAATCGCTCAGCTGGACCCTGAGAAAGCACCAAAGAGCCCGTGGACACCGTTAGTGTGGAGAGAACCGAAATACGACACCACGGAGCTGGAAGAGGATCCCACTTTTCGCTTGAAATGTGACTCCCGGTGAGGCGCACACCCTCGGTGCTCCTGGTAAGCTCGAGGCGGTCGGGCTCTCTAACCAAGAGATTTGCGCGCGACCGCTTCCGTAAGGTGTGTTAAAACCACCTGGTGAAAGGCGCACTAGGCAAACAAACAAACAAACAAAAAAACGGTCAGCGCAGGAATCGCAGTCCAGGTTCGAGAAAGCACTTTGCCCAGAGACAGGAGCGGTGGGCAGGGCCGCACGCAGCGGCTGGCTGGGTCGCCGCCCCGGAACCGTGGCGCCGCGGCCGCCTGAGGGAGGAACGGGCGTCGAGGTCGGACTCCCCGCCTGGAGCGGGGCCGCCGAAGCCAGACACATCCAGTGCCCTGCATTCCCGCACCCGGCGACACGCGAGCCTCGCAAATCCCCAGACAGCTCCGCGCGGCCGGACTCTCGCCAAGGCGCGGCGGCCGCGGCTCCACAGCTGGCGCCGCTGACGTCAGGCTGACGTCAGGCCTGACGCCGCGGCGGGGAGGGCGGGGACGGCGCGGGAGGGCGTTTCCGGAGCGCGCGCCGGTAGAGGGGCGCTGACGTCGGGCTCAGGTGCGCGCGCTCGTCCGCGCGCGGCCCAGGTGGCGGCTAGCAGCTCTAGGTGGCGACCCGCGGCGGAGAGGGGGCGACCCACGGCGCGAATCCAAGCTGTCCCGGTGCGGCCGGGAGCCGGGGTAGGGGGCGCGGCGGGAGGGCGCCCAGGCTTGCACGTGACTGGCGGGGAGGTCAGGGCCGAGGCGGCGAGCCGGGTGGCCCGGGGCCCCGGAGGGCGAGGCGAGTGTCCGGCCCCACCCCTCCGGGCCTGCCCGGCGCCGCGCAGGACCGTCCCGCGGGCAGGGGCCAGGCCCGCCGCGCCCCTTCCCCAGCCCGCCCGCCGGGCGGAGCTGACCAGAGCTGTCTCCTCCGCAGGGCCGCGGCGGGAGGACGAGAGCCCGCGCTTCCCGAGGAGCTGTGCCCGCCTCGCCACCGCGCTCGGGAGGATGGAGGGCTGCCCCCGAGGCCCCAGCGCGACCCGCGATCCCACGCTGGCCGGCCCTCGCTAGCTGCTCCGGTTGTGCGTTTTATCCACCACCCAGGCCTTGTCTCCTGAATCTGTGGCGTCGTGATTCGAAAGAAATGGAAGAAAAGGAACGATGTGACCGATTGTTTTTGGTCTTCCTGCTTTGAGGCCTGGTGGCATTTTCAGGGAGGAAAGAAAATACTGCAAGGAAATAGTGTCTTTTAGGAGCAGGGAGGGAGGGGAGGGTGGGAAAAGGGCAACAGGATCTTACATTTTATATGAGTTTTAAAAAATTCTGCACTTTGACAGTGATGGTGAAATAAACTAATCCAAAAGCTATTTTTCTATTGAGAAGAGAGAAGAGGTGGCTTTTCCCCACTTTTGAGTTCAACCTTTTCTCCCAGTGTCAAAGCATAAATCATGGACACCAGAGAATAAAGTGGACCTCAGGAATCCTGAAAAGACTGAGAAGTTTACATCTTCCTCAGGAGGGAATTGTGGGTGTTTTCAACCCTCTTTGGAACCTCAAACGAAAAACATGAGTTGCATGCCATGGAAAGGAGACAAGGCCAAATCTGAATCCTTGGAGCTGCCCCAGGCAGCACCCCCACAAATCTACCATGAGAAACAACGCAGGGAGCTTTGTGCCCTCCATGCCCTCAATAATGTCTTCCAGGACAGCAACGCCTTCACGCGGGAAACGCTGCAAGAGATTTTCCAGAGGTAGGGCACCTCTTCTTGGCATCCTGATACTCACTGGTATTTCTGAATTTGAGTGGGTAGGGCATCTCAGGTGCTTAAGCCTTCAAACCTACAGGTATTAGCTAGATGCTGTCAGTGGGTATAAGAGATGCAGGAATGAGAAAGAGAATCACTATCATGTATGTGCTACCTACTCTGGAATAGCCTTAGTTGTATTATTTCAAGTGATCTGCTCAACAGTGCTGTGGAATCCATGTTATATCTGTTGTTATTTCCATTTTACGGATAAAGACAGCTCAGTGAAGTTCAATGATGTGACCACTGTAGCGTAGCAAGCACTGGAGCCAAAGTTGAAGTTAGGTTTCTATCCTGCTGTTAACTACTGGGTTAGAATGCCGCCTCCTCAAGTCCTGCCACCAAGGAGTTTACAGTGTAGAAGGGGGACAAGATGTGTCTACATTCATTCAGTCACCTGTCATCAAAGGTGGAATGTGGCAGGTACCACAAGAAAGTTGTGCATACTGTGCTCCAGCTTCTCTTTGAGGCCATGTGCCAGCATTGATGCTTTTCATGCATTGTTTTGTGTGGCTACTTCTGAACAGTTTGTTTTACTGATAGAGAAACAGGAAGAAAGGTCAGGTAATTTGTCCAAGTAGCTTCTAAGTAGCAAAGCTAACATTTGAAGCTGATTCCAGATCCCTCCCCTTTCTACTTTATTCTAGGTGGCTGGCCTTTCTTCCCTCCTTCCTTCCCTCCCTCCCTCCCTCCCTCCCTCCCTCCCTTCCTTCCTTCCTTTCTATACCAGCTATTGAACCCAGGAGCACTTAACCACTGAGCCACATCCCCAGCCCTTTTATTTTTATTTAGAGACAGGGTTTCACTAAGTTGCTTAGGGCCTTGCTAAGTTGTTGAGGCTGGCTTTGAACTTGCCGTCCTCCTGCCTCAGCCTCCCAAGTCACTGGGATTACTGGTGTGCACCACTGCACCGGACCTAGATGGCCTTTCTTACCTACTAAAGCAAATGCCACGAGTGGGTAGAAGTTCAACTTGTTGTTCTTTGCTTTGATTTTCTGAATTATTTTGCCAGAGGGTTTGAGAATTAGTTCTGCAGTGTCTAGGTAGAGATAGCAGCACGTCTGCAGTCCATTGGCGGTGAGCCTATCTGATCACTCAGAGAGGTTGGTTAGCCTTACTTAATTCTCAGTGCAGGGAAAGCTTAAGAATTCTGTTCTATTCTCTCTCTCTCTCTCTCTCTCTCTCTCTCTCTCTCTCTCTCTCATCACTCAGAGAAGGTTGGTTAGCCTTACTTAATTCTCAGTGCAGGGAAAGCTTAAGAATTCTATTCTATTCTATTCTATTCTATTCTATTCTCTCTCTCTCTCTCTCTCTCTCTCTCTCTGATCACTCAGAGAAGGTTGGTTAGCCTTACTTAATTCTCAGTGCAGGGAAAGCTTAAGAATTCTATTTTCTCTCTCTCTCTCTCTCTCTCTCTCTTTTTTGTGCTGGGGATTGAACCCAGGGTCATTGAACCATTAAGCTTTGTCCCAAGTTGTTTTTATTTTGAGGCAGGGTCTTGCTAAGTTGCTGAGGGTATTGCTGAGTTATTGAGGCTGGCGTCCAACTTGCAGTCCTTCTACCTCAGCTTCCTTAGTTGTTGGAATCACAGGTGTGTACCACCATGCCTGGCAGCTCAAGAATTCTTCCAGCAGTGTATATTCAGCATAGTTCCAGAGGACCCTTTTTTGATTCCCTTCACTTAAATAGGAAATTACTGAGCATTGGAACCTGAATAATAGCTAAAATCAACCAGTTTGCAGTGATTTGTGGATCATTTACTCTGAGAGAACCATAGGCATTCTCTTAAAAGAATGTTAATCCAAGTATACTAACAGAACTATAATGAGAGTAATTGTTTTCCAATTCCAATAATATACAAAGTAGTGCCTTTACCTTAACAGACCAGATGTGTCTGCATCATGACCATTATCTGGCAGCAAGAAGATTTCACCTGGGAAGTAAGATAATGTGTCTCGTGTCACCAAGTCATGTGACATAAAGGAAGACCCAGTTCACTGAATTGATTTCTTTTGGCCAGCCATTGATATTTCTTATTTTCCTACTTGGATTATCTGCAAATTGTTTTCTAATCCAGAATTAGAAGGAAGATTCACAGTGATTACCTGAATATGCTTGATGCTTTATGATATGTATTGGCAATCCCAAAACGACTGAATAGCAGTGGTCCTAGGAAACTAGAACTCAGTGTAGGAATTTGCCCAGTATTACCCACTAGTAAATATCAGATATAAAATTCTGCGAATGTGGGCTGGGGTTATGGCTCAGCAATAGAGTGCTTGCCTAGCACATGTGAGGCACTGGGTTTGATCCTCAGTACCACATAAAAATCAATCAATCAATAAATAAAGTTATTGTGTCCATCTACAACTAAAAATTTAAAAAAATTCTATGAATGTAGTCATATTAGGTTAGAAAACATTTTACTTCTGTAAATTTGACTTCTGGTTGGACAAGAGGCGCAATCATGATGAGATCACTAACATGTGAACAGTGCTATTCTGAGGGCTTCCCTGGGGCTAGTTCAGTCCTCACACTGAGCTTGGGAGGTAGACTTTATTTTCCATTTTTCTAGATGAGGAAATTGGCACAGATAGTTTACAAAGATATTAATGGCAGGATTTGGACCCAAGCTTTGTGGCTCCAGGGCTTGCCTCCTAATTGCTTCAGCTGCTTGCTTCATCCTGGCAAGATTTGTCAGAGCTGTCCTAGCACCAGAGCTATTCCCCCTGCTAGTAAGTGGGACTGTGGATCTGGACTGTGATCAACAAGAGTTTGTGGCTATAGCAGTCTTTCAGCTGTGTTTTCCCTGAGTAGAAGAATGCTGGATGCTTGCTAAACCCTTTCATGGAACCAGGGTCCTCTTTTTTTTTTTTTTTTTGAAGATTTTGCAAATTATATAGTGCTTCTCAGTTCTCTATTAGCACAGTATAAAAATCCACCTTAAAAAAAAAAAAAAAAGTCAACCTAAGATCCACCTCAGTAAAAGCAAATCAGTACATAAAAGAGAAGTCCAGTAGTGGAATTCTGTATGGAGCATTTTAAATGGAAAGATTCTATCAGGATACATAGAAACAAAAGAAGTATGGAAAGAATCCAGAGAAAAAGCAAAGAGAGAAAAGGTGAAGGAGAGTAGATGGAATTTTTAAAACAAACACTAACCAGCTGCTGCAGTGTGCCAGGCACCGCAAGCCTCCTTGGAGAACACAGCTGGACAGGACATCTTGGGGCTGTACCGAGCATGCCTTGAGAACATATTGAAGTGAGAACCATAGAATTCACAGCAATTTGAAAGTGAAAAGGTGATCACCTTATATCTTGAAGCAAAGGAGAGGAATTCTGGCAGGTTTAACTAGGTAACTTTAAGTTCTCAGATCTAAAGTTCTTTGCTGGTTTGAAGATATAACTGATGAGTGGTAGAAATGGGAGAAAAATGTCAGTAAGTGCTATTTGTTGAGAGGGTTTATCCTAACAGTTGAATTTTAGCCAGATAAAAGAGAAGAAATACAAAAATAGCAGGGTGGAGTTTGAATAGAGTTGAGCCACATGCCCACCCCTTTTTATGAAATGACTCATGCTTGGAATACAAATGAATAGGAATGTGGAACTGAGCTAATGGCTGGTCAGCAACAAGGGGCCAAGGAAGAGAAAAGTTGGGTATAACTGAGGCTTGTGCCTAGAGAGAAGCCCAGAGACAGTGGGCAAATGTCCATCAATTTGTATCTGTGTAGATGAGGGGTTTGACCTTATATAGTGTATCCAGGCTTTGAAAAAGCAGGGTCACAGAAGTCAAACAGAAAGTGCTCAGACCTCAGACATTTTCATTAGATTCATCCCAATTTTTCAGAGATCAAATGTTCTTGCAGCTAGCAATACATTCCTCTTTCAAATAGAATTGCTGTTCAAGTGTAACTGGATGAAAACTGGCTTGATGGAGGAAAACTAAAGAAAGTTGGAAGGAACAAAGAGAATAGGGATAGTGGTAAACAACCAGCATTCTCTACCACAAAGGACGAGCACTCCAACTTCTCCATTAGAAGATCCCTGAGCAGGTAGAAAGGGCCACATTTAAAAGTGAGGCAGTTGCTGGCACTGTGGCCCCACTTGCAATCCCGGTGACTTAAGAGGTAAGGCAGGAGGATTGCAAATTTGAGACCAGCCTCAGCAACTTAGTGAGGCCCTGAGCAATTTAGTGAGACCCTCAGGAACTTAGTGAGACTCTGTCTCAAAAAATAAAAAGGGGTAGGCATGTGGCTCAGTGGTAAAATTTCCCTGGGTTACCTCCCTGCACTCACCACCCCTCCCCTACCCCCCCCCCCCAAAAAAAAAAAAAGGTTCCATGGAAGAGAGGATGTGAACTTGAGCTTGAAGAAGTTATGGGATTTGGGGTTGGGGATGTGGCTCAAGCGGTAGTACGCTCGCCTGGCATGCATGCGGCCCAGGTTCAATCCTCAGCACCACATACAAACAAAGAAATGTTGTGTCCGCCGATAACTAAAAAATAAATATTAAAATTCTCTCTCTCTCTCTCTCTCTCTCTTAAAAAAAAAAAAAAGTTATGGGATTTGGCTTAGAACCAGAAGTAGGAGAAAAGAATAGAGGCCACATAGTCATGGTACTGGAAGTGTACTAAGCCTCATGAGAAGGGAACAGCAGGTGGAATAGGGCTGGAGGATTTGGAGGTGGCCGCTCAGGCAGTTGGCTCCACTGTCAGTACGTATGTAATATTGTGGGTTTTTTTCTTTTTCTTTTTTTTGGTACCAGGGATTGAACTCAGGGACACTTAACCACTGACCCACATCCCCAGTTCTTTTTATTTTTTATTTTGAGACAGAGTCTTGCTAAATTGCTTAGGGACTTGTTAAGTTGCTAAGGCTGGCCTCAAACTTGGGATACTCCTCCCTCAGCCTGAGCCACCAGAGTTGCTGGGATTACAGGTGTGCGTCACCATGCCAGCCTAGTTCATTTGTAAGGGAGGGAAATGACAACTTGGTGAATGTGGTAGGAATATATAAGCTAAATCAGTGGAAGTAGTGTTTATAAGCAAGGAGATGAGTTTGGGGAACCTATTTCAAAAGTCCTGGTTTTAGTCTCTGTAGTGGCTCACACCTGGAGTCCCAGCTGCTTGGAGAATCACAAGTGTGAGGCCAGCCTGGGCAGTTTAGTGAAAATCCTGTCTTACACAAAAGGAAGGAAGATGTAGCTCCGTGGTAGAGTGCTTGCCTAGCATTATGATTAGCAGGTCATCCTAGTACTGAAGAGGAAAAAAATCCAGGTCTATAGTGAAGGGAGAGATAGAGGAAGTGGACAGGAAAGAAATCTGAGAGAGAGAAGATGGAGGCTGAGGAAGAGAGATCCTTAGAACACGAAATCTGAAAGGTGTACCTTAGAACAAATGTCTGTGGGGGTCAACTCTGGGAACTGAAGCATATTATGTAATCCTCTTCTGGAGGTTCAAGGTGAAGACTGGCATATGGGGACTCCCAGGAACCCTGTTTACTCCCTTGGTTCATTAATTTACTGTACAGAAGTATCCCATATCTTCAGGATCCTCCAATTATGAGTCTAGAACTAGGATCACCAGACGCATGCTCAATAACTCACTGCCCTGCTGGGAGCCTGCCAGAAGCAGACAGCAGCATCAGCCCTGGGGGAACCTTCATCCCTGGGTGGAGGGAAGGGAGCCTGCTGGAGCTCAATACCTGGGACCTGACGGGTGCTCTGTCCTGTTGAGCTGTGTTGCAGCCCCAGGCTTTGGGGACTCAGCTGACCTTTCCTTTCACAACCCTGCACCACCTCCCACTCTGACTCTTGGGTCACTGCTGTAAGACAGCAAGCACAACTGCAAATTATTCTCTCTCTCTTTTTTTGTTTTTGGTACTGGGTATTGAACCCAGGGACGCCAATCTACTGAGCCACATCCTCACCCCTCTTTTTTTATTTTATTAGAGACAGGGTCTTGCTGAGTTGCTTAGGTCCTCACCAAGTTGCTAAAGCTGGCTTTGAACTCACTTCCTGAATCAGCCTCCCAAGCTGCTGGGATTACAAGGCATGTGCCACCACACCCAGCTACAACTGCAACTTCTAATGAACACATTTTTAAATAATTGTATCACTTGTAAGTGTTCATTGTCAAATCAGTTAAAACTATCAGACTTTGAATTTGTTTTTACAATACCGAGGATTGAATCTGTGGGGGCTCTACTGAGCTACATTCCTTTTTTTTTTTTTTTTTTTAAATACAGCGTCTTGCTAAGTTGCTCAGGACATTGTTCAGTTGCTGAGGCTGGCCTTGAACTTGTGATCCTCCTGCCTCAGCCTAATCCCCCTGATTCTCTGGGATTATAGGCATGTGCCACTACACCTGACCCCAGATCTTTTTATTTTTTTACTGTGAGACACTGTCTTGGCAAGTTGCCCAGAGTAGCCTCAAAATTGCCATCCTCCTACCTCAGTCTCCTGAATTGTTGGGGCAAGCATATGCCACCATGCCTGCCTTAGACTTCATGCATTTACTTATAAAATATAAATAATTCATCCCCTCATAGTTTCCTGTGAGGATTGAGACACATATTAAAGCACCTATCTTAGTGCTTAGAGTGGGTATTGAGTACGTGGGAATTGTTCTACAGGTCAAGTGTTCGGTTACAGAATGGAGTTTGGTGTTCTTGGATTTCCCCATCTTTGCTAGCTCTGGAAGTAAGCAATAAGCCCTTTTATTTTAAAGTCTACTAGTATTTAGAGCAGAAGATAAAGAAATAATAACAGAAATAAGCAGAACATTTCAACAAACTCCTTGAGTGTGTTGCCTGTCCCCTGTAGGTCCTGGGTGTGCGGTGTTGACTGGACGGTCAAGGCTCCCGCTGCACTCTAGAACAGAGGAACAGGCAATGTGTTCCGTACTGATGGAGGGCTAGAAGTGAACCAGAGCAGCCAGAAGATGAATGAACTGGGAGAAACTTACAGTGGGGTGGTCAGAAAGGCCTTTCTGTGACAGTTACATTTAAGACCAAGTGATAAGGAGCAAAACCAATGAAGAGCTCAGGGAAGAGCATTGCAATTAGCAGGGACATCGAGTGAGTGCCATGTGAGGAAGAGCCTTGAGTCTTTAAGAAACAGAAAAAGGTCTTGTAACAGGAGGTGAGAACAGAGGTCAGCAGGATCCTGAGGGCCTTGCCAGCCAAGGTAATTCGGGTTGTATTTATGTGCTGTGGGCATGGTTGGAGGGGTTTAAGTTAGTGGCAGCAGTGTGTTTGATGTTTGGACAAAGTATCAGTAAGGGGTTAGTGGTGTAGCTCTGTGAGACTGCTTGTCCAGCATGTGTCAGGCCCTGGGTTTGATCCCCGGCAACACAAAAAAATGGGGGTGGGATGGGCGTGGGATTCAGTGTGGTTGCTGTGTATGCAGGAGAGTTGACATTTTTGACTGAAGTCTGGATTCTATTCTGGAGATGGCACTTGGCAACCTCCTGGGTACCTCTCCTCTGCCCCTGTCCTGAGGAATTCACCACATTACTCTCCTTCCCCTTCTCAGGAAAGTTGAGGGAATGCAGACCCTCCTTCACAATGTCCTTTTCTGAGCCCAGCATGGTGTACACATGTGTAATACCAGCAATTTGGTAGGCTGAGGCAGGGAGATCGCCAGTTTCAAGCCTCGGCAACTGTTTCAAAATAAAAACTGGGGTGTGGCTCAATGGTAGAGCACCCATGGGTTCTATCCCAGCACAGGGAAAAAAAAAAAAAATTTGTGTATGGTCCAGAATGCTTTTAGGCCATGCATCCTAGGTTAGCATGCGCCTCACTGCTTTTTATTGCTTCACATCTGGCTCCAGCTCATGAATTTATGCATAGGGACCTCTGTGTGCCTGTGTGTGCTGGTGGTGGGGAGAACTGAGGATTGAACCCAGGGGCACTCTGCCACTGGCTGGGTGACATCCTCAGCCCTTTTTAAAAATTTGAAACAGGGTTTTGCTAAGTTGCTGAGGCTGGCCTCAAACTTGTGATCCTCAGCTTCCTGAGTTGTTGGGGTTACAGGTGTGCATCCCCCTGTCTTGGTCCCTGTATACCTTTAGGTGTTTAATGATTGCCAAGTGTGAAAGCCTTAAGTAGAAAGTATTTAAGTTATAAAAAGCAGGAGTGATAATTACTGCCATGCAAATGAAAACATCACCTATTTTTTTTACTGTCTTTAAAAAAAAAAGATTATATCAGGCTGGGGTTGTGGCTCAGTGGTAGAGCACTTGCCTAGCCTGTGTGAAACCCTGTGGGTTTTTTTTTTTTTTTAAAGAGAGAGGGAGAGAGAGGGAGAGAAAGAGAGAGAGAATTTTTAATATTTATTTTTTAGTTATTGGCGGACACAACATCTTTGTATGTGGTGCTGAGGATCAAACCCAGTCCGCACGCATGCCAGGCGAGTGCGCTACCGCTTGAGCCACATCCCCAGCCCTGAAACCCTGTGTTTGATACCCAGCACTGCACAAGAACATAAAAAAGTTGTGTCAGGGCAGGAAGATAAACAAGAGGAAGACTGTAGAAAGACTGCAGTAGGCTGGGGATTTCATGACTGAGACTCATTCATGGAATATTCTTTGTATCCATTGACTTCACTAGACACACTTCCCCCACATAGAGCCCAGAGGCCTCTACAACTGAGCTACACCCCCAGCCCTTTTTATTTTGAGACAAGGCCTCACTGGCTGGCCTCAAACTTGTGATCCTCCTGCCTCAGCCTCCTAGGTCACTGCGATCACAGGTGTGCACCACTGTAACAGTCTGTAGACACAATTTATAAATGGCAGGTAGATAGGTCTCACCTGACTTGTTTTGCAGAAAAAGCAAGGTGAGGGCTGGGTATTGTGGCTTAGTGGCAGAGCACTTGCCCAGCATGTGTGAGACACTGGGTTCGATTCTCAGCACCACATATCAATAAATAAAATTAACGTCCATTGACAACTAAAAAAATATTAAAAAGAAAAAAGAAAAAAAAGAAAGGTGATCCCTAGAGCAGCAGGATCCCAGGGAACAGAATACTTAAGTAGAAATTGGGGAAATTATACTTGATTGGGTGGGGGAGGGTAACCAGCTTCCAGTGTCCTGGTAGAAATTGCTCCTTTGGTATGGCCAGGGGGCATTAGGCAGACCAACAAGTCTCAACATCATCTTTTCACATTCATAGGTTATCTCCAAACACCATGGTGACACCCCACAAGAAGAGCATGCTGGGAAATGGGAATTATGA
This sequence comes from Urocitellus parryii, assembly GCF_045843805.1. Lineage (NCBI taxonomy): Eukaryota > Metazoa > Chordata > Mammalia > Rodentia > Sciuridae > Urocitellus > Urocitellus parryii. The sequence continues at coordinate 9,705,429 of NC_135535.1, forward strand.
TGTGAACGTCATTATGGCGGCTCTTCAGACCAAAGGCTATGAAGCTGTTTGGTGGGACAAGCGCAGGTAATGTGATGGGGAACAGCAGGTTGTGGTGCAGGCCTTGGTCGGGGATTCCTGGCATGAGGGGACTGCCTGGGACCTTAAGGCTGGCTGCCTCAGAGCCTGACATGGTTTCTCTTCTGCAGGGATGTTGGTGTTATTGCTCTCACGAATGTCATGGGGTTCATCATGAATCTGCCCTCCAGCCTGTGCTGGGGTCCACTCAAGTTGCCTCTCAAAAGGCAGCACTGGATCTGTGTTCGAGAGGTGGGCGGGGCCTACTACAACCTCGACTCCAAGCTCAAGATGCCTGAGTGGATTGGAGGCGAGAGCGAGCTCAGGTGAGTCCCAGTGTGGCTCAGCTGCTGGGCTTCTGGTTTGCTGTGTTGAGGGAAGTCAAGCTCATCTTTGGTTATTTGACAGAGGAAATGAAATTCTTATGTGCTCAGAGCCTCTCCCTGCCTTACTTGGAATCATGGGGTCTCAGACTGGAAAGGCCTTAACAAGGAATTTTGTCCCTTTGGTAAGCAGGGTCCACAGCCTGGGGTATTGGCCTTCTGGTCTGGTGGGGCTGGTGAGGTAATGTTCTTTCCGCCTGCACCACTGGCACAGTGTTGTTACCAGTTCAGAGAAAGGAAGATACACATTCAGCCAGAGGGTTAAATTGCCCTAAGATGAAAGTAGTTGGTTTTTTTTAAACAGAAGCACTTCGGAGTACTTTGCGCTTCTGTTTCTCGCCGAACCAGTTCCTCTCAGCAGTAATGTGAGGATGAGCAAAGATTCAGATTGGGATTTGAACTGGACAGACTTAGGGGTAACTCTAGAAGAACCTACTAGAACGTGTTAGGATTGCCAAGGGCATAAAGGATCAGGTGTCTGGTGACTTGTGGCCCTGAGACTGGAATTTGCAGTTCACCAGCATTTCGTTTTCTCTCACCTCTTCCTTTTTCCATAGGAAATTTCTAAAACATCATTTGCGAGGAAAGAACTGTGAGCTCCTGCTGGTGGTAGCAGAGGAGGTGGAGGCCCATCAGAGTTGGAGAGCTGACGTGTAGCACCGCTAGGTCCAACCCGTCCCTGCCTCGGTCCTCGAGCCCTCGTGATGCGCTGTGGCCTCTGCAGTAGGTCCGCCCTGCCACCTCCCCAAACATCTCATCGGGTTTCCCCTTCAGACTTGCCAGTGCAATAGGACGGATGTGTGGACTGTTACATGAACCCCCGGCATTGTCTGTGCCTGGGGAAGGCAGGCAGGAGCTCTGAGGGCTTAGGGCAAGCCACTGAAGGCCTTCGTTTTATTTTGGAGAAGAGAAGGAAAGGTGGGTCCGAGCTTATTTTCCCCTTTCTATGAGGACCTGACACAGGTTTTCTTGGAGTCTTCACTGCTGCTCCAGGCTCACCAGAGATGCTGCCTCCACTTTCGTCTCCTGTGGCACCCGTGTCTGAAGACATAGTAGTACACGCAAAGCCCAGTGACTGACTGAAGAACCCAGAGCATAAGCGTCTCTCAGGAAACCATCTCCAGAATCCCAGCAGCAGTGCTGCGTGCTGTCTGCAGTCCTAATGCCACCCCTCCCCCCACTTTTGAGGGTGGTTTATGGACAGCCTTGGAGTTTTATAATGAAAACTTCTTGAATATCCCAAGCCAGGTGGTTGAGTCCCCCAAGTCTAGCAAGACAGTGGTAGGATAGACATCTAAGAGGATGTGGCTAAGCCAAACTGGGAAAAGCATGGGGTGGCTTTCTTCACTCCAGTTTTGTCCCCACCATTTCACTACATTGATTTAGGAAGCTCTGGGGCAAAACATAAGGAAAAGGGGCAGTTTCCCCAGTTGGCCCACTCTGGCAAAATCAGAAGAAACATCTACCCTTGACAGGTTGGGTCAGCCAAAATCACGTGAAGAGTTTAAGAGCAGCTGGAATTGGTAGCTGGCCTGGGCTTGAAGCCTGTCACTGTAGTGACAAGCAACAGCCCTCAAATTAGGTGGTCATGTGCATTTTGTTATAGGACCTAGGTTTGTCATCTTCTTGTAGTTTCCTTAAAAATCAGAGGATTGACCTGCCTCCTACCTCTTGAAATAGTTGTAGGCTACTTTTCTCTTGTAACTTTGGAAAACAAGAGGGGAAATAAATAATACCACACGTGTCACCAAAGTGGCTGTGGTTGCCTCAAGACAGGAGGGCAGGCAGGGGTAACCTGGCCAGTTCTTACTGATCACTGGTCTTGGCAGGTCTGAGAGCTGCCCCATTGGCCATACTTCTCTCCACCAGAAGAGCCAGCCTGGGGCTTGCATGTGGATCCTAAGCAAGTGTAATGGGGAGGCTGAGGCGCTCTCCCCACTGTGACTGGAGTGCATGTTTACACCAGCACTTTTCTGCACACGTATCTTCAATCCAACAAGGCCGTTTTTTAAGCCAAGTAAGAGGCCCCAAGCGGCTACTGCACATTATGCCCTCAACAACTGGCCATGGTCTCTTCTGCACCATTTTCTACACCAGACCTGCTTGGCACCACAGGGAGCTCTCTACCCCTGCACAATGACATTCCAGCTAACACCAGCCAGAAGTTACAGCCAATCTTGCTGATTAATTGTCACAAGCAGGACCTTGGGTCCATTGGCACTGTTGGTGATTGCAAGCCATTTCCTGGGAAGAGGAGAAAACTTCCCACAAATCTGCTTGGGCCTGTGCAAATGGCACTTCAAAGTAGTCCCATGCACACGGAGTCCATGAGCCAATGGATATGCAAAGACGCTTCGACTTTTCAGGGCTGGTTTCTCTGTTCATATCCAATTCTGGTGCTTAGGAACAGGGACCCATGCTGATGCCCAAGGGCAAAAAGCCCCACTTTTAAAGAAGGGAGCAGGCCTGACCCTGATGCCCCACAAGGGGCAACCCTAGGCTTTTTCTTGCTTTTATTCCCCCCCCCTTTTTTTTTCTGTTGGCCTTGTGCTGGGTTTGTTTACAAAAGATGTATTTTGTTTAACCAAATATTAAAAATGGTAAACTCCATACACGAATCTCCTTGTCTGTCTAATATAATTATAAGAAGGGAGGGAAAAAAAAAACAAAACTTTAGTATGATGCAGCTTTAAAAGGAATTCCTTACCATCATCTCTCCACTTGGAGATATAATAGTTTGATCAAACTTCACCAAAAAATACAAAATATTCTCTTAAGTGGGATTTATTTCAAAAGTTACCATTGAAGCATTTTTCAGTTTAATGTTAGGATTGCCAATTTGAAGAACCAATATACAAAACACAACTTGTACCTCACTGACCAGCTTTTGCACTAGTGAAGCAAAATATGCATCCAAGCCAAGGACATGTCTAGAGTGTGTAGCAGGATTCAGTAGTCAGGAGGCTGGATTTGAATCCAGATCCAGCACTTATTATGAGGCCTGTGGATATTACTTAATCTTTCCATGGCTGTTTCCTCCTTTGCAAAACAGGAATACTGCTACCTCCAAAACTGCCTAGTACTGAGAAAAAGATTCACATCAAAGACTCTGTTTTATGCTCAAAAATTTTTTTGTTAAATGGAAAAACTGCAAAGTTCAAATATGGGGCTACAACTGACTTCATCATCAGTTTCTCCAATCACTAAAGCAGGCACAAAAATGTTCTTTTTCCCAACACTAGAAATCAATACTTCCTATAAGTTTATAACTGTGAAATGTCTATAGACTACGAAAACACTGGCCTGACCCTTTGCTTAGGTTGGTGGAACTGAATTGATTATTTTAATTCAGTGCAAAGTTGTCATTAAGAGGTTCTTGGCAAACAGTGCATTTTCTTTTTCAAAATTTAACTAACTTTAGGCCTTGAAATTATCAGTGGAGATGGAGATGCCAGCTTAGATGAGAGGAAATGTGAGGCATTGTATATCTTTGACCTTCAAAAATGGTACAAGTAACTTTTAAGTACTTATTACAGACACATGGATGACACTTTGAGTTGGAATCATTTTTAATATTTAAATACAAAAAGTGAGCACTGACTTTTTTTTACACACAGGTCTAATAGCCAAAATATGCAGAGGAAACGAGCCTCTGCTCTGTCCTCCATACTCACTGTCCCTATTTTGTGGCTGAAGCTATAAAACAGCCTCCCTTCAGTATACATGGGGCTTCCTGGTGCTTTACAAGACAGCCACAGTGCACTTTGTCAGTTTTAATAATAAAAATGTGCATGTTCCTTCCCAACATCTCCTTTAAAAAAAAAAAAAAAAAGAAGAAAGAAACAAAAGTCATTAATGGTCAGGGATCCTTTCCTCCCATTGTGGGGCATCATTTCTACCCCATAATGAGATAGACAGTGAGGAGATCTTCCAGTTAGGAGCAATGTACTAGAAGGGGTAAGGTGGCCAGAGCTGGAATAACCGTCTGCATAGCTGCATTCTGGTATCAGAGCGAGGCAGAAGAAACATTGAGGACAGCGTGGAGGGTACAGTTGAAAGTTGGGAGTCTTTGTGAGACTATGAGGGGAGAATTCTTCCCACCAGATTTGGATCAGTGTGCCACAGTTAACCCCCCGCCCCAAATAATCAGCAGTTCAAACATAATTGAATTTCAAATTTCTCCCATTGAGACAGCTCAAATATAGCAGTAACAATCTAGATCTTTCCAGGAAGTGAAGGCAGAGCCCCTGGCATTCCTCCTGACAGCCCTGTGTTAGGCCCTAGAAGTATCTGGAAAAGAAAAGGAGAGATGTAAGGCATTGTACAGGCCTAGATGTCATTTTCATGGTACCTGATGAGGCAGACAAAAACAATGCTGAGCACAGGCATCTAAAAGGGCCTGGGCCTAATCCCAATCCCCACCCACACAGTAACTGCTAATCTGTTGGTGCTGGAGAAATAAATAACTAGTGTCTCCCCCCTGGCAAAAAGTCAAGAGTTTGGGTTCACCTGCCGCTGTTGCAGTTGCTGCTGTTGCTCCATTTGTAATTTCTCAGTCTCAAAGACAACAGGAAGAACCAGTATCATAAAGGAAGTGGTCCCAATCCACAAGGCTGCCCTGGAAAACCTGCAGAGAGAGGGTGGGCAAGCAGAGAGAGATGCAAATAGGCAATAGATTAAGAACAAAGCAGTAACCAAACCTCTTTCACTATATACTCCAGTGCTTTTAATGTGTATTCTACCCACTCCTTGCATCATACTCCTCCTACCAGGGGCAGGAGGAGATTTTTCTGGGAGTTAGCTATAGCTGCTTAACAATCTTCTGAGTTCTTATAAAGCTACTTATACATCAATCATCTCAGATAAACTAACAACCTTGTCAAGTAAGAACCCCGCCATTACAGAAGAGAAAATTAGAACTCAGAAAGGTTAGGGTACAAGCAGTCCAAGGTCACTGGAACCCAGATCTGCTGCTTCCGAAGTCGGTATCTCTTTTCTCATAGGTTCAGACATCCCATGCACACCCCGCAATGTCTTTGCCCTCTCGTCCCTTACCTGTACATTTTTTGAGCCACGAAGAGGGAGAGATCAAAAGTGGCTCCGGCCGCGGACCGGACCCTCTCCGGGAACATCTCCGTCAGACCCCAGAGTCTCTCAGACAGGGTCTCATCTAGCTGTGGTGAAGGAGGTGCGGGTATTGGCCGAAGTAAGGGCATGCACCTGCGGCCCGCTGAGACGTGGGAAGACGCGGAGGCCGGCAGAGCTGGAGCATTCCCGGCCCAGCAGGGCCCCTAACCCCGCCTCCCGAGAAGCCGCCTTCGCGGGGATCCCGCAGCACGCGGATCCCACTCCCCGGGGCGGGCCCGCTCCTTGCCCCGCACCCCGCAGGGCCCTAGTACCTCGTCGTCATCGTCCTCTTCCAACTCTTCCTCAGTTTTCTCCGCGTCGCCTTTCGGGAGCAATTCATCGGGGGACAGCGGCTCCCCAGCGCCGGCAGCAGCAGCGGCGGCGGCAGCCATGGTGTAGGGGACACCGGAAGCGGAAGGGAGCAGTCGAGCTGGGCCCCGGGATGGACAGAGCGGCCCTTCCGGGAACGAGCAGCGTGGGGTCGGGAGAGAGCGGCACGTCCTGGCCGGTCGTTTTTCTGACTCGGCTCCGGGTACTGCAGCGGCGGCGTTCCCAAACTGTCTCTTGCCTTATCCTGGGGGTTCTGACTTCAGAGGGCCGAAAAAAACGCTCGGAAACTTTAGAAAAGCAGCTCCGGGTACTTCTGCAGTAATTTTGCGCAGTGATTGGGAGTGGACCCAGAAACCTGCGAGTGGACCCAGTTTAGCAAGCCTCCCTAGGATCACACTTCGAGAAACACCAGCCCGGTTTCATTTTCCTTGGGGGTATGCTTTTTTTGATAGGAATAAGCGACTTGGAGGTTTGTTGTCTTTGGGGAAACCATCAATTAAACCGTTTCAAGGTACTAAACAAAGGTAAGAGGGAAGGTAGAGGCGCCAGGTCCTGCGCGCGCATGCGTACTCTACAATCTTCGCCACCGTTGAGGTAGGCGATGTAATCTCAGTTTTTAAAACCGAGGAACTCGGGGTTGGGGCAGTGTTAGAGTACTTATTAGAGTGCATCCGTAGCATAGATGAGGCCCTGGACTCAACCTCCAACACTGCAAAGAAAATTTTTAAAAAAGAAGGCGGGAGAAGGTGCAGATTGCAGTAGTGGGGTGCTGCAAAGATTTCTAGAGGATGGGTTTCTAGAGTTGGGCTTGCTGGCCAGAGCGTATATATATTGAAGTTTTGCTAAATATTAGTAAGTACCCTCCAAAGAACTATATCCTATACATTCAAAACAGTAACAGGAGAGGCTGGTGGGGCTCAAGCCTGTAATCCCGGAGGCTCCAGCTTAGAGGCTGAGGCAGGAGGTAAGAAAGTTCAAAGCCAGCCTTAGCATTTAGCTAGGCTCTAAGCAGTTTAGCGAGACCTGTCTCAAAAAAACAAAACAAAACAAAAAATTAAAAAGGGGTGGGGATGTGGATCAGTGGTTAAGCACCCCTGGATTCAATCCCTGGTACAAAACCAAAAAGTAAACGGAAGTGTCCTATTTCCCACACCCTCCCTAGCATTAAATATTATCCATGTTTTCTTTTTGTGTTGTGGGGGGGAGTGGGGGGGTGTGGATACTAGGGATGGAACCCAGAGGCACTTTACCACTGAACTACAGGGTCTAACTAAGTTGCTTAGAGCCTGACTTAGTTGCTGAAACTGGCCTTGAATTTATTGTCCTGCCTCAGCTTCCTAAGCAGCAGGGATTACAGGCATACCATATTTTAATTTTTTGCCTCTACCATGAAGGTAAATGCTTCTTTTTATAATGTGCCCCCACAAATTATTAATACAAGGATTATTTGTATATATTTAGCCAACTGACCTAAATCACAGACTCTGAAGTTTGGATAGCCCAGATCCTTATCTGATCCATGAAAATGTAGTAATGAGTCTTTGTTGTATGCTTACATACTTTGGTGGGGCTTGGAGGCTGGCAATACCTCCTGATACAATCTTCAGGCTTTTCATCCTTGGAAGGGTATTTCTGAGTAAGGTTTTTCTTTTCTTTTTTGGTACCGGGATTGAACCCAGAGGGGCTTAACCATCGAGCCACATTCCCAGCCCTTTATATTTTGTTTAGCAACAGGGTCTCTCTAAGTTGCTTAGGGCCTTGCTAAAATGCTGAGTCTGTCTTTGAACTTGCGATCCTCCTGCCTCGGGAAACACCTAAGCCACTAGGATTACAGATATGTGCTGACTATAAGGTATTCGTGTCACAATGGTGAGAAGTCAGAATATTGATTCCTGTTGAAAGGATAATATTTGGGAAAGGCAGGAGTGTAGCTTCTGGCAGTTGGGAAGTTTCCGTTTCTTGAACTGGGTGATTGGTACATTGGTATGTTCATTTTGGGTAATTCATTAAGCTGTACACTTAAGAATTATGCTCTGGTATGTGTGTTAAATTTTTTTTTTTTTAAAGTAGGCTAGCTATATAATTTTGAGGGCAGCTTAATAGCTCGGTGCCCGTGGTTTTTTAACTCTTTTATGGATTCTTTTAAGAAATGCTAGCGCTAGGAGTAGCTCAGCATGCATGAGGCTGTGGGTTTGATCCCCAGTATTTCAAGGAAAAAAAAAGAGAAAATGCTAGATAAATACTGTTGAAGGTAAAGCAGGCAGAACATGGATGATTTCAATTACAAAGTCATTCACAAAGCTAATGTGAAGAAGTTTCAGGAAAACCAATTAATTTTGTTGATATTTACAAAAAGCAGTACATGATTTTTTAAAATATTTGGTTTTTAGTTGTAAGTGGACACAATAAACTTTATTTTATTTTTATGTGGTGCTGAGGATCCAACCAGTGCCTCACGTGTGCTAGGCTAGCGCTCTACTGCTGAGCCACAACCCCAGCCCACAGTACATGATTTTTTTTAGGTAGTACTAGAGATTGGACCTAGCTGTGCTCTACCACTGAATTACATTCTCCATCTCTTTTTGAGACAAGAGTCTTTCCAAATAAGTAGTTTTAAGTCCAAAAGAGCTCTTTCAGTTATAAAATTGCCAAGGGATAAGAAGACATTGGGAATCATGCAGCTCAGTGCTTAGCCCTCTGGGTGGAAATGAGATGATGCATGAAATGAGAGAAAGCAGCATAATACAGAGGACAGAGCGCTGTGGAAGGAATAGTGAAAGGCTGGCATGGGGAGGACACGGGGAATGTGACATTGCTGAAGATTTCCAGGAGAAATGCTCAGCAGCAGATGCCACATTTGGTGAGACTATTGCCAGTTAGAGGTCACGTCAATGGACAAAGGAACAGTAAGGGTGCTTGCAAGCAATGGGTGATGCCCCATGCTGGAGCCAAGGGAATGCAGCCGTGGTGGGGTGTCCTAGAACCCTGGGTTCCCTGGCTCTTCTATCCCCCAACCCTCAAGCCCATGGTTTACACCTTTCCTGTTTCTGTCCTGCTGAAATTTGAAACTGATGATATGATAGTTCTTAGTAAGGGTAAGGGGTGGGTTTACAGTCCTTTTGAAAAATTCTTCTTATTATTTTTTTGGGGGTACTGGGGATTGAACTCAGGGGCACTGGACCACGAGCCACATCCCCAGCCCTATTTTGTATTTTATTTAGAGACAGGGTCTCACTGAGTTGCTTAGTGCCTCAGTTTTTGTTGAGGCTGGCTTTGAACTTGTGATCCTCTAGCCTGAGTCTCCCCAGCCACTGGAATTATAGATGTGTGCCATGGTGCCGGGCCCTTTTGAAATTTTTATAAAAGTTGTACGCCCCTCTCATAAATATGCATGTTAGGCCTGGGATGTACCTCAATGGTCGTGTGCTTGTCTAGCATGCATGAGGCCCTGGGTTCAATCCCCAGTATAAAAAAAAAAGAAAAAGCACATTAGCTTGTGTCTCCATAATGATGCATATGGACTGTCTTCTAGGACTCACACTGTAAGATTTCCTCTAATTATTGCCTCTAATACTGCACTCACTGCTCATGACCACAGAACTTTCTATTTTAGCTCTTCAATGACAGTCCTTCCCTAATTCAGTTCACACAAAAATTCACAAAATTGTTACAGTAATTAAAGTGGCAGTGTCAAGGAGCTAGCACTGTTTTACTTGGGTTCCCCATAACTGCTAGATTTGGTTAAGAAAGGCTCTAAAGGGGAAGAATTTTAGCCAGAACCTGAAGGACCTGACTAAAAAGGTAAGATCTTGGAAAAACATACTGTCTCAAAAGGGGAAAAAAAAAATTTCCTGAAGGAAACAGTTGTGGGTGATGAGATGTGGGTGGTTTTTTTATTTTAACAGGATCATCCTTGACATCACACTCTAACTCCCATCAGCAAACACTTGGCTTCACTGCAGGTCCTATCTAGAATCTGACTGTGTCGCCTCCTCTATGGCCACCTTGCTGGTCCCAACCTGGCCCCCTTCAGCATGCTTTTAGCACACAACAGCCAGAGATACCAGTTGGATCACAGCATTCCTCACTCAACCTAAGGCCTTCAATGCCCCACATACCACAGGGAGTTCTGGAGTCCCTGGATTAGCCCCTAAGGTGCTGCAGGTGATGCTGCTAGAAGGACCCACAGCACCATGATGACCAAGTAGGCCCCAGGATTCCATAACTTTCAGTTCTGCTCCATCCCTTCTAGCTGTGTCACTTTGCTAGGCTGGTTTCTTTATCTAAAAAATGAGATGTGCTGGGCAGCGATATTAGCAAAACCATATTGTTTTATCGTGTGCAGGTCCAAATATGTAAAAACAAGTCCCGTAATGCACCATTAAAAAATGCAAAAAAAAAAAAAAAAACCTGATAAATTTGAATAATGAATGGTCACAAGAATGAGAAAAAGATGTCTGTGATGGAGGGTGCTCATTGAAAGGCTGCCCAAGATCCAGGACTGGACCCACACAATCTTAGTTCCTCCTATAATCTATCCTTGAAAACATACACCCTGTGTGTGTGTGTATCCATCTCTAATAAACTTTCTCTCCTGTATCAGGAAGTGAGATTAGGCTAGAGCTAGAAACCATCCTCTTCTGTCCACCCACCTCACTCTGCTGGCTAGAGTGTGCCAGCAGTTCTTGCTTCACAGGCTGAGGGGAGATGAGACAGTGTGCTGAACCCAGGGCCAGGAGTGTGACGGTCCAGATCTGCCGACCTCAGCCCCAGGTGTAAGCCCCTGCTCTGCACCCCCCCCTGTTGCCAACTGCTTCACTTCAGGAGCTGATTCCCCTCCACAAGTCCAGCTCAGGCCGACACACTAATTCTTGTGTTAACCACCAGTCCCTGCCTTGTCCCAGCCAGTCCCATTTCTCCAAGGCAAAATGGCCAAGAGGGCAGTTTGAGCAGAGAGAGACCATTTCTCCAGGTTAGCCTCCACTCGGGCCTAGGAAAGCTGGAACGCTGCCGTTTCCCCACACCCTGAAAATTTCATCTTTCAGTGGAACAAGATTAGACTCCAGGCTCATGTACTTCTTGAGGAACAGAGGCTGCTTTTTTCAGTCATTTTGGCCACAGAGACATTTAACACTATTTAATAAAAAGAAGTAGTGTAGACAGGAAGATAGCACAAAAAATAGTGTTGCCATGAGGACTAGCTTTTGATGATGGGAAGCTGAAGCCAGAGGAGACCACGGGTTGGGGGATGAGCATTCTTTGAAGGCAGGTGGCCTGCAGGCCAGAGAACCAAGTGAGCTGCTCATCCCAGGCCCCTGGATATCGGGCTCGTTGGAACTGGTGAGTATAAGGGGATGAGATGTTGAAATCCAGCTGCTGCTCCCCAAAGTGTCTGTCCAACAGAATGACTGGGATGCAGGTAGCTGTATGCTCACGTGTGGAGGGCACCCAAAGGCTTGTCCTGCCCTCAGAGCTCCCCGGGTCTGCTTGTGGTGTGGCATCCCTAGGCAATGTGCCTGGTGGGCCTTCCCAGCATCTGCCCTGGCCTGGCATCTTGGCTTCCTCCATGCACCACCTTCTGCCAGCCCAGGAGTGCCAGTGCCTTCTCATGTTCTCATCCAGGACCAAACCCATTGGTTTGGCTAAAAAAACAAACTACTCAGCCACATCCTCTCCCCTGGTCAGTGGGATTCTCCCCGGTCTCCTGACACATGTCTCTGGGTCTTCATTTCCTCCTTCCGCTGATACTCTTCAGTTCATCCAATTCTTTCTCCATTAAGTGGGATTCAGCAGTGGTCTCAGAGAGCTGGAAGTCAAGCAGCAGCAGTTACAAACAAGTTTCTGGACCATGTTTGGGGTCTGAAAGGCCACTCTGCACTGAGGAAGGGCTTCCTGGCATTCCTCTAACACTGCTGGCCTCTGTGATGGGAAGCCCTTGGCAACCGGGCAGATATAATCCCAATGACCCAGGACCCACAAGAATAATATTCACAATCCACTTTTTTGGGGTAGTGGTGGGTACAGGGGATTGAACTCAGGGCACTCAACCACTGAGCCACATCCCCAGCCCTAGTTTGTAATTTTTTTTTTTAGGTGTTGATGGATCTTTATTCATTTATTCATACGTGGTGCTGAGAATTGAACCTAGTGCCTCACATATGCTAGGCAGGTGCTCTACCACTGAGCCAAACCCAGCCCCCTACTTTGTATTTGAAACAGGGTTGCATTGAGTTGCTTAGCCCCTCATTTTTGCTGAGGCTGGCTTTGAACATGCCATCCTCCTGTCTCAGTCTCCCCAGCTGCTAGGATTATGGGCATGTGCCACCAAATCCAGTAGTCAGTGGGTTTTAATAGTCACAGGAAACCAATGCTAATGCAATGTGTGTCCCTCTGCAGGTCTGTTTTGGGTGCTGGTTAATGCCTACTTAGTATAGGACACCCTCCAAGCCGTGGGCAGACTGGTCTCTCTTCCTGGCATGCCCTCATCCCAGCCTGCATTCCTACCATCTCCCTTCAGCATTAAGCTCAAATATCCCTTCCTCCATGGAGCTCTCCTGACTTGACAGAATACTTCCTCTCATGTGCTGACAATATCAGACACACAGACTATGTCACCCATACCACAAAGCAGTGTAATTGTGTGTACTGTCTCCCTATTACAGACCTTGAAGGTAGGACCGTGTCTCATTTGTGTGTTTGGATGCAAGCAATGTACCTGGGCTCACAGGCGCGGTGAGATATAGACTGGATGCAACGATGAGGGCGGGGCCTCCCTGATGGGAAAACCTAGGCATCCCTTCCCCGTCACCTTCCTCACCATGTCCAGGAGGATGTCCACTTTCAGCCGCAAGAGATTGTTCTCTTCCTCCAACTGCTGGTTCCGCCTGCGGAGGCGCTGAGCCTCCCTCCGGTCCACACCTGCACTGATCCCTGTCTCTGGCAGAAGGACAGAACCCGCAGTTAAAAGGGAGGTTTCCTTCTACAATCTTGTTTGAAAAAAATGTCAGGAAACAGCCCACCTGTTATCCAATGGCCATTTTCAAACTTCAGGCTTTGCCCCGTCAGGTTCATAGTGGGGGTTCCATAGTCGAGGCCCAGCTCCACCTCCCTGGTTGAACGATCCAACTGTGGGTGAGAGACCACACATGGGCTTCAGGAAGCCGCAAAACAGCACCCTCATCCCAGTTCTTCCACTAATTCCAGACTAACAATCTGTTTCTGTCCTCTAATCATTACCTGCCACCTTTAATAATTTTTTAAAGGCCCAAAAATCAAATGATGTATAACAAAAAGATTAACTATAAAAGAGAAATGTCCTGCTTTAAACATGGGACATTTCCCCAAAAAGCTACATATGCTGAAATTTGTAAATTAAATTATTTTACACCTAACAGCTTAAGGAATATACTCTTTTTTCTCCTGCAGGGCTGCAGGTTGACCTCAGGGTCTTGCATATATCAGGGAAGCACTCTACCACTGAGCTATGTCCGCAGCTACAGAAACGAATTCCACTGTAAATTTTTAATAAAATATTCTTTTCAAAATGTATTATAAATTATCATTTGCCTAATATGGAGCTACATACATCACAGAAAAAGCATAAAATTGTAAAACCCAATTAATATTAGCAGAAGCCATGTAAGCAGGCTGCTGCTTTTACCATGTGGCCAGGATGTGGGATGTCCCAGGTGCACTGCATCTTTGACAAAGAGGATTGGGAAGCTCATGGCTTGTAGGCATCAGGAACAGATCCCAGAATGCCTAGCCCTGGTCACAGAGGGGCTCCCCTAGTCTGATTTTAATTGGGGCAAGGAGGCAATGGATTCAAAGACCCAAAAGCTGGGCGAAGCCTCAGCCTTAACAGCCTTGCTGCCCTACCCTACTGGCCTGGGAAGGACTGGCTACCCTGCACGATCAGTTCTGTAGGAAAAAGTCAGAGAAACTAGAATACATCATTCCTGGTGTGTTATGTCAGCTATGGCAGACAGAATTTTGATGGGGATGAACTCAGTACCTGGTCGTGGATACCAGAAGACTTCAGGAGAGATGACAATGACTGTATGCATGGGATCTATGTGTATTTATGTGCTGAGGGCAGAATAGAGACAGTAGGGAATGGAAGTAGATTTCCACATGTTCTGACTTCCTGTTATATAATTCTTTTTAAACTCAGCTTATACATTCAAATGGGTAGTATGTTACTTCAGAAAGGTATCATTTATTCCAATGACACTGTTATTGACATATTCACAGATATTTTAGAAAATCTCATTTTGACCATCACTAAGGAAATCATCATCCTTGAGATTAAATATGATGATTTCCTTGAGATTAAATTTGATTCTTAAACATGACTGATTCTAGCTGAGTCTTGGGAATAAAGTAGAAGCCAAATTGAATAGTATTGTTTGAAGCATGTCATAATGCGATTGTCTAGAGTTGATTTTTTTTTTTTTTTTTTTTTTACTAAGGGCACTTAACAACACTGAGTCACGTCCCCAGCCCTTTTTTTTTTTTTTGTATTTTATTTAGAGACAGGGTCTCACTGAGTTGCTTAGGGCCTTGCTAAGTTGCTGAGGCTGGCTTTGAACTTGCAATCCTCCTGCCTCAGTCTCCCAAGCTGCTGGGTCTACAGGCATGCACCACCATACCTGGCTCTTTTTAGGTTCTTGAATAAACTATGACAATAATTCCCAAATAGGAGTTCAAAAATGATTTTGGCAATAGCAATAATATGAATCAAAAGGATGCCTTCCAATGATGATGCCTCCTCTGGAGGTCCATAGTCTCCACTTGGAGACCACGCTGGGCACTCCAGTTACACTGCACACCAGGCTGACCCCAGCCCCCACACTCACGGAACGTAGGTTGGAGAGGGAAGCAGATTTCCGAGGAGGTGTCTTCTTTGGACTGAATATATTCCCAAAGAGAGGCATCTCTGGCCTGATAAAGGAAAGGCCTACTCTCCCTTCTCCTAGGGTCAGAAAAAGTCAGATAGTTGGATCAGTGATTTTGCGCCACTGCTCTCATATGTCATAAAAACATATTTTCTCCCACAGCTACTAACAGCCTGGTAACAGTTCCCATGTGTTGAATGTTCTCTATGTGCCACGCAGTATGCTAAGATCTCTGCAAGAAATATTTAACTTACAACCTCCATTTGACAAGCTGCTTATCTGCCCCAATTGACAGCTGACATTTAGAAAGCTAAGGTTTGAGTGGGAGTGAGTGGTGTAAGTGGCTCTACAGTTACATTAACCACAGGCAGGTCCATCACAAGTTGACATCACCAACTATTATGGCTTGGACGGGAGGTGGATGGGTAAGACAACGCAAGAAGGTTCAGAGAAATGATTGGGTTGTGAGAACCTTGACTCAGTCAGTGGATTAATCACCTGATGGGATTAACTTGGTGGTAACTGAAAACGGGTGGGGTATGGCTGGAGGAGGTGGGGCACTGGCCTCATGGCTTTGGGGTATATATCTGTATCTGGCAAGTGGAGAGCATGCTCTATGCTTCCTGATATTTGTGTTAGCCGTGTTCCTCTGCCACACTCTTCTGCCATGATGTTCTGCTTCACCTTGAGCCCCAAGGAATGAAGCTACTATCTATGGATGGAGACCACTAAGACTGTTGGCCCCCAAATAAATTGTTATTCCTCTACAATTGTTCTGGTCGGGTCCTTTACTCACTACAGTGAAAAAGCTGACTAAAACACCAACTTCACAGTTAAGAGCAAAGAATGCTATCTCTGCTGTTCAGGTCACTGTTAAGAACTGTGTTGGGAGTAAAAATATGCTCCATTTTGAAGAAACAAGGTTATACTTATATTTCACCCCCAGGATGATAAGAGAGCCACTTGGTCCACATGGCAAAAGGTCTATGTGCCTTATATAAGGTGAGGACGAAGGAAAGAGGAAAACACAACAGGCAGAGCTGACGTTGCCACCCACCATACATCAGCTTTCAGAAGCCTTTGACCTACCTAGAACAATTCACACAGGCCCAGTGAAGTAGATTTACTGTCACCCAAGTTTGGGGGAGGAAGAGAGCAGAGGTAAATTTTTTATTTAAGTATAACATATAGATAGGTCTAAAATCATAGTGTAAAGTTTCATGAGTTTTTACTACACACACATGACCATCTTGCAGATCAGGGTACACAGCTTTTGGCACCCAGGACACATCCATCAACTTCATATCCACAAATTGCTATAGAAAGTTTCCTTTTGCACCTGGCTTTTTTTTTTTTTTTTTGCGGGGGGGGGGGTCTTTTTTCTTTTTTGTACCAAGGGCTGAACCCAAGGGTGCTTAACCACCAGGACACATCCCCAGCCCTTTTTATATTTTATTTTGAGACATGGTCTCATTAGGTTGCTTACACCCTTACTAAGTTGCTGCGACTGGCTTCTAACCTGCAATCCTCCTGCCTCAGCCTCCTGAGCTTCTGAGACAGGGGTGTCCCACCATGCCCAGCAGCACCTGGCTTCTTACACTCAACATCATGTTTATGAGATTTATTTACATTGTTGTACGTGTTAGTTTGTTCACTTGCATGGGTGTATATATTCTATTGCAAGAGCATATCAAAAGTTATTTGTCCATTTTATAGATGGTGGACATTTCCCATTATTTGGCTATCAAAAATAGTGCTGCTAAGAACACACTTGGGGAGCTGAGGTTGTGGCTCAGTGGTAGGGCGCTTGCTTGGCATGTGTGAGGCACTGGGGTCAATCCTCAGTACCACATAAAAATAAATAAAGGTATTGTGTCCATCTACAACTAAGAAAAATACTTTTTAAAAAAAGAACTCACTTGGATATGTACCTCCATACACCTATGAACACTTTTCTGTTTCTTTACTTCAGGGTAATATTGTTGAATATAGGTATTGGGGATTGAACCCAGAGCCCTGTGCACTGAGCTACATCCACAGTCTTTTTTTTTTTTTGGTGGTACTGGGGATTGAACCTAGGGCCTCATGAATCCTAGGCCAGCACTCTACCACTGAGCTATAACCCCAGCCCCACCCCCAATCCTTTTTAAATTCTATTTTGAGACAAGGTCTCACTAAGTTTCCTAGGCTGGTCTTGAACTTGTGATCTTCTGCCTCAGCCTCCTAAGTAGATGGAATTACAGATGTATGCCATCACACCCTGCTATATCTGTAGGGTTTTGTTTGTGGGGGTTTTGTTGTTTTTCAGTGCTAGGGATCAAACTCAGGGTCTCATGCATGCTAGGCAAGTGCATGCATGACTGAGCAGCAACCCTAGTCATATATCTTTAGTTTTAATAGGTACTGCCAAATAGTTTTCCAAAGTTACTGTACCAATCTATACTCCTAACTGCAGTGTTATGAGGGACCCTTATGAACATTTTCTGTCTTTCATTTTAACCATTTTGCTAAGTATGGAGGGATGCTGCATTGTTTAATTTGTTTTTCCACAATAATTAAGTTGAGTATCTTTTTTGGACATATGGATACACTCTCTTGTGATATGCCTGTTGGAATCTTCTGCAATCTTTCTATTGGGTTGTCATCTTCTTGTTGAGTTACAAAGGTGCTTTATATATGCTAGATACTGGTCCTTTGTTATGTATCTGTATAGTACTGAAAATTTCTTTTCTCAATTTGTGACTTGCCTTTTTGCTTTCTTATTGATTTCTTTTGATTAAAAATGTTCTTAATTTTAATTATTATTCAATGATAATAAATTTTTAATTCAGTTTAAGAAATTTTTGTTATCCTAAGGTCAAGATAAACTTTATGTCTTGGGCTGGGATTGTGGCTCAGTGACTGAACACTTGCCTCACACATGTGACGCACTGGGTTTGATCCTCAGCACCACAAAAAAAAAAATAAGTAAACAAAATAAAGATATTGTGTCCATCCATAACTAAAAAAATTTTTTAAAAACTTTGTCTTGCTTTTTCTTTTTTGTTATTTTTTATGATAATTTTTAAAATTTTTTTAAATTTTAATATTTATTTATTTTTTTAGTTTTCGGTGGACACAACATCTTTGTTTGTATGTGGTGCTGAAGATCGAACCCGGGCCGCACACATGCCAGGCGAACGCGCTACCGCTTGAGCCACATCCCCAGCCCTTTTGTGATAATTTTTAAACTTCTAAGATTTTATTCTTTTGGGCTGGGGATGTGGCTCAAGCGTTAGCGCGCTCACCTGGCATGCGTGCGGCCCGGGTTCGATCCTCAGCACCACATACCAACAAAGATGTTGTGTCCACCGAGAACTAAAAAATAAATAAATATTAAAATTCTCTCTCTCTCTCTCTCTCTCTCTCTTAAAAAAAAAAAGATTTTATTCTTTTACTTTTTATATTTGGAATTATAGTTCATTAAATGGGAATTAATGGTCTATGCCCACTGGAGACATTTAAAGAAGGAAAAGCAAGCCAGGTTGTTCTTGCCAAACCCCTCAATTAAGCTAAGGGCACTACATCTGAGTGCAAGAGAACCAGCTACAGGCCTAACTGTGCTCCTCAGTTGATTGGTAAACCACAACATGTTGCTTAATTTCTCAGGTTTTAACTAAGGCACCTCACTCATTCTCAAAGCCTTTAACCTATTATCTGTCAACCATACAGTCATGCACAACATAACAATGTTTCAGTCAACAATGCACCACATATACAACATTGGTCCCGTAATACAATGGAAATGAAAAATCCCTATGACTTAATGACATTGTGGCCAGTCATATAACAGTACAGCACATACATTTACGTATGGCATATAATAATAAACAACTACTGGTTTGTGTATTTGCTATAATTTTATCATTAGAGTACAGTGCTTCCATTTATAAAATATAGTGTAAAACAGCATGCCATGTTATGCCAATAGTAGCCTCAGACATTTCATTTCCCTGTCTCTTGACTGCATCATTTTCTCTTCTGCTTGATTTAATGCCCTGTTTTGTTCATTATGGCCCTAGGAGTAATAGGTTGTAATGTAAATATGCCATCTATATGCTAGGTATATAATACAATACCTAGCACATAGCCTAGGTGTATGCTAGGCTATACCACACAGGTTCATGAAAGAACACTTTCTCATGTCTGCACAACAATGAACCCCCCCCCCAACCAATGACACATTTCTCAGAATGTGTCTCTGTCATTAAGCAACCTGATGACTGTATTGCAGATGAGGGAAAGGAAGGGTCTTTCTTTTAAGTCAGCTCTAATAATCTATAAACAACTCTGGAAAGTTTCTGGGATTCTGGGCCAGTGGAGTAGCCCTGGGATATAAGCTGTCCCTTGGCCCAGGGCAGCCTTCCTTCCTTCTAGTGAAACTCCTTGGGGGAGAGGGCACAGCACAAAGGAAGTGAAGAGAGGGCGCTTAGCTTCTAACATTCCCCTGCTGCTAACCCTCAGCGGGGACCCCCGCATTCATCCCCCTTGGGCCTGGCTTCTTTATTTGTAATCAGGAATAATAACAGAATCTAGATCACACACTGTTAAGAGTGTATTATTTGTAAGACATTGTAGCATTTGGTCCTACAATGACCTTGGAATAGGATGAAGTGTGTTCCCATCTATAGATAATAATACTGTTAATCAAAATGCAAAGCTTAGTTTCCAACAGCTCATAAAATATATTATCTTATTTTAATTCTAATAAGAAGGCAATGGAGAAATTTTCGGCTTTCATCGGCTTCTCAAAGGGAAACGTGTCCCCCAAAGACTTAAAGCCAGGTACTGGTCTCGCAGACACCCGGGCCTCCAGGACTGTTGGACTCCAGTAACGGTTGTGAACAAACCTTCAGACGCACGATTTATCTGACCACCTCCAGGCCGAGTTACGGGGAGGAACCCCCGCCCGGTCGGTTCCCGGTTTGGGAAACCCTGGGGCCCGGCGGAGACGCCCCAGCGCACCGCCTCCCGGCCCGACGGCCTCTCAGGGGCGGCCCGCGTATCCCGCCCGCCTCGGGCGAACTAGACCTCGCTGCCCGCGGGGCTCAGAGACATACCTGAGGAGTCCCCAAAGTCGGCGTTCAAACCAGAAGCCTCGCGCGGCGACCCCTCTCCAGCCCCTGTCACAAGCGGCCGCGGCTGGGGCTGGTCGCCCCACTCTCAGCCGCGCGCATGCGCATCTCTGTCCCGGACTCTACCACAGCGGAAAGAGGGGACAACGGCGCCGGGGAGACCCGACGCGTGCCTACGCGAGGCACCGGAAACTTCTGGTGGTCTCCCTTTGGTTTATCAAGTGGGTGATAGAAAGGAAATGTCTTACGGAGCTGTAAGGCGCCTGTGTCATACGACAAAGAGGAACAGCACTCACCCTCCCCACAAACACATTGGTCTGGTCGTCCGCGGGCGTCGCCTTGGTAACGGCGTCTCGCCGACTCCCGGGAGGCTCCAGGCGGTTCCATTGTTGTGGAAATGGTGAAAGTAAGGACCGCGCCCGGTGTTGCCTGGAGAACGCCGAGACTCACAGTAGCAAAATGGGCCTCTCCCCGACTCCCTTCCACCCACTGCTCCCCACGGCCACAAAGCAAAGAGCGCCCCTTCTTGGTGGATGTAGGGCCGCGGTGCTGGTGCCAGGCACAACTTTGCTGGGTCCTTTGAGGGACCCGCGGGGAAACCCGCCCCAAGTTCCTTGGATTCCGCGGAAGCTTTTAGGTAAGACAATGGACAGGTGCATGATGACCCCACTGCGGCAGCCTCTCCCTGCTCCCTGACTCTCCTGGGCGGCCTCGGGTAAAGGGCACTGAGGCCCAGGGACCGCCTCGGAGTCTCCCAGTGAGCAAGGGGCAGAGAATTCGACAACTCCTCATCTCCAGGAGAACTAACAGCATTTATTTATTGGCACCATTTGGTAAATGAAAAAACTCTGGTCATTCAAGGAATATTTATTGGCTGCTTAGTGGATGTACCAGGTCATCCATGCAACTAGGGACAGGATCCAGAGGTGCAGTTCTCTCCAATTATGCCACGCTGCATTACAGAGCGGAGAGTTCTATGCCCTGGCACCAAAATCTGCACTGTTCAGACCAGAACTGTTCATTAAAAACATAGCAGGCCACATATGTAATTTTAAAATTTTAGTAATTACATTTTATAAAGTCAAAAGACCCCCCCCAAAAAAACAAGTAAAATTAATGTGAATATTTCAACCCCTTATGTCCATGATATTCTCATTGCAAATATAATCAATATTTTAAACTTTACACTGCTTTATTTTTGTTTTCATTTTGGTCCAGGGATGGAACCCTGGGTCACTCAACCACTGAGCCACACCCCCAGCCCTTTTTTGTATTTTATTTAGAGACATGGTCTCACTGAGTTGCTTAGGGCCTCGCTTTTGCTGAGGCTGGCTATGAACTCGCGATCCTCTTGTCTCAGCCTTTCAAGCCACTGGAGTTACAGGTGTTTGCCACTGTACCCAGCTAGTTTTTTAATTTAAATTAAGTAAAATTAAAATTTAGGGGCTGGGGATGTGGCTCAAGTGGTAGCGCGATCGCCTGGCATGCGTGCGGCCGGGGTTCAATCCTCAGCACCACATACAAAAACAAAAGATGTTATGTCCGCCGAGAACTAAAAAATAAATATTAAAAAATTCTCTCTCTCTCTCCTCTCTCTCTCTCTCACTCTCTCTCCCAAAAAAAATTTAACTAGGCATGATGGTGCATGCCTGTAATTTTAATGGTTTGGAAGGCTGAGGCAGGAGGATGGCAAGTTGCAGGCCAGATTTGGAAATTTTGTGAGACTCTGTCTCAAAAATAAATAAATAAATAAATAAATAAATAAATAAATAAATAAAAGGGCTGGAGATGTAACTCAGTGGTACCAAAAAAATTAATTAAATTAAAAATTTTTTTTGAATTTTTTTTTAATATTTATTTTTTTTTTTAGTTCTTGGTGGACACAACACCTTTGTTTGTATGTGGTGCTGAGGATCGAACCCGGGCCACACGCATGCCAGGCGAGCGCGCTACCACTTGAGCCACATCTCCAGCCCAATTAAATTAAAATTTAACTTTTTAGTCACACCAACCAAATTAAGGGCTCAATTGTCACATGTGACTAGAGGCTACTGTATGAGTAGCCTTTCCAACCTTGCTGCCCTATGTTTGGATGACAATTTCCTCTCCCTGTTATTTAATTAACTCCAGTTTCTTCTTTTGACAACTTGACTTCCTTGATTAGGTCAAAACTCTATTTAAGTTCTCTAGCACTGTGCAGTGCCTTTCTAAGCAATAGTGACAGTAGTAATTCATTTTAATTCATAATTATTTTTCATATATTATAATTAATTATGTAATCATTTGATTTTTACAAGTCTTCCCCAGTAGATATAACCCCCATTAGGATAGGGTTCAAGTCTGCTTTAGTTTCACCATTCTCTTCCCAGTAGGAGCACTCTGCTGGCTTTTGGCAGAATTGAGTAATTGAATGACTAAAAGTTAAAGTGAACAGGTCCAAGGTCAGCATTGTTTTTACATGCTAGAACATGTTAACTTTAAGTGGGATATTCACATCTCAGTGGCCAAGATGCACTGCTGCCTGGGGATAGAGCCCCTGACAGTGCTGGCCCTAGGACAGCTACTTAATGAATCTAGATTTGTTCCTCCTTCTCCTCCCCAAGTAGCAGGAAGCAAGAAAAGCTGGGAAAAGAGTGTGTATCTTAAACATTTCTCTAAGCAGCATGCTCTTCAATCCTCCCATTAGGCATGAGTGATAAGGTTAAGCTAAAGCAAGAGGCCTGTGTATGTACGTACTGTGTATGTGTGTATTGTGTATGTATGTATTGTGTGTGTGTGTGTGTGTGTGTGTGTGTGTGTGTGTATTGTCTGGAGATAGAACCCAGAACCTTAAAAAGGCTAGGCAAGCACTGTACCACTGGGCCACATCCCCAGCCCCAAAGCAGAAGGCTTTTTGACAGTGTCACCTAAGTCTGGCTTCTCTGAGAAGATGTTGCCATTTTCCAGTCCTGCTGGGGAATGGGTGGGAGGCAACTGAGAAACCCTACAATGTGGGTATCTCCTCTCACCCCTCTCCTCTTGGCCTGTATGGCTAAAGGCTGGGACCAGAAGGGAGCAACTATATTGTCCAGGGCCTGAGCTGGCCTTTCCAGCAGTCCTAGTGACTTGGGGCAGCCAAGACGGGTAGCCTTTTTGCACCAGAAAGAAGTGTGGGCATGAGTCTAAAAAATCAAACACTGCATGAACTGAACCATTGGCCTGACGGAGAAAGATGTAGAAGCAAATCATTCCCATCCAACATTCTAAGTGCTGTCATAAAGGATGAAAGTAGAAACCTGAGGGTCTCAAAGGAGATATGGTACTGGTGTCACCTGGGATGAGTCCAGTATGGAACAGCATATGCAGAAGCAGAGAGGCACAGAGGGTGCAGCATGCATGGCCAGGGACCAGAAAGGTGGCCAGTGGGCTGGGCGTATGGGATACATCACAGCTGGGGAGAAGCAGACGGCCTGAACCAGGAGAGAGGGAAGGAGAGTGTGGAAGGGCATCCAGGTTTATTTTCCCAACATACTTGACCTTTTCTCCCTAGTTCCATCTGTATGTTCTGCTTGAGGACAGGGTCTAAGTCTTGGGCTTCATTATAACCAGGTCTGTAACACTAGGCTCTGGATATGGAGGGCCCACAAATGGTGGTGATGGCCCCTTGGCCAAGAAACAAGGACTCAGGAGAGCAGGCAGCCTGGAAGAGTAGTGAGGAGACTAGTTTTCTGAGAGGGAGCAGAAAGCCCCAGGTAGATGGAGAGTCTGGTGCTGAGGAAATGGACCCAGTATCCTAGAATCACAGCATCTGAGATCTGGAAAGGGTGTTAGAGCCACTTAATCCAAATCTCCTCCTTTTTCAGTTGAGTCTCAGAGAGGCAAAGAGATTCAATTTCATTTCTAGTTTGGAAACCAACTTGCCTGGTGATCTGGAGCACTAAACTTTTTAGTGTTCTAGGCTTTTTATTTTAAGTGGAGAGAAGCACGGGCCTCAGCAGGTTGAAAGAACAATTGGGTGTACCTGGAGGTCCTCACTGAAGAGGGGCTTCCTGGACAGGCCTCCCCCGCCCCCACCCCGTTCACTTGTGTGGCGAGCCTGGCCAGCCGCCCTGCTGAGCAGGTGAGTGGGTCCATCTCCTCCTCCTGTGGTTTCTAAGATGGTTCTATGCTATTTGCTATTTGTGATTTCCAGGAGGATGACTGAACCAACAGCAAGATTGGAGTGGGAAATGACCAGCTTTTAAACGTGAAAACTCTTTGATAGCCAATTTACAAGAAATTGGACAATGGATTGTTCCAAGAAGATGGAGGTCATCAATGTCATCGCCTTACCCATGATACCAGTGGATGAGAAGCTGGTGGTTTCGCTCAGTGCGCAGAGTGCAAGGGCGAAGGCTGGGAGGAAGGACATTCAGGAGCACCGCCCCTGTATCCTCTGGTGGATCACCAGCAATCAGACCAGATGCACCCGAGTGCCACCACTGAGGAACAGTGTTACAGTCTTGGCATTCATCACTCGCTAGTCCACGCTAGTCACATCCGTTAGGTCATTAATTCTTTTTCTTTTCTTTTTTCGGGGGGCGGGGTACTGGGGATTGAACCCAGGGGTGCTTTACCACTGAGCCTCGTCCCCAGCCCCTTTAGTTTTTATTTAGAGAAAGGGTTTCGCCAAATTGTTTAGGGCCTCACTAAGATGCTGAGGGTGGCTTTAAATTTGCAATCCTCTGCCTCAGCCTCCCAAGCTGCTGGGATTACAGGGGTGGGGCACCGCACCCAGCAATTCATTAATTCTTAAGCCCTACCTAGCCTCTAAAAGAAGGTGAGACTGTGAAGGGTTGTTTGACCTGTGAGGTGGTTGTTGTTGTTGTTTTGTTTTTGTTCTTTTGTGGTAGTGGGGATTGAACCCAGGGGTGCTCTAGATATCTCCCCAGCCTTTTTTATTTTTCATTTTGAGACATAGTTTTGCTAAATTTCTGAGGCTGGCCTTGAACTTGCAATCTTCCTACCTTAGCCTCTCAAATAGCTGGGATTACAGCTGTGCACCACTGCACCTGTCTTGACTTGAAATGTTTAAAAAACTAATCAGAAAAAGCCCAGAAGGAAGGGTCCTGGATGTATTTGTTGAAAGAATAAGGAAGAAGAGGGAAAAGTCTAATTTTTCCCAGGGTCTCCTTTCCCTCTGTCTTCTAAGAAATAGTAGGCCAACCCTCCGTCTTCAGACAAGTGACCTTTGGCCCAGCTTTCTGCCTCAGGTTGCCTTCACCTCTCCTCACCCACCAGCCCTTCTGCCTTGGCTCCACATCTGCCCCTCTGGCATCCTCCAGGGTCTGCCAGCACCCATCTTCCCTGGTCCTGTCTTCCTTGATCCTCATCTCACTCCTGAACTGAGGCATCGCAGAACCCCCTCTTCTGGAGGACCACAGAGCCCATCCAGCAACTAGACCCTTCAGAGATTATAAATAACCCCCAGACTTTCCCACTCACACCTTCCAGTGCTGCGCGTGTCATCCCGCACCCCTCCCCTTCCAGCCCTCTCCAAAGCTCCTCAAGACGCAGCAGCAAGGTGGGAGCCCATGTGAATCTGCCCCGGGGTCTTGCTCTGCTGGGCCTCTTTCAAATTCCCCTTCCTTCTTCTTATCCCACACTCATCTCAACCTGAGCAATCCATTTCACTTATGGTTTGTCCTCTCCCTTCTTGGCATCTGCATTTTTCAATTGTTCTCCGATTGGTAAGAGCACTTCAGGGTAAAGGAGGTAAGAGAGCTTTATATGAGAGGAGAGAGAGGAGTGTGGCACTTTTCCAAAGGCTATCTCCTACACCAGCAGAGGCTCAGACAGGAAGAAATGCAAGAGTTAAGAGCGTAAGGAGGGGGCCGTAGAACTGAGCATATTTTAACTGTGATAAACAAGGTCAAGATACTCTGACCCAGTCATCCCTCACCTGAAAAATCCCTCTTAAATATTCCAAGATATAGAAACCGCTCTCTGCACGGCCCTGTGGCCTCGCAGCATTAGTTACTGATGTGGGAAAGAAGAGGCTGGACCCCTGAGGAATTTTCAGGGAGCAGGTTTATTGACTGTAGAGTCCAGAGAGGCTAAAACATTCTCTGGACCAAGGATTTGGAAAGTCTTTGAACTTTATACCCAGTGGGAGGAGGGGCTCGAAGATTTACAATTTTGTAGGAGTCTACATGACTGTATTATATTTTTTTCTTGAGTTCACAGAAAGTGCTTTTGTCCCACTTTTTAGATTAGTCAGAGAGTTTTACAACAAAAGCAGAAGTGATATCATCGAGTCTGTGGCCAAACTTAGTTTTTGCAAGCAGAATAACTTAGTCCTCACAAGAAATAGGAAGTCCTGTCCCACACTGAATTTTTTTGGTAGAAATTTTTGCTAATGTTCTATTATAAAGCTTTCCAACAAGAAGAGGAATTTATATGTTACAAATATCATGGGGGTTTCTGCTTAATTATGGTAAGGTTCTTCTGGGTGAGTGGGGTCTCTGGTCTGCTTCATTGTAACTGCAATAAGTTGTAAATAGTTTAAATATTCAATAGCTTAAATGTATTAAGGTGCAACCTTTAAGAGGATTAGTATATTATTGAACACAATTAGTATGAAGATTACTGTACAGAAAATGCCCCTAATAACAGCCGGAAAAGTCAGAGCAGTAAAACAGGCATCCACTGAGATTGTAATTATGTATGTAAAAAATAATGGAAGGAAATCTCCCCTGAGTCTAACAGAATCGTTAGCCTGGTGGCATTACAAATGGTTCTTTGCTCTTTTTTTGTATTTCCCAAGGTGTCTGCAATATGGTCAGCTTTCATTTATACTCAGAAAGCAATTCCCTTAAGATGAAAAGGTGTGATGGGGCTTGGGGTGTAGCTCATACTTACCTAGTATGTGCAAAATCTAGATTCCATCCCCCAGGAAAAGTGTGCATATTTGCAGAGAAAATAACTGGAGTGACAGGGCTGCCCTCTTTGCCAGGCAAGCCCCACCTTCTTGTGGGTGATTACTGCTTGGAGACTTTCCTTAGCTGCCTCACCTCCCAGCCTGCCTAATTGGCTCCATGCTCCAGGTGCATCAGAAGATTGGGAATATGGACCTAGAGCACAGCCCGATGACTGACAGTCTGGTGAGTTTTAGGTCCTAGAGCTGAGGCAAGGATTCGGGGGGGCGGGGGGTCATCAAGATGTTGCAGTGCCCTGCATGCTCCTCCACATTTTTGAAAATATGTGAATATTTGAAAGTTTGTTTTGCACAAATTTTTAAATTTAATAGAGCCAGACATGGGGTGGCACACTCCTGTAATCCCAGCAGCTCAGGAGGCTGAGGCAGAGGAGGATCAAGAGTTCAAAGCCAGCCTCAGCAATTTAGTGAGGTTGTACATAACCTAATGAGACCATGTCTCGAAATAAAAAAAATAAAAAAGTCTGAGGATGTGGCTCAGTTGTTAAGTGCCCCTGGGTTCAATCCCTGGTATAATAATAATGATAATAGACTTTCTAAACAAAGTTTGACATTCACAGAAAATTTGAATGGAAAGTAGTTTCTCCATATATCCCCAATCCCCAGCACACAATCTCCCTGAGGATTCCACACCTCAGTTGTTACAATCCATGAACCTGCATTGACACACTGTTACCACTCAGCATCCCTGGTTGACACGGGGTTCATTCTGGGGTTGCACATTCTGTGGGTTTGGACACATATGACCTGCATCTCCCATTGTACCTGTAGAATAGTTTCACTGGCCTAAAACTTCTCTGGGCTCTGTGTGTTCATGTCTCCCTACCCTTAACCTCTGGCTACCACTGATGTTTTTTACTGTCTTTGTAGTTGTACTTTTTCTTTTTTTAATTTTAATTTTTTGGGGTTTTAAATTTTTTTAAATTTGTTCTAATTAGTTATTATGACAGAAGAATGCATTTTTGACACATTGACACAACAGAGCACAACTTCTCATTCTTCTGGCTGTACATGGTACAGAGTCACTCCAGAAGTGTAATCATACATGTATATAGGGTAATAATGCCTGTCTCATTCTACCATCCTTCATGTATCCTTAGCCCTTCCTTTCCCCTCACTTCCCTCTACACAATCCATTGGTTCCTTCTTTCTTCCCTACACCCTCCCCTCCATGGATCAGCATCCGCTTATCAGAGAAAACATTTGGGCTTTGTTTTTTTGGGATTAGCTTATTTCACTTAGCATGATATTCTCTAGTTCCATCCATTTACCTGCAAATGCCATAATTTGATTCTTCTTTAAGGCTGAGTAATATTCCATTGTGTATATGTACCACATTTTCTTTATCCATTCATCTGTTGACAGACATCTAGGTTGGTTCCATAGTTTAGCTATTGTGAATTAAGCTGCCAAAAACATTGATGTGGCTGTGTCACTGTAGTATGTTGTCTTTAAATCCTTTAGCTATAAACCGGTGAGTGGGATGACTGGGTCAAATGGTGGTCCCATTCCAAGTTTTCTGAGTAATCTCCATATTGCTTTCCATAGTGATTGCACCAGTTTTTTAATCCCACTAGCAATCTATGAGTGTACCCTTTCCCCCCACATCCTCACCAACACTTATTATTGCTTATAATTTTGATAATTGCCATTCTAACTGGAGTGAGGTGAAATCTCAGTGTAGTTTTGATTTGCTTTTCTCTAATTGCTAGAGATAATGAACATCTTTTCATGTTGGTTGATTGCATTTCTTCTTCTGTGAAATGTCTGTTCAGTTCCTCAGCCCATTTATTGATTTGTAGTTTTACTTTTTCCAGAATGTCATAGAATTGGGATCATACAATATATAGCTTTTTCAGATGGGCTTTCCTCACTTAGTAACATGAATTTGAATTTCTCTTCTTGTCTTTTCATGGTTTGGTAGCTTATTTCTTTAGTGTTCAGTAATATTCAATTGGTTGGGTATACCATAGTTTATTTATCCACTCACTTACTTGGGGCATCTTAATTGCTTCAAAGCTTTGGCAATTATGAATAAAGCTATTAAAAACAGCCCTGTGTAGGGTTTTATGGAAGTGGATATCAGTTTTCAGCTTCTTTGGTAAATACCAAGGAGCAGAATAGCTGGATCTTGTGGTAAGAGAATGTTTAGTTTTGTTAGAAACTACCAAACTCTCTTCCAAAGTGATTGTACTATTTTGTCCTCCCACCACTGATGAGTGAGAGTTCTTGTTGCTCCATCTACTCACCAACATTTGATGGTGTCAGTGTCCTGGATTTTGGCCATTCAAATTGGTATGTTTTAATTTGCATTTCTTTGATGACATGTGATGTGGATCATATGCTTGTTAACCTTCTGTTTATCTTCTTTGATGAGGCATCTGTTAAGGTCTTAGGTCCAATTTTTAATGGAGTTATTTGTTTTCTTAACCACTGAGTTTTAAGAGCTTTTTGTGTATTTTGATCAACAGTTCTTTATTAGACATGTCTTTTGCAAATATTTTCTTCCAGTCTGTGACTTGTCACTTCATTGTCTTAACAGTGTCTTTGGCAGAGCAGAAATTTTTGATTTTAATGAAGTCCAGCTTTCCTCCTTTCATGGATTGTGCCTTTGGTATCATATCTAAAAAGTCATCACCAGGACCAAGGTCAGGTTTTCTCCTGTGTTATTCTTTAAGGGCTTTACAGATTTGCATTTTACATTTAGGATTGTGATTCACTTGGAGTTAATTTTTGTGACATCTGGAGTTCTTAACTCAAGAGTTGTGTACACTGAGTCTTCAGCAATTCATCAATGGTAGGCTAGGTTTTTCAGCTGGTTCATGTGCAAGTTTCTGCTCCTGGTTATGATTATCTGCATCTGCTTGTCACCCTCCCAACTGAGGAGGGTGCCCTGTGACTTTGATTCTCTGACAGGTCTAAGAAAAGTCGACTTTTCAGCTTTTTACTTATGAGGATATAGTGGTAGTTTCTGAGCTCCTTAAGTGTTGGACCATAAACTGGAAGTCTGAGGGTTAATTTTGATGCATTTTTATAAAAAAAAAAAAGTAAAACAAGCCCTCCAATAATCCCTGTCTCTGTGTGTCTGTCTGTCTGTCTCTCTCATTCTCTCTCTCTCACACAGCTTGTGGGAGGCAGGCATCTGAAGGTTCGCTGCGCAGCCGGGTGTGGCTGAGCCCCTGTGAGAGGAAGAACACAGGCTTGAGTCCCCTGCCCGTGCCTTTTGGCTGTCTTTCTGTTTGGTACCAGTATGTGTTTGACTTTTGTTTTCAACTGAACTTAAGAACTCTGGAGCTTATGAAGAATATTTGAAAATGAGAGTAACAAAGCAGTGTCACCTGTCGGAGTTGTACCAAGGACCTGCCCCTCCGCGGAGTCGGGTGTGTTATTCAGAGTGGGCTCCGGGGCTGCCCGGATTGTTCACGGGCCTCCCTGGGCACCTGCGGCGACGAGGAGGGGGATGGGAACGATGAAGACTTACTCTGGGGGCGCCGGCTGCTGCGGATGCTGCGGGCAAGTCCTGGCTCTAACTGCAGGATTCCCGTCCACACGGAGGTCACTCACCTGCAGTCTGGGCCCCCGCTCTGGGCTTCCCTGTTTTCATTGTTCTGCACCAGGGGCCGAGCGGCCTCAAGGTCAGTCCTGCGCTGGCCGAGCAGAGTGCGCCCTCTCAGGTGGCCTGTGTCCCGCTGCTCCCTATTCTTCACACAGGTCTATTTGGCCTGCTTTCCAGTGTCTCCGGGCTCAGTGAGAGGGACTCCACGTGAAAGCCCAGGCCATCTGTTGGTAGTGCCCTTCTGTAGTTCAAGAGGAGAAGCTCTGTGTGTCCTGGTCCTCACTGGGGACCCGGTGCTGTCCCTGGCCTTCCACCTCCTCCTCCCCCTCCTCCCCCTGGCCTTCTTCCACCTCCTCCCCCTCCTCCTCCCCCTGGCCTTCTTCCTCCTCCCCCTGGCCTTCTTCCTCCTCCTCCTCCCCCTCCTCCTCCCCCTGGCCTTCTTCCTCCTCCTCCTCGCCCTCCTCCCCCGACTGGCCTTCTTCTTCCTTCTCCTCCCCCTGGCCTTCTTCCTCCTCCTCCTCCCCTCCTCCTCCCCCTGGCCTTCTTCCTCCTCCTCCCCCCTCCTCCTCCCCCTGGCCTTCTTCCTCCTCCTCCAACCCCTCCTCTTCCCCCTGGCCTTCTTCCTCCTCCTCCTCCTCCCCCTCCTCCTCCTCCCTCTGGCCTTCTTCCTCCTCCTCTCCATCACCCCCCTCTGCTGCTCTGGCCCATCTTAACCCTACTCCTTCATTTCCTGCCAGTTCTCCACCTTAACTTTCTCACCCCTCCCACCCTGCATCTTGCTTCCCACCAAGTTCTCTGCCCCGTATCCTGGCCTCACAATTCCTCCACCATTTTAGTTTCCTCCTCACCCAACTTGTCCAGTACTGATTTGGGGGGTCAGTTAAACTCTTGGGTCAATCTTTTTGTCACACTTTTAACAATTTAAATAGCAATGTGATGCAAACTATTTCTAAATTTTCAAACCAACTACAAGTATACAAGAATTAAAGTCACAGGGCAAGTCACAGACAGCCCCCATTTCCCTCATTCACCCTAAGGATTGCTAATCCCAGCGGCGTGTATCCTTTTGGAACTTTTATTTTCCATCCTGGAGATTGAACCCAGGGGCACTTTTCCCCTGAGCTACATCTTCTAGTCCTTTTATTTTATTTTATTTTTTTGAAAGAGAGAGAGAGAGAGAGAGAGAGAGAGAGAGAGAGAGAGAGAATTTTTAATATTTATTTTTTAGTTCTCGGCGGACACAACATCTTTGTTGGTATGTGGTGCTGAGGATCGAACCCGGGCCGCACGCATGCCAGGCGAGCGCGCTACCACTTGAGCCACATCCCCAGCCCTCCTGGGTGTTCTTGATTGCAGGCAAAACCTACAGGCGGGGTAGTGGGACTGCAGGAGCAACTTTGAGTGCCCATGTGACCTGGAGGAAGGAAGGGACCCCTTGCCTCTCCCCCTTGCCGCTCTGCCCAGGCAGCTCACAACTGCTGCTGAATCAGAACCATCCCTGGCCACCCTGGCCACCTTTTTGGGTCATGGTTTGCCATGCCCTTTATGCACTAGGCAGTGGCTGACTCAGCTCCTGCTGCCAGATGGCTTCCCCAGCCTCTGTTCCATCTGGTAGACGGCAAGCACCTGGCACGGGATGACTGCTGTCCTAACGCAGTGCTGGGCTTTTGGTTGATGATCAGTGCAACTTGTGGGTCACTGACGTTCATTTTTCTTTCTTTCCTTTCCTAAGGGGCAGGAGTGGAGAGTCAGAGTGATCAAGAGACGACTCTTGTGAGGTCAAGGGTATCATGATTAATAACAATAGTAGTTTCCCCTCAGTGAGCAGCCCTATCTGCTAGCCTTTGTGAGAGTGTTTTAAATTGCATAAGATACTTTATCTCTGATCCTTGTAAGGACCTGAAGGTGGGTATTGTTATCCCCTTTTACAGAGAAATTCAACTGGAGCTTATAACCTGTGAGGCTGTGATTGGAACCCTGTTCCAAAACCTGTCCTCAGAGGGGCAGTGTGAGAGGACTATGGTGTGGAAGACAGATTGATGACACTTGGGGAGGATTCAGTGACACTGAGTGGCACAGATGGTGCCGCCTGGGGGAAGACAGGAAGTGTTGGCCACAGACTTCTCCAGGCCTTTTGGGTACTAACAAGGAAGAAGCCTTGGTCCCCAGGATTTGCATTAATACCTAATGCCCCGTTTTTTTCTTCCTGTTTTTTTTTTAAAGGCAATTGAGAAATTTGAATTGGAGAAGAAGGCTTTAAGAGAGAAAAGCCACAGTCACGTCAGCGCAGGAGACAGAGGCAAAAATCCCTTCTCATAGCCTTGATGGATTTGATTGTTTTAGTTGGATATTTTAAGCTTTGGTTTGCTTTTCTGCATGCTGGGGACTGAACCCAAGGCCTTGCTGGAAGCAAGCACTGCACCATCCTGCCCCAGCCTCACCCCTGAGTTTTCAGTTTTGGAAACATAATTGGGTAGGAAATCAGAGTTGCAGGTGAGGAGACTCAAATCTGACTTCCTCATGTTGGGCAAGGACAGAGGGAAGAGGGTACCATTTAGGGACCAGCTAACTGTGTGACACAGGACTCTAGGTGCTTTCACTCTGGGTCCTTTTAAAAACATTTTGTGGAAGAGGAAACAGGGCTAGGGAAAGAGGAGCAACTTGCCTAAGGCCACATAGTTGTCCCCTCTTGGTCTAATCTGATAGGGAGGGGCATCTTGGTCGTCAGACCCAAGGGACCTAGTGAGATCAGCAGGATTGAGCGTCATTGGGCAGCGCAGGTTGAGTGACGAGTCCCAGTTATGTTGAGCACTCAGCAGTGCACACCACCTGTGGCTTCTCATTTCTGATCTCTTTTCCTCCGTTCTGCAGTCAAGAAACAGCAAAGAACACCGTATATATGCCAAGGCTCTGAATTCAAGAGTGCCAAGTCTTCCTTTGTGAAAAAGGTAAGGGACTGATTGCTGTGTCTGTTTTGGATTGGTTTCTATTAGGCAAGAAATAGGTTTTACTCCTGGAGAGGGGAATTTGGTGACTGGGTGGAGATTGAATGGAAAACACAGAGTTCTCTTTTTCAAAGAAGATCTTAAAATACTTTGACAACTTTGGAATTTCTCATGACACCCTCAAAAGGGCAGAGATGACCCCAACCCCCGAGGAGGGGCATTGCAGAGCAGTGTGTGCTATTTTTAGAACTGAGAATGTATTTCTCCTTAGAAACAAGGCCTTTGGGGTCTTGCTGGACTGTCCACACAGCAGGTTTCTGAGGGGCTGCTCCGACTCTCAGGAGAGGCCAGTTATGGAGATCATTGCTGATGCCCCTGGAAATGGGATTCAGGATTACAGTTAGGTGATGTGTCCAGGGTCCTGCAGCTCATCCATGGAAGGGCTCTGTTTCCCGTTTAGTCCTCTGACCTGCAGTCAGGCCCCCTCTACTGGCCCTCGGCAGCAATCTGGCTCCGTCTCACAGCCACCCACTTAAGAATCTCCCTGGGGACTAGAGGTTCCATCCCCAGCACCACAAAAAAAAAAAAAAAAAAAAAAAAAAATTTTCTCTGCTTGTTCTTTAAACTACCCAAGAGATAAGCATTCAAAGCTTTAAGTGCTTTGGCTGGAATAAAAGAGAATAAAATCATAGCATTTGCAGGTAAATGGATGGCGCTAGAGAAGATAATGCTAAGTGAAGTCAGCCAATCTCTAAAAAGCAAATGCCAAACGTTTTCTCTGATATAAGGAGGCTGATTTATAGTGGGGTATGAAGAGGGAGCACAGGAGGAATAGACAAACTCTAAATAGGGCAGAGGGGTGGGAGGGGAAGGGAGAGGGCGGGGGTTAGCAAGAATGGTGGAATGTGATGGACATCATTATCCAA